>NC_132851.1:25562121-25865151 GCF_048164855.1 Canis lupus baileyi | reverse complement strand
TGATTATGCTTCTGGATTGTTTTGATTAGAGTGTTCCTTGAGGCTAAGAACTTTCGTTTGTTTTGTTGTTGTTGTTGTTGCTGCTGCTCATTTCTTAATACCTAGAACAGGGAGGGATTGGCACACAGTACATATATATTCCAAATGACAAAAAGAATACACAAATTAATGAATTCCTAGTTTTCCAATGTATGACCATGTATGTATGGCTCTAATGTAGCTTCTAGGCCCTGGTCCATTCCTTTTGCCCTATTCTCATCTATAAAGTGAAGGTGTAGTCATGGTTGATCTTAAGAATCTTTCCAAATCTGGCATTCTAATTAAGACAGAAACTCTGAAGATAGTGTGATGTGTTTGGAAACATTAATCAGAATGGGAAGCTTCTGTATCAGAGGAAAGAATTATATAGGATTCAGGAAGCAGTAACAAAATGCATTAAAATATATAGTTAAAGTTATAAAATTATAATCCACCATTGGATAAGGTGAGAGATCTTAGGAATGATAGGAGGGCTTATAAAATGTTTAACTTTATATTGAGATATTGAAAATTAAAAGATACAGTACTAGAACTCATGGTGAATGTGGTCTGATTGGTGACAGAGCCCTTGTCTGATAGAGAGGAAGGAAACTTCACTGTTGCTATGTCTTGTAGCCTTAGGAGTAGGGTAGATCAAGAGCACTTCAAGAGTCCCTCCAAGTGTAGACAAGTCTCAACAAAGATGAACCAGGACAGACATTGTGCCTGGTTGCCTAGGTAACAGAGCCCCTTGCTGTTATAGTATAACAAGGAAAGTCATGGACAAATGAAGAAAACAATAACCAAAGGGACAAGAGATGTGCTTTGAATAAAATTTACCTGTGAAGAAGGTTCGAGGAGGTATTTGGGAGGGGTTTTTGCTGCAAAAGATGAGATTGCAGCTGGAGCAACGTTGAATTTGGTTACAGAATAGCACTAAATCGCATGTTCAAGAATGTCTAATATGAGATATTACAAGCCTTTTATTCTGCTGGAGAGATCATCAAGAGTGCCTATAGATCAAGTTCATTAAACTAAGTTGTCCCACTTGTTCTATCTGCTAACAGAATTCTGTATAATCCTCAGAATCTTTCTCAATTCTGTTTTCCTAGTGATTGCAGTGAACATGTGGAATAAAACTGATTTGTCATTCTTGTCCTCCCTGACCAATGGCTGGGTACTGCTTGTTACAGATAGTCTCTAAATTTGTAGGAAAATAGATTGAAGGGAAGATGAAGCAGAGTGTCAGTCATTCTCAAAGTGATAGCCCTGTGAACAATACCTCAGACTCTAGAGATAACCTACCTTCAGCTGTATGTCTTGGCCTTTCTTGGACCAGGAATAGCAGATGGTCAGTTCAAGGAGATGGGCTGCATACATGGCCTCTGGGTAAATGAGAGTCAAAATGGATGCCGTCCAGATGGTGTTATCTGGCTTGCCAAGAAACCAAACGGGTCTTCTAATACCAACATTCTGGTTTTTTGATGGAATGGCTGTGAGCCTATAAAAAAGACTGAGCCGGGTTCATATCTTGCCTTTGCTGCTTGCTAAGTAGGTCACATTAAGCAGGTTTCTTAAACATTTCAAGCCATAATTTCTTCATTGGTAAAACAAGAGTACTAGTGCCCACATTAAAGATTCTTACAATTACATTTGTTATGAACAAATAAGTGAATTGATATATGAAAAAAAAGGTTAGTATAGTGCTTAACACATTTTAAGTAGTTATTAAATATCAGTTGTCACTGATATTCTTGGTCCACTTGATAATTACCTAGATTTAGGTGACAGTTTTCCTTTTCTATTACCTTGCATTACTTACTGAAACGAGATGAATACCATATTGAAGAAAATCCATTAGTAAATGGAATTTCTCTGTAATTATTTTTATTCTCCACTACTCCTAAATCTTTGGGTATCTGCTACACATCTAAGCTTCAGAAACTACCAAATACATTACTACCTCAGAGCCTGTGTCCCTGTGGATTTCATTCCCTAATATGTAATACTCCCCAGGCATTCAGGTAGTTGTGTTTTATTCATGTGCTCCCGCTCCACATTCAGCTAAATACCTGCTTAAATGTTGCCCTGAGAGGACTGCCAGATTGACCAAAACATCTAAATTCCTCTCCAACCAAGGTGTCTTCTAGGTCCTGACTCTTGATTTGCTTCATAGCACTTTCCCTTACTAAGATTATATATTAGTCTCCTCATTTCTTGCTTGTTTCTACCAAAATTTAAATGAGAACAAGAGCTTTTTCTTAGTCTTGTTTACTGCTGTATATCCAAAAACCTAGAATCTCCTCTAGCATATCACACACACACACACACACACACACACTCACACATGAGGATAAATAGATGGATGGATGGATAAAACAATAAGTGAATGGTGATAGGTTTATTTCAACTTTAAAATCCACCTTCAACTACTATAAACAGTGCTGTAATGAACAGTCCTGTAAATGCTGCCTTATGTACATATGTAGACATTTTTTCAGAAAAAGCACTTAGGAATGAAATTACTAGGTCATAGGGTGTGCACATCATCTCTGTTGGATATTATCAAATTGTTCTCCAACACACTCATATGTATTTATACCCACACTTGCATAACAGTTCCTGTGTGTTCTTATTCTTGTCAACATGTTGCATTATGAAATTTTAAAATTTGCCAACCTAATGGTACATGTGTATACGTGTATGAAATGATATATCATTATTATTTTAAATATGTGCTTCCATGATGACTACTGAGGCTAAGAAATCACCCTAAATTCTCCAGTATGCTGTGCAGTGCTTTATAGTGTTACCCTAGTGGTATCTGAGGGGCTGAAAATTATTTTCTTTCTCTGCTCAGAGACAAGATTTTTAATAAAATGCTTGCTCCTCACTTTTAGTTGAATTTTTATTTGCAATCTCTGTCCTATGCCTGTTATAATGGGAAAAATTGAACAAGAACTAAGTACTTTTAAATTTTCAGTCTAGCAGTCCTTGGCTTGGGCAAGGCATTTGGCTTCTCTAGAAGAGAGATTAACCAACATTTCTGTCCTCCCTCCCTCACAAGATTGGTATGAGAATCAACTGAGAATCAATTAGGATAATTGTCAAAAGAGCTATGTGATTCTCAATTATTATTATACCTCTTCTGCTGGCCTTTCCTCCCAAAGCTAAAAGGCACCCAGAGAGAGCACATGCCACCTCTTTTAAGGAATCTGGGTGGGATTCAAGCTAATCTTGCCCTATGACTTTTTTTTTTTCTTAGCCAGTGAATGGTTCAACTACACACAGAGCCTATAAAGCCAGTGGGAGTCCTATTCAATAAGGAATTTACCCCTCCAATAATGAACACTCCTCCAGAACCTTTGGGTCTGCCCCTCCCATATTGAAAGAATGTGTACAGTCTTTGGTTCCCATGTGGCAGAGCCTACCTCCCAGGATTTTCCCAAGAGGGCTCTGGAACAAAGAACGCTCAGTTAGTTCTTTGGGCTCAATGAATGGCCAATCTCAAGTGAGATTTTCAAGTGATGGAAATTTGTCTTTATGTTTTGGATCCTCCCGTCCCTTTTTCATATGCAAAGGCATCACTTTGTTCCTACTGCACTCACACACACACACACACACACACACACACACACACGAACACATGCAGACCCCCAACAGTATTCAATTAAACTTCTCTGGGCTCCTTTATCATGCCGGAGCTTTTGGGGATTTTCATTTCTGCAAGAATCAAAATTTTAATCCCTACAGATTGAGTCCTAGGAATTACGAGTCTCAATTTGTGCATGGAGGATGCCACTGGGGCATAAGAGGACCCAGACCAAGAGGCACCTTGATCAGAGATGACAGGTGATGCTCTGAGTGGAAGGCAGAGTCAATGTACAATCTCAGAAGGGAGACAGTTGGAATGAAATGCTAATTTCATTAACATGAAACAGGGTGTTTTGGAGGTTGGAACCACATTGGTAGTCACATACACTTTGAAGTGGAAAGCAATTTGAATGAATGAGGTATTTTTTCCCCTTCTTTAAAGAAAGATGTTTGAAGGGAAAAAACCCAACACTGTGCTATTGAGCCCACTTTATGAAAAGAGACCATCATGACATTGCATTTTAATGCAACCTGTGTATTTAGAGGGATTTCCTGATGCGTTCACACTGCCTTTCTCTGACAGAAGAGTCCTGTGAAACAAAGCAAGAAAGGGCCTCACAGTGGCATTTCCTTTCTAGAACAACCTCTTAAACACCTAACACACAAGCCATCTGTGTTCACATGCCCTGCAAGGTCCATCACCACATAAACTAGCCAGTGTGCTTATGTTGTACTGAAAGCCTCATATGCTTTACCCCATTTCGTCATCTGTATTACTCTGTGAGGAAAGTATGAAAATGCCTGTCATATTACTAAAGAACTGAAGTTCAGAAAAATTAAGTGACTGGCCCCAGGCTTCATAGCTGGAGAATGACTAATGTGATGGTTGATTTTTTGTGTCAACCTGGCTGGTCTATGGTGCCCAAATATTTGGTCAAACATTACCTGGCTGTTTTTGTGAGGTTGCTTTTTTTTTTTTTTTTGTATGAGATTAATATTTTAATTGGTGGATTTTAAGTAAAGTTAGCCTCTGTATACGTTCATCGGTCTGTGTGTATACAATATGAAGAACGATCTGGAGTAATTGTGCTGTATTTATGTTTATCCACCAGTCTTTGATTAAATAAAAAGGAAAACTATAATGTTCCCTTGTTAAGAAAAAAAAAAAAATTGGCCTCTGTAATGTGGGTGGGCCTCATGTAATCAGTTGAAGATTTGAATAGAAAAAAGATTGACCTCTTCTGAGCAAGAAGAAATTCTGTCAGCAGAAGACCTTTGGGCATGAACTTTGACATCAGCTTTTTCCTGGGTCTTCAGCCTGTGGGTCTGCTCTACACATGTTGGACTCACCAGCGTTCATAATTACATGAACCAATTCCTTAAACTCTTCATATAGTCATGAAATTTAGTGTGTATGTGTGTGTGTGTGTGTGTGTGTGTGAATTCTATTAGTTTTATTTCTCTGGAGAATCCTGATGAATACAACTACTCTAGGATTACAATACTCTCTCAGTGTCTCTCTGTCCACTAAACCATGTAGCTTCCCAAGTCCACTGTTAAGCAGCAACTAAATGCAATCTTCAACTGGTCACAGTGGGAAAAAAAATCTTTAAAATTAAGTTAATTGCGCAATCAAGATTTTAGGTATTCTCTGAAATCATGCTCACTAGTAAATGGAGTAATATGGAGAGTACAGGGCTAGAGTATGAACACTGGGATGTTAGCCTAAACCCAACCCTCACTTGCTCTGTGACCTTACACAAGCTACTCATCATCGCTGGAGATGATGCTTCTAGCTTGAAGGTTGATGCATATTTTCACTATCAATAGACAACAAACCACTCTAAAACCTAGTGCCTTAAAAGTGACCAAAAAAAAAAATCATTTGTTTACTCACAATTCTGTAGTTTAGGCAGGGATTGGTGTAAATGGCTTTTTTCTGTCCCACACAGAACATCTTAGGCTGAAACCCCCAAGATGGCTTCTTTGCTCCCATGCCTGCTGGTTGCTGGGTTAGTTGGTGAGAATCTCCGTTTTTCTTCACTTAATCTTTCTACAGGGCTAGCTGAATTCCCTTCACAGCATGACAGTGTCTTACATTTTGCCTGACTCAAAATGAAAGAGGTTTCCAGGTCCTTAAAAGCTAGAGTAAGACTTGGCACAGCATCCCTTCTGTCTCATTCCATTGGTCAAGGTCTGTCACACAGATCAGCACAGAACCAATGGGAGGGGATGACACCGGGGCTTAAATAGCTTGAGGTGTGTCTAACTGGGAGTTGCAAAAGTAACAGTCTGTCACAATAAGAACCATATAAAAGGAGGGATTTACAAAGTGAAGCTCAGGACCAGGTATAAAGAAGGCAGAATGGATTCAGGTAAAAATAAGGCTGATTTTCATGGTTCTTTGCCTTCTACAAAACATAAGCACAGACATTTGTTTGAGCCTCAGGTCAAGCCTCAGGAAGAGAAGAGAAGCAATTATTTCTCTTCTATTAAAGTAAGGTTCAGAGAAAATAAGTAACTCACACAATGTCAGACAGTTGTGGTGATGCAGGTAGGTGGTCAATGTCAGGCAGCCATGTGCTGGCAAACCAACTCATCAACAAAAGAAGAGGAAAAGCAGAGGAAAGAGAAGGAGAATATCAAGAAGAGGAAGACAAAAAAAAGAGGAGGACATGGAGAAGGAGGAGGAAGAAGTCAATTTGTAGCATTTAATAATTTATGTGGTATAAATACTCCCAAAAGAGCGGATTCTAAGCCAACTTGAAGAGATGCGCATAATGAGCTCTTGTGAGCCAGTAATTCCAGCTTTAATGCATCACTGAGTTGGGGGACACAAACAATGGTTGCTCAGAAAGTCAAGGTTCTGAAGTCAAACCTTATGAGAAACGACATATTTATGAAATTTCAATGATCCTAAAGGAACTAGCCCTAGACTCCAAATGGTAAACATTTTGCCTCCCCATGTCACAGAAAATGAGACTCATCTTGTGTTCTATTTGAAGCAGGATATTTCCCTGTATAAAATAAAATAGAAAACTAACAAATAGATAAAATGAAATATGCAATTTGGTAACCTTCCACTTTCTTTTGGAGACTCCACCAAGAAGTGTCCTCCTGAAATGTCTCCTTCTCCAGCTGTGACAGCACGCCTGAGTCTAGAGAGTTCAAGTCTTTCCACTCCTCCCCCAAATGAAATACTCATAAAGGAATTTAATCATTGGTAATGGCTTAATCTATTAAGATTCCAGAGTATTAGGCAGACCCAAGTTTATTGATGACTCTCTCCAAAATGCATTTGTAAGTCATTTGTAAGTCAGTTGTTTGGAACTTAGTGCACATTATCCCATATAAATTACGATATAAACAGTCCTTACACAAAAGTCTATTTTACTAAGATCAATGAACCCTTACAGATTTCCACTAAAAGGCAGAAAATGATAACTATTGTAAAAACCAATACATTGAATATACAACCAAATTGAATGAGATATTTTGAAATGATTTCTTTCTTGTTGTTTTCTACAGGTAGGTTAGGTTTAATGAGGGAAGATGAGGAGTGTCACTGGATGTTTTGTGAAGATGAGAGATTTTTTGACACCAATAGTTTTATGGGTAGATGGTCATGGTATTGCTTTTCACTACTTTTAATTAAGGGTACTTTTAATGCTATGCTTCATGCAGCCTTCACTATTAGTGTTGTGTTTGGGGAAATCACAAGTGAAACAAAGCATTTTGAGATAGGGAAATGAAAGGAGAGTGAAACAGGAGATGTTTTCTTGATGAGGTTCTTGAGTATGTTCTGTATGCCCACAGATTGCTCCAAGATCAGTTAAGTTTGGAAATGAATATCAGTTCCCTTATTTGGATAGCCATATTGCATATTAACATAGAAATCATTTAAGACCTCACAATCAGCTAATTTAACCTATAATTTCTTAAACTTACTAGACAACATATTACTTTGCTTAAATAATATTTAATAACAGCCAGCAAAACTGGTAAATATTAGTGCAATGTTTTTCCAACTATAGGTTGAAATCATTTAAGTAAGCTGTTTAGGCATCAAAGAGAATAGAATAAAAACTTTCAGAATTCAATGCCAAGTATGTATCTTTTCCATACAAAAAATGTGAAATACACTTTGTTTTAGGACACTGTGCATATATGTGTGCATGTATTATTAGGTCACAATGAAAAATGTATTTCTTATTGTGAATTGAAAACTCTTTTTTAGCATACACAAAGTTTTCGTAACAAAATTGAAAAGTTGGAACAAAGGATGTCAATTTATTCACTATTATTTTATTGGGATATTAGATCAATAGAACACAATATATTTAACAGATAAGTGTGTTAAAAAGCATAATAAAATAAACCGCCATGATTCTAATACATAATATAGAATATTACTGAGATTATTTTATCTATAAGAGCACCTCATACTTTTTGATGCCATTTTTGGCCTCCCTATTAAAGCTGACTACCATCCTATGGTTTATATTGAATCCTTTTGTCTTCTCTCCTAATTTTTTTTATCAAATATGAAAGTATTTTGTGCATTAAAAAAGTATCCTACTAAATATAGTCTTCTGATATTGGGTTTTCTGGTTTTTGTTTTTGTTTTTGTTTTTTTCATTTAATATTCTGTTTCTCAAATTCATCTATGTTGCTTCAGGTAGCTGTGGTGCATTTATCCACTATGGTATTTTCTTTATTGCAAACATTTCTGAAAATGTCTCCTAGTGAACATAGAAGAGTTTCTCTGAGCTATCTAGCAGGAGTTTCTGTAGGCTTTATCCTAGAGTTGGAACTCAGGGAACATAAAATATTAAAATTTTCAACTTTCCAATGTAATGTGAACTTATTTTTCTGAAATATTTTTTATCAATATGCATTCTTGGGATCCCTGGGTGGCGCAGCGGTTTGGCGCCTGCCTTTGGCCCAGGGCGCGATCCTGGAGACCCGGGATCGAATCCCACGTCGGGCTCCCGGTGCATGGAGCCTGCTTCTCCCTCTGCCTGTGTCTCTGCCTCTCTCTCTCTCTCTCTGTGACTATCATAAATAAATAAAAATTAAAAAAAAAATATGCATTCTTACTAATATCTCAATTCACATCATCATTTCATCTTGTCAGACTTGTTCATTTTTGCCAATCTGATGGACATAAAATTATATTATTATTAATTATTATTAGCTATTATTATGAATTTCCATTTCTTTCATACTATAAATAATAGAATGAGGATCCCTTTCACATATTTATTTTTTATAGACTAGTATTTTCTGAATTGCATTTTTGCCTGCATTTTTCTACTCAGTTGTTTCTTAGTGCTTTGAGAATTTTTTTATACATAATGGTTACTAATCATTTGTTGAACATATAAGATTCAATATTTCATCCTTGTCTTTTCTTATTCTTTGTAGTGTCCTTTGTTGAACAGAAATTCTTAATTTTAATATAGTCACATTTATCAATATTTTTTGGATTTCCCCTTCCATATCTTTGGTAAAGAAATCTACACCTATCCTGAAAACATAAAGTATCTTTGTATATTTTTTCCTAAAAGTTTTAAAGTTTTGTTTCCAAATTTAATCAATCTGGGATTAAGTTTTGTTTATAGTGTGAGGTAGTACTACAATTTTATTTATTTGCCTAAGGAAAATCTTTTTCCTTAGCACAATTATTAATTTGTCCCTCCTATGTTCAGAGATTTACAGTTATATTTGTATCATAAAAAATTTTGTATCATAAATCATAAACAAATGAATATTTGTATCATAAATAAACTTTCATATATGTATGGGCCTGGGTGTTAGTCAAGATTAGGATTATGGTCTAAATCATGCTATTTTGTGGACACACTCATACTAAAAAATAATTGTTTACTTTAAATTAAAATTCAACTGGATGTTCTATATTTTTATTTAATATGCCATTTTTATTAAATATGGCAACCCTGGTCAGAATTCACTCAGGAAACTAAAACCATATCAGTATTTTCCAACAGCTTTAAAGTGGTAGTTTTTATCTAGGGGTGTACACATTTACTACGTGAGGAGAATTTTTTAAGATACAGACTCCAAAGGAGCTCTACCTCAGATCTATTGAAACAAAATCTCTGAAGAGAGTCCGTAGGCACCTTAGGTCTTTTAAGGTAATTCTTTAAACTGAATCTCATGTGTCCTTCTTGTTAAGAACCATCATCTCAGGGGCATTTCAAGAAATCCTTGAATGAGTTTTACTTTAGTTAACTCAAGCTAACTAAAAACTAAACTCGAGTTTTGTGTGAAGTAAATTGAACCCTGGGTCAAATGTTTGAGGTAGGATTTAAGTTCATGAAGCAATCAGTGAAAAATGATAACTCACATTCTAGTGCTGGATTCTATAGGGCCAGGTCTAAAAAGAAAAGACCATATATGCTTACATTAGCCGGGAATGGCTTTCTAGAAAATATAGGGTTTGAACTGACTCTTGAGGGACATCTAAGATTAAAACTCTCATGTTCTAATTAAATGATACAGAAAAAGGGTAGAACTTAGGCCACAGTAATTTCCAACTTCTGGCCTAAAAAGGGTCACAGAAATACTGGGAAACCTAGAAATTTAGGATTGGCTTCCTAATCCCAGAATTTTCAGGACCTAGAGCTAGAGATTCAAATGTAGGAATGTGGATGGGAACAAGGGCAGGCATGGCAGATGGGGATTAAATAGTATGAAGAATATATAGATTAATAAAATCAATAATTTCTGTGATCATTTTATCATCTACCAATAACAAAGGCACAATTCTTCTTGTTCTAATAGTTAGAAAGCAAGAGAAGCTTAAGGCAGACATCATCCTATTCCCAGAGTACTATGAGAAAAGGAATCCTTAGTCTTGGGCACATGTGACTTCTCATATCTTACAGTTCCAGCCCGAATGCGGACAGAACAAATATCTTGTTCAGAAGGATCCTTCCATCATGAAACTATGGAGTTGGACTTTATCTTTGTTCCACCTATTTTGACCATTCTGTTCCGAATGTATCCTTAATAAAAATCAGTTGGACCTGACTGAACAAATATTCCTAAAGCTCTTAAGCATCATTACATGATGTCATAAGCAGAGTGCCTTATCCTAAATCAACAAAAGTATAGACTCTCTTTCTCTTCCCTAGACTTTAACCATTGTTATTTCTTCCCACCTTTTCTCTAGCTCGTATGTGATACTAGGTTGTAATTGTAGAAGAAAGTTTTAGGCAATTACTGGTGTGTTCTTTTGCATTTGCATTTTTGAAAAAAAGACAATGTAATTATATTTTAAAAAACACAAATAGAATTTTGGAAAGAAGAACTTGGTAAAGGCAGAAAAGAAGAAGGAGCTTAAAAATGAAGATCCATCTGATTCCATCTTTGCTGTAATTATGACCAATAAAAAGCTTCATGAATGGACACTATAAGAGAAAAATAATACATAGATGTTTTGAGATTGTTACCCTTATGTCCTTATAAAGCATTAAACATCAATGTAGTTGCAAAAAGACCAGAGCCTATCTTTGGATGGGGGCATGAAACTCAAAACAAAAATAAATTACATGAAAAAAATCTATTTGCACATAAAATTGAAATGAATATTCCTCAGGGTTTGTTCCAAATTGCACTTGTTTAAACTGTAATTAGAGAGAAGACTAGCCAATGTGTGGATAATACTAACGGTACTGGTGAGATGATTAGCCATTGGGATACCCAGCCAAAGATTGCTCTTCTGATAATTAGCTTCAGGATAGAAAGTCTAATATTTGCCAAGACAAATATACGTTGACGAAGATCCCCATATGGGCTGGCAGATATGTGCTTAGGATATAAAAGAAATATAAATAATAGTGAAAGGGAATATAAGGGAAGGGAGAAGAAATGTGTGGGAAATATCAGAAAGGGAGACAGAACGTAAAGACTGCTAACTCTGGGAAACGAACTAGGGGTGGTAGAAGGGGAGGAGGGCGGGGGGTGGGAGTGAATGGGTGACGGGCACTGGGGGTTATTCTGTATGTTAGTAAATTGAACACCAATAAAAAATTAAAAAAAAAATAAAACCTGTTTATTGGACAATAAAAAAAAAAGAAATTAGGAACTAAAGAACTAGGCTGTGAATTGGGAGATCTGGATAACATTTTTAAGTGTAATTACTCATTCCGATGGCCAGTTCTTGACACTTGCAACATATCTGGGGCAGCCACAAAGGTGCATGCTTGGACCTTCACCTGAGAAAGACCTTGCCATTTCATTACAAAAAGGGCAGCTATTTGGCAGCCTCTAGCTGTTGGTGCCTTCATGGTCTGCCTCTTCTTTCAAGTCAAGGACTGGGTATTCTTTTTTTTTTTTTTTTTTTTTAGATTTTATTTATTTATTCATGAAAGATACACACACAGAGAGAGAGGCAGAGACAGAGGGAGAAGCAGGCTCCATGCAGGGAGCCTGACGTGGGACTCAAGCCTGGGACTCCAGAATCATGCCCTGGGCCGAAGGCAGGCACTAAACCACTGAGCCACCCAGGGATTCCCAAGGACTGGGTATTCTTGAGCAGTTTCCAGCCAAGGACTGAGTGTGACAGGGACATTTGGTCCAGGCCATTTCTGCCCAACATGGGGTGCCTCCAATAAATAGGCAGATTCTGCTCCAAATCTCCCCATTAAGGCTGAAGTTATCACTTACTAACCATGGACTTTAATGTATTAAAAACTCATCATTAAACACAAGGCAGTCCAGATTTTCTCCCATCCTCTATCTCATAGAAGTTTTATATATTTTTTGAAGTTTTATATTTTTTAATATTACATGTGAGCTTATGATTCTTTTTGAGCTAGTTTTTTGTGAAACATGTAAGATCAGTGTTTAGATTCTTTGTTTTATTATTTTTTTTGCATATGGATTTATAGTTGTTCCAGCACTAATTGATGAAAGGACTATTGTTTCTCCATTGAAATACCTTTGCTCCTTTGTCAAGACCAGTTGACTATATTTATATGGGTATATATCTGGGTTTTCTATTCTCTTCCAATGATCTATTTGTCTATTCTTTTTTTTTTAATTTGTCTATTCTTTCATCAATATCACACCGTTCAGATTCCTGTAGCCTTACAGTAATAATTGAAGTTGGTTAGTAGAAGTCCTCCAGCCTCATTCTTCTTCTCCAATATTATGTTGGTTATTGAGGTATATACTTTCCATTTAAACTTTAGAATTATTTTGTCCATACCCAGAAAGTAACTTGATGTTATTTTGATTGAGATTTCACCGAATCAAGCTGGAAAGAATTGAATCTTCATGATAATGAATCTTCCTATCTACAAACATGAACTATTTCTCAATTTATTTAGATCTTTTTGATATTTTTCATTAGAATTTTGTAGAGTTCTTTATATAAATCTTGTACATATTTTGTCAGTTTTAAACCAAAACATTTCATTTGGGGGAGGGCGTTCAAGTATAAATAATGTTGTTTTTAATTCCAAATTCCAATTGTTCATTGCTAGTATTTAGAAAAGAAATTGGCTTTCATGAATTAATCTTATATCCTGCAAACTTGTTATCATCACTTATTAGTTCCATCAGATTTTTTGTCAGTTCTTTCAGATTTTCTATATAGATGATTATAGCTCTACAAACAAAGACAGTTTTATTTCTTCCTTTCCAATTAATTTACTTTCTATTTCATTTTATTGCATAATTACATTACTAGGACTTTTAATGCAATGTTGAATATGAGTTGGTAAGAGGGGACATTCTTGCATTGTTTCTTATCTTATGGGAAAAGCATCTGGTTTTTTACCATTAAGTATGATGTTAGTTATAGGCTTTTCGTAAATATTCTTAATCAAGTTGAGGAAGTTCCTCTAAGAATTGTGTTAGTAAAATATTTATCAAATGGAATCTAGGTTTTTTTGTTTGTTTATGTTTTTTTAATACAAAAGCATTTTTCGACAATCAGTGAAGCTTGTATAAAGTGCTAAGGTTTTGAAATGAATCAAAACTGGCTTCCAATCCAGTTTTGCCACTGGCGCTGTAGTTACAAACAATATGTTGTGTGCCGATGACCTTCTGTGGCCTTCGGAAAGTATTTTAGATCTTTAAGCTACTGTTTTTTTAAGTGTATGAAGTAGGAATAATAATGGTAAATAGCATCTATTTTGAAGGGCTGCATTGTATTGATAATTAAATAAAATAATAAATGCATGCATGATTCTTAGAACAGTATTTAGTACAGAATAAAATTTCTATAAAAGGAGACAAAACTATGACTACTTTTTTTTTCTAGGTCTAACCTGGGACCTAATTGTTAAAATGTAATCATTTAGGTAAAACTTAAAGATAGAGAAATTACTGCAAAACAAGATAGTAACAGTAGGAGGGAGAAGAAGTTAGTTAAAGAAATTACCAAAAAAGAGAGACTCACTAATTGGAAAGTAAAAATTTTCTATTCTAACAAGTGTTGATAAGGGTAGTGAACAACCAAAAAATTATATAGTGGTGGAAGTGTAAGTTGACAAAACCAGTTTGGACAATAATTTGACCTTATCTCAAAAAGTAAAAATGTACATACCCCTAGAACCAGTAATTTCACTTCTAGGCATATACTCTAGAGAGTCTTTCATATATGTATACCTAGAACAACACAAGGATGTTCGTAGTAGCCATACTTATTTACCTGGGGACACCTGGGTGGCTTAGCGGTTGAACATTGCCTTTGGATCAGGCCATGATCCTGGGGTCTCGGGATCAAGTCCTACAACAGGCTTCCCACAGGGAGCCTGCTTCTTCCTCTGCCTGTGTCTCTACCTCTTCTCTCATGAATAAATAAATGAAACCTTTAAAAAAAACAACAACAACAAATTTAAATGAACTTTTAAAAACTGAAAACAAAAATTTCCATAAAAATAGGAAAAACAATCAATTATGAAAATCTATAATAGGGACCATAATAAAGGAGTGATTTACATTGTTGAAGTTTTGATTTTGTTATCTTGCTTTAAAGACTGTTGGGCATCCTTCTGGCTGGCTATTCCATACCTTAGAGCTATATTAGATCCCCTTAAGATCTGTTTTGCTAGGACGGGTCTAAACTGGCTCTTACTTTAGGGGTAGTTCAGCAGCAGAAAATACATCTCCTCCAGCTCAAATGTAACATTCATCAAGACCAACCACATTTAGGTTCACAAAACATACTTTAACAATTTTTAAAAATTTGAATCAATAATTCAAAGTTTTCCCAAACAGGAAGAATCATGCTCACAATTTCACTGGTGAATTCTACCAAATATTTGAAGTAGAAATTATTGGTTGGTTTTATTAAAACCAGAATTAAAAATTCTGACAACTACAAACCCCCATTCACTGAGATCCAACTGCTTCACGTCATTTTTTTTTTTTAAAGGGACATTAATAATTTTCTACACTTGGACAAGGCTGTTTGGCCATTTACAAAGGAGCCATACTCTAGGTGTGGTCCTGTAACTATAGATGCATATATATTTATTGTCTTGGATTTAAATCCATACTTCTTTATATCCTCCTAAGTCCTAGCATAAGTTGCTGTGAAGTTATACTTCCATGCATAAGTTCTGAAAAATGAGTCATTGGAACATTAGCCAATTAATATTCTGGGTTCAAATGACCCATCACACAAAATCAGTGTGGATAGGAGGCATATTCATCATTTTTTATTTATAAAAGTACAAACTTCCCCAATGTGTTTTTGTGAAGTGTGCTAGTTAGAATTCCCAATGGGTGAAGTATGCTGTCTAAATGAAAGCCATTACTAGAATCCTCTTTGTTGTTTTGGAAAAGCTTATTTATGTGCCAAAACTCAATATTCTATCTTCTCTTATCAGCTGTTGGTGTGGGATTTTAAATGTAAATTACCTTGTAATATAAATGTTTATATTTGTCAAGCTGAGAAGAATAAGTTGTTAAAACAGTATGCTAAGATGCTTGTTCATAAATGACATCAGCTTTGTATTCACATGCAGCTATCAGCTTGGATTAATGTAGTTACATTTAGGCTCAGTGAAGGCAGATGGATTTTGCAACACACTTATGGTTTTGATGGAGAACAAAATAATCTTAACGAAAAGACTAGAATAAAAGTTCAGAATTTCATCTGGGGTTTTTAATAGGCATAGTAAACAACACAATATTGAAACACAACTGTATTCCCTTTCATTTTGTTTTAAAACTAGAGCAGCAAGTGTTTGCTGTAATGATCTTTTTCTCTGGTATACAAGTAAGTAAAAGATGCTATGTTTTGTTTTTAAGCATGAAAATGTTCCCTGATGATGACAATCTGCTCTATTGGATATCTTCATAAGGTCAGTACATAGCATAGTAACAGATTCATTTGCAAAAAAAAAAAATGTGGGAATAGAATGTCACTTCAAACTTTCATCATTACGATAATTTGGCAAGTTCAACTCTATAGAGAATATCTTTGTCTTCTAGCAATTCTCCAGAGGTTGGATTTGAGATTACCAACAGAGTAAAATATTGTTTTAGATCACAGTTCCTGCATTAGTTGTATTATTCCCAAATTTATACATAGAAATGGAAATAAAGGCTGTTTTTTTTTATTCAATGATTGTCAGTTTATTTAGAAATACATTATTATGAGGTCATTGCTGGACACCACATATTAAAATGTCTCATTGCTCCTTCAGTGAATTTAGAGTTCTGGGGAAAAAGTGCCTCCTGCATTATCTGTGGCAGTGATTTCCAGATGTTACTATGCATTCTAATTGTGTAAGGGGCTTGAATAACAGCCCATTTCCCATCCTGACTTCAGAAATTCTGATTCAGCTGAGACAGAGACCAGGCACCTGCATATTAAAGAGCACATCACCTCTTGGACCATACCATGAGAACCAATCTGTGATCTTTGCTGACGAGGCGAAGACAGGCTCTTTCTGGTTCCCAGTCTCTATAAAAGGCTTTTCTCCAGCTGGAGAAAATGGCTGTCAACTCTCTCTCTTACAACCAAAACAGTATTTCTCAAAAGGTGGTGAAGGGACCACCTGCATTGGTCTCTTATGTATACAAAGTCTCTTATATGTAAGGTCCTTACTAAGTCGTATACTCTGGAGCCCCAGAGACCTACAGACCTACTAAATCAGATATGTTTGGATGTTTAGCATTAGAATCTTCATTTGAATTCAGCTGATTTTATTTCCCACCCAGCTTTACTTCCAGGGATTTTTTTTTAATGTAAGAATTTTAAAAGAAGCATTTTGAGATTAGTTCTGATTTTGTGTTTTAAGCATTATTGCCACAAACCACACTAATCTATTTCATGCTTTAAGTCAGCCATTTTGGTAAAATTAATCTTGAGAACTTAGATAAGTTTGTTGAAATAATACGAAATTCTCATTTTTCTTTCTTTGCCTTTGTTCTTCATTCATTGATTCTTTTCACAATGTGTCTATTTGATTTTTAGCCTCCTTTCTCGTTCTTCTTTGGCCCTGTGAACAATCCTCCTTCTTTAGACTTTGGAGTAGATAAGAATTTCCTAAGGAAAAAAAAAAAAACATGAGGAAAAAAAATCTTGTTTTAGACATTTGACTAGAGTATAATCCTATTGGGTTGGTATACTGATAGCTATAGAAACCTACCAAGAAAGCAAAAAGCATTAGCCCAATATCAAAGTCATGTAGAGTGGCTGCTATACAGGAAAAGTTCAAAGAAACATCACTGCAGAAAATGTTTTTAAATTGATAAATAAAAATCTCATAATTGAACAGATCTCCAAGGCATGCTAAGCTGCTTTATGAAGCAAAATCTTTTTTCCCTTTGCTTCTCTACCTGTTGTCTCTTTGGCTCTGAGTCCTAAGAAAAGTTTGTATGGTGGGCATAGTAAAGTGGTACTCACCATACCTTCCTCAGTCTTTCTGGCATGTCCAGAAACGGACATAGTTCAAATCCTATATTTTCAACATTCTTCTGTAGCAAGAGTTTGTATAGGATCTGGGTTCAACCAGTCTGGTGGAACTGTGAAAGATTTAGAAAGCAAAAGTGAGGTGGGAATACAATGGCTCCTTCTGAAGTGTCTATGAGCAATATGAACATGGAGACTTTGGGGTCATGTGTAGACCATTGGTCTAGATATTAGCTCCGTGAGGGCGTCTACAAAGTGCAGATCCTTTGGACAAGGTGTGGCTTTGGAGTTATCAGTCCTAGCAGCATTGGCAGCTCCTAGAAAGGTGAGATATGGGTTCTGGAGCAACCATTAGATTGGCTATTTTCCAATGGTGGATCATGGAAGAGCCAGTGATTAACACAGTTATGCCCTGAATCCCTGTAGGTTTCCTTACTAGGCCTAATCTCTGGTATTTTTCTGGAAGTCATTACAGTTCTACCTTAGAACCTGCTCCTCCAGCCATTCCGATGATTCTGTAAATAACTCGCCCTTGTTTAAATGTTTAAGATAGCTGAATTCTGATTGTTATTGGCCTTCAGTTAATGATCCTGGACTTTTTCTTATAGATGATGAGGGCCAAGTAAAGACATGACATAAGTCTATGTATATAGCACAAGTACCCATGAAACAATTTCCTAAACAGAGACCTGTGGCTGAGCACTTAACTTCACTGTGGTCAACAGTGAGATCTGTTGAGGAGCTGGAAAAATAATATTATTACTCAAAACTTTAATTTAATTCTGAGATGATATGCAGGCTATAAAATTTTTCCAGATGGACAATCATAAATTTGATTACATTTTTTTCCAAAATGACTGCCACAGGTTGTTATTTTTGCTCTTAACACATAGCATGAAAATGTAATTAAAGTTGAATATGCATTGCAGTATTTCTTATATCCTTTAATAACTACTATGTATGTGGCTCTACAAGAATGAAATTTAATAGATAGTTTTTCCAAAGAAATCTTGTCTTTGTTTTTCCTCTCTCCCATATTTTTTTTTTTCTGTCCTTGTGGCATCTAGAGACATTAGGGACACAAGATCTAGTGATTGGAACATTTCTTCTCTCAACATTGTATGTGTTAGATCCATTTTTGTCGCTGTATGTATCTGTAGTTCCTTCATTTTCACTGGTATTTAATATTTTATTTTATGAATATCCACAATTTATTCAGGATTTTCCTGTAGATGGACATTTAGATTAACTTCTTTTTTTTCCTGCTAAGAATGTTTGTGGACATTTCTGGCGACGTGGGCACACTCCCTAGGTCATACACTTGTGAGTGGAGTTGCTGGGTTATAGAGATAGCACTTCGTGACCTGCTCTACTGGAGAATATGAAGTTATTTTTCAAGCACTTTTATCAAATGGTATTCTCAACAGTAGTGGATGACAGTGTTCATTTCTCCGTATTCTTATCAATACTTGCCATCGCTAGATATTTTTAGTTTTCAGATAGGAGTAGTTTAAATGCAGTTTTATTTTTTAAATTTTGTTTAAATTCAATTAATTAACATATAATGTATTATTGGTTTCAGAGGTAGAGGTCAGTGACTCATCAGTCTTATATAACACCCAGTGCTCATCACATCACGTGTCCTTCTTAATGCCCATCATCCAATTACCCCTTCCCCACACCTCCCCTTCCTCCAGCGACCCTCAGTCTGTTTCCTATGGTTAAGAGTCTCTTATGGTTTGTCTCCCTCTCTGATTTCATCTTGTTTTATTTTTTTCCCCTCTTCTTTTATAATCCTCTGTTTTGTTTCTTAAATTCCACATATGAGTGAGATCATATGATAATTGTCTTTCTCTGATTGACTTAATTGACTTAGCCTAATATCCTAGTTCCATCCATGTCGTTGCAAATGGCAAGATTTAGATTTTTTTAAATAGCTGAGTAATAGTCTATTGTATATATATATATATATATATATATATATATATATAGACTACATCTTCATCCATTCATCTGTTGATGGACATCTGGGGTCTTTCCATAGTTTGGCTATTGTGGACACTGCTGCTATAAACATTGTGGTGCAGCTACCTTTAATGTAATGGTCTTAAGGGATACCTATACCCCACTTCTTATAGCAGCAATGTGGCACAATAATGGCAGTAACAATAAAAGTTCACATTGTTAGAGATGCCTGGGTGGCTCTGTTAGTTGGGCATCTGACTCTTGGTTTCAGCTTAGGTTTTTGATCTCAGGGTCATGAGATCAAGCCCTGTGTCACCTCCATGCTAAGTGTGGAGCCTGCTTGGCATTCTCTCTCTCCTTCTGCCCCTCCCCCAGCTGCTGTCTCTCTAAAAAAAAAGTTTCACATTTTTAAATTAATGCTAGTCCTATGGTATTTAATATATATTACCTCATTTTATCTTTATGACAACTCTATGAGGCAGCTATTATCGTCACTTTAAGATTATAGATTAAGAGTTGTTAGACTACAAGTTGAAATTACAGAGGCACAAAGAAGTGAAGAAATGTTGCTTGACATGTTTTATTTGTACAGAGGAAAGAGAACAAAAAAGTGGTTATGAACATAGGCTTTGAAGATACACATAGCTAGGACAAGCATTGGCCTCTGCCACTTACAAGCCATTTGCCACCAATTAGGTCATGTCAATTTCCATGTCAGCTAAAGTGGAGATAGCAAGAGTATGCAGCCTATAAAATTACTGTGAATATTAATAAGATAATTAAGTTCTCTCCATGCCTGGCATGTAGGAAGCCTATAATAAATAGTGGTATTTATGATTTTTGTCATCATCAGCATTGTAATCACAAGGAGTCATATCACATCTGGAGCTTTGTGTTCAGTTCTAGATACCACATTTGAATCTGGATATTTGCCAACTAGAGTGCCATTAGGATTTGGCCAGTGCAAAATCTGGGGACTGTATCATTTCCATGAGGAATAGGTAAAAGAAGTGAGAAAAATTGATGTGTAGAATATAAGTTGCAGATAAATATCCTCTAGTATTTAAGAGGCAATCACAAGAAGAAATATCAGATGTGTTATGTAACTCCAGAACAATGACAGTGGAAAGGAGTTTTAGGGAGAACTTTCTAACAGGCAAAGTTATTAAATATTCAGTGATCTGCCTTGCGAGGGTGTGAGGTTACCCAGTGCTTGATGGCTCAAAAGCAGGTCATGCCATTGTAAAAGTGAATCTTGTGTGGAGTTAGAGGTTAGGTTAAATGAACTGTACAAGTAATATGAGTCTTCAAGGAAGAGCTTCTTCAGTGCACAAATGATGCAAACTCAAGCAATTTGCATAGACAAGCAGTCATCTGTTTGGAAAGAATTCCAGAGCATTGATATCTGTGTTCTTTTTATGTACAAATAAGAATTCAGGACAATTTGGGGGAATTTTTCTAGGAGCATGACAGGCTGGGTCAGTTCTGGCCCATGCACTATGGGGTGTGGATTGCAAATTACTTTTGTTTATGTGTCTTTTTGCTTCATTTTAATTGTATGACTCAGTCTGTACTGTAAGCTTCATTTGAGCACTGGCTGTGTCTGTCTTATTTACTTCTTCACTCACAGCATCCAACAGGATATATGGCCCAGAGCATGTACATAATAAATATTTACTGAGTGAATAAATGAATGAATGGCAGTAGAATGAGCAGGATTTGGAGACCTTTTAGATGGAAGAGAGATCTAAAGGAGGAAAGTTAAAGATGATTCCCAGGTCCTGAGCATAAGTAACTGGTCGCCTGCTTGTACTCCCTAAATTGGAAATGTAGGAGGAGCAGATACTTTGGGTGGTTTGAAGATGACACTGAGTTAAACAATACATTGTGTGTGAAGTGCTTGTGGGACAGCCAGGTGGAGACATCTAAGTAGGCAATTTTATGTGTGCATGAGGAACTTTGCTTAAGGAGATGTCTAGCAGTCACCACTGCCCGTGGGGCAGATGGAACCATGGTGATAGGTAAGGAGCATTATGGGGACAGATATGAGGAGAATGCTGAGAAGAGGATTTGGGGGAACCGACTACTCATTCAACTGGCAGAGGAAGACAGCCTTTTGAAAGAAATCCAGGAAAAAATGCAGTAGAGAGGTAAAATAACAGACAAACCAGAAGCAAAATCAGAACTGTCACAATATGAGAGATTCTTGTATCTGGACAAAGTCTAAGAAATGGAAGCGAGACTCCGTATATTCTGTTATCACAACGTCAAACCCATTTAAGTGCCAAGACCTTAGAGCCAAGATTCATATCGTTAGAATACCTGAAGTTTGACCTCACACCCTTGCTTTGATAATTCCAGTGATAAGTAACTCACTGTCTTAGAAGCAAATCATGTGTGACCCTGATAAAATGTGTATACAGAAAATTTAATAAAACTTGAGTTATTTCATTCCAGTTTTTATTTAAACTTCTATATATAAAATCTAAACAGTAATTTATTAAATAATGCCCCATCCAAGCAGAAGAAATATAGGGAATACATCCCTTATTCAAAGCAAATGTTCCACCAGGGAAAACTTCCAAACTGCAGGATTCTGACTTAATAAAGGGCTGAGATCAGACCATCAATAGTGAGTTAAACCTACCCCAAGAGAGTTAAAGGAATGAAAATGCATTTATAAGAAAAAGAAAGAAGCAGCAACAGGGGCTGAAGAGACAATCTACTAAATGAAATTAATGATGACTCTAAACCGGCTTCTCCCCTGAATTTATTTTAGCATCTCTCTTGAACAAAGGAAAATAAAAGAGCAATCTAGATAACTGGAAAATAATAAAGACATATTTTTTTTAAAGTTGGTAACAATAATAACTTTATGTATACTCAAACATAACACAACTTTGGAGTTTTATAGTCATGTAATATTGATGAATTGAGGAATGGACAGAGTGGGTACAACTTTAATAGTTGCTGGAAAGTTACCCATTCATATAGATGTTTATCCCCAAACCTGTCTTAATGTCTGAAATTTTATCATCTAAGACTGTGCTATTCAGTACTGTAGTCCAATCAGCATGTGGCTATTTAGATTTAAATTTAAAATAATTAACATTAAAATAAAAGTAAAAATTCAATTTCTCATTTGTACCAGCCACATGTCAAGTGCTCAATAGCCACATGTGGCCAATGGCTAATACTGGACATGCAGATAGAGAGCATTCTCTCATCTTAGAAAGGTCTGTTGGATAAAGTGGAGTCTTCTGTGTTGGAGGTTTCTACAGACTTTCAATTAAAAGGTAAACGATGTTAAGTCATGGAAATAAGTTGACACCTGGTGGAGATCACCATGGAAATTGCTTTGATGTAACAGGGATGGAGTGGTAGTGAATCAGACATTTATTGCCTGACAAACATGAACATTGAGTTAGGCTTTTTCCTCAAATGCCAGCACACTGTGGAGCTGGAAATCAAACTGGGGTACCTACCTCCAAAATCCACACTCCATGCTACCTTCCCACACCTATATGAGAAGAAAGTAAAAGAACTTGAGTGAAAGAGTCAAGTCTCTCAGCAGGTAGCAGTTTGGGACAGAATAAGAGAGGCGATGCTATGCAAGTGGTTGGAAGTATTAAGTTTAATGTCAAGAGAGTAAGGGAGAAAATCATAAGGTGCACAAGTATTTGATAAAGGGGAAAGAAAAAAACAAAGACAAAAAACCAGTGATCAAATTGATTCACCCTACAACTTTGTTCTAAGAGCTCATGAAATAAGCTGTTATGAGAAGTGCTTGCAAATTCAAGCTCCAGTTCTGCATTCTACTAGCTTTGAATCTTGGACATAGAGTACTGTTCCCTCTTGGTCATGGATCTGGAGCATCCGTGAATGACATGACATTACTGATCCAGTAACAGCAAAGATAAAAACCAGTTAGATTTCTAAAACAACAACAACAACAACAACAACAACAACAACAAAAAACTAAAAAAAACAGAGCTTGGGTCCATTAAGAGAGATCACTCGTATGCAAAATGGGTGACAGGGTGACAACCTATAGAAAAGAACATAGGTCTTGAGTAAGTTCAAGGTCAAAAGCAAGTAGGAGAAAAGGACAAAATGAGTCAAAGTAATTCTCTTTCTACTGTGCTACAAGAAGGTAACAAAATTGTCATTGACATAATAGGAAAAGAGTGTCAAATTTACACACCTTTTCTGAGCATGCATTTCTTCCTCCCTACATGGGAACTCTCCTTTGTAATTGCTTAGCATTCACCAAGAAAGTACTCACTTTTCTGTAGCTCAAAATTCATATGTAATAGAACAGAATTATTGTGAAAATGTCCCAGTTTATTCCTCTTTCTGTCCATTAAAGGAGAATTCTGGATGAGTTCATAAAATATTTACCTCCCCCTGCTTTCCGGGTTGCCGAGTGCTTGACAACTTCACAATCTCACACTCTGGACATTGAACGCAGAACCCAGACAAAATGGGAAGAGAGAAGGACTGTGGCAAAGGAACCCTGCTGAGTAGATGTCCAATTAGAGGGGGCTTAAGTATGAGGTGGAGGAGTAGCTGTGACATGTGAAAGAACTGAATGGAAGAAAAAGAGAAATAAGCAGTTTATATCCTATTCACAAAATTTAGGGAAAATAGTGTCTTATTTAATTTTTTGTCAAATATGTTCTGATCCTGGCACTTTCTCAAGATGGTGAAAAGGCAGATAAACCAGCTTTTTCAACATTACATCAGGCAATGTCACTATAGCCAATCATTTGCACCCAGCCAAGAACTACTTTTTTTTTTTAAACTTATTTATTTATTCATGAAAGATACACAGAGAGAGGCAGAGACATAGGCAGAAGGAGAAGCTGACTCCCTGTGGGGAACCTGATGCAGGACTTGATCCCTGGACCCCAGGATCACAACCTGAGCCAAAGGAAGATGCTCAACCAATGAGTCACCCAGATGCTTCTAGCCAAAAACCACTTTCTTAAATACCTCCTCTTCTCTTCACCAGCAGTTTGCTTAAATTTCCTTTTTACAAAGAAAAACAAAGCCACAATATCATGAGAATATTAAATGGTTGATTAGTCTTCCTGATTAGTTAAATTCCTGAAAGACAAGTTTCAAGATCTTGTCTCAGCAAAATTTGAATGATTTTAAGTTTGTATTGTCTAAATCACTGGCACATTGATAAAACACTTAGTTAAGCCAATGACAGCCAGGGCTATGTTGTATGAACAACCACATCATAGGGTTCAATGAGCTACAGTAAGTCAAAGTACAACGTAAGCTATACATTGCCTATACAAGTGTAGGTTTTGTGCTTAAATAAAACATAACTGCAACTTTTCCTTAATGAACAAATCAGCAAATATGTGTTGAATCCCTGTATTATTAGCACATTTGCTATAAAAATAAATGATGTATTAACTAACTGTGCACGGCTCTATTCTTACTGTTTAGCAAGGATTCCTTCAGCCTTACCCTTCTGTATGAATCATAGGCTTGATTAAATACTTGCATGTAAGAATAGTGGCCCTTACATCAGAATTTTACTCATTTGTGTATCCATTCACCTAACAAATATTTACTGAGACTCCAGTCTCTTTCATTGAAAAAATGTTTTTGAGACCCCAGGAATGCAAGGAAGGGGTAATATGAAGAAAGGATTGAGCTGAGATATGAAAAGTAGAAATAATTAGAGGCATAAGAGTGATATATATTTTTTTCCATGCAGAGAGAACACCATATGCAATGGACCCACAGCAGGACCAAGGATAAAAGAGAGTGAATGTGCTATATCCGAAAGAGGAGAGATGGGGCTGTGCCAAGGTGGAAAAAGAGAAACAACCCATCCATTCATTTGCCCTGCAAACTAAACTAGTAATTGGGAACTCATTGAAATAAGGGTACTACCTAGTCTGCTTGGCTACTGCTGTAGTAAGGAAGGAGAAGACCACGTCAGTCAGTTCAATGGCAGATGAAATGTTCTAGGAAGACAAGAATGTAGCTGGTTATAGGAAAGTAATGGTGGAGGTAGAAGACATCGTTCCAATAAGATGTTCCTGGAGGGGCACCTGGGTGGTTCAGTGGTTGAGCCTCTGCCTTTGGCTCAGGTCATGATCCCAGGGTCCTAGGATCAAGTCCTGTATTGGGGTCCCTACAGGGAGCCTGTTTTTCCCTCTGCCTATATCTCTGCCTCTCTCTGTGTGTCTCTCATAAATAAATAAATAAAAATCTTAGAAAAAAAGATGTTCCTGGATATGACTACATGTTGATGTTCCATATCTTAGCAGAGAAACCAAGGTAGTTATACATCCAAGGCTTGGTTTTTTTTTTCATTTTAAAACTGGAATAAAAAAAATAAAACTGGAATAAGATGGGGTGAATGGGGGGCTCAGTAAGTTAAGCATCCAACTCTTGATATCAGCTCAGTTGTGATCTCAGGGTCATGAGACTGAGCCCTATGTCTGGCTCCATGCCGAGTGTGGAGGCTGCTTGGGATTCTTTCTCTCCCTTCTCTTGCCCTTCCCCACCTCACTCACACTCACTCTCTCTCTCTCTCTCAATGAGAGAGAAGAAGAAGAAAGAAGAAGAAGAAGAAGAAGAAGAAGAAGAAGAAGAAGAAGAAGAAGGAGGAGGAGGAGGAGGAGGAGGAGGAGGAGGAGGAGGAGGAGGAGGAGGAGAAGGAGAAGGAGAAGGAGAAGAAGAATTGGAATAATATTAACTTGATTTAGGGAATTAAATGATTAATATATGTAAAAACACATTGTCAACTCCAAAGTGGTATATAACTTCAATCAGGGAGCTCACTAGCTCTATTTACCTTAGAATTGCATTTTCAGGCTAATATTGAAAGACAGCAAATTGATAAAGAACACAAGCTCTGAATACAAGCCAATGGCCTTACAGGATTGATTGCTGTTGCCCGTCTCTCCTTGTCTTCTACATCTCTTCTTCTAGCTCTCTCTACTCCACCCACACAAGCCTCTCTCATTGCACAGTGTTCTTTCTGTAAAGCCTAAGGTCCTCCATAGCACCAGAAATCCCAGCCAATTCTTCACATATGGTTCAACATTGTCTTTTTTTTTCATAGCACTCATCACTTTTTATGCATATGATGTAATTTATATATGTCCTGTGTTTATTGTCTGTCTCCACCTATAGGAATGTAAGCTCCATGAAAGGAGGGAAATTTGAGGGTTTTGTTCACAGATGTATCATGTAGAACAATGGTTGGCCCATAGAAGGCTTTCAACAGATATTTCTTGAATAGATTTGAGGGGAATGCACTTCAAATGCCATGTGTCCCGGAACCAATATATGACCTTCACTCTTCTGCCTTTCAGTGACATCCATCAAACTTGTAGATGGCCAATCAGTGTTACAATGAAACTTTATAAGGAAGGGAAAACAGACATAATTAAGTAAGGAAATTATAATTTTCGATGTGTCTGTGGAAAAAAATAACCTGGAAGTTAACATAAACCAAATCTCTAGTTTCAGAAATTAGTGAGTACTTGACAAAGTAATAAAAGAAAATATTCAGAAACTAATGAAATAATTGGTAATGGATGCTGAGTGATTATGAAGAAAAAATTATGCTCCCTAAATTAGATCTTCCTTGGAAAGACTTGTTAAATGAGCTTATGGACAGTTTCAATAATTGGTTGAGAAAGTCTTGGTATATTGTAACTGTACCATCTCTATGTGACCTCATTCCTCATAATATGTGCATCTCAGATCATAGAGCACCTGCACAGAGATGTCTCCTAGATCATTCTATTGAAAATTACTTCTCACATTGCTACCCCATCACTCTAAGCCCCTCATCCAACTTTATTTGTTTTCATAACCCTTACCACTTTTTGAAATATATTACTTTGTATTTGTTTACTCCTCCTTTGTCTCCTTCAGTGAAGACTAGGCTCTATCAAGTCAAGAATTTTGTCTGTCCTGTTCTCTGTTATATCTCCACCCCCTCAATAGGGACTGGCATGCAGCAGGTGCTTGATGAAGATCAAGTAAATGAATAAATGAGCATTTTTCTCCTTTTTGTGGGGAGGGAGAGAAAAGGGGGGATGGGCACTGCCTCCCCATTGTCCATTCCAACATAGTCATGTTCTGGATTAGGACTCAAAGTCTTTCATCATGTCTTTCAACAATTCACTAACGTTGATATGAAATGTGGTTTCAGCTTTCAGGAAGCTTGTAATTTAGTGAGGAGGAAAGGGAGAGTTAATAACAACAGCTCTAGATGGCCACAGAAATGCTAAATGATTGTGGGAGCAGCAGAACTGAGCCAAAGTAGGACAATTTCCTAAGGCTGAAGTGGCCAGGGAAGGCTGCCTGGGGAAACTGAAGCATTAAAAATCAGTTGTTCTTACTTTCTTTAGCTTTCACTGCCTCTCCCTAAATTGTATCCTACTTATATGCCCTTCCATGAAAACATTGTTGCTCTGTCTCATTCTCAAAGCAGTAGTCTTGGCACTTCCTTTATCAAAGCTCCCATATTCCTCACCTTACAAATTTAATATTCACTTCACATTAGCCTTCCTTTGGAAGTCCACCATATTGAATTCCTCCTAACTCTAATTATTTAATTAGACGGTATTTACTGTATATGGCACATACACACTCTGCATTTATGAATCTAAGTTGAATTGCCTAGGAAGACAGAGATACAAGAAATTGTAATACAAGGAGGAATTAAGATTATAATAAAGCATTATGGGAACAGAAGAAAGCAAATGACCTATTTTCCAAGAGAACACAGAGGTCAAGAGTCGAAGGATGAGTTAGTTTTCACTTGGCCAAGAAGAGAGGTATGGGCAGAGAGAACAATAAGAGGTATGAAAATGTATTGCAAAGTGTGAGTAGTTCAGTGAAGCTGGTCTGTAGTGTGCAGTGCTAGAAGATTGGGTTAGAACTATACTTTGGAGTTTGATTAGGAAAATCTTTGGATGTCTTGCTATGGAGTTTAAACTTTGTACTATAGGAACATGGGAAATAGGTTTAAGAGAGGAAAGTGATATAATCAATTCTGGTTTTGGACAAATAACTCTGCAGGAGAGGAGCAGAGTAAGGAGAGATTAGAAGCACATTTATCACCGCAGGGATGGCAACTTTTACAACATTTTTAAACGATTGTCCAAAATGCTCTGATGTAAAAAATCAAAAAGCTATTTTAAGGAGTGGAATTTTAGATGATTGTAATCTTTGGGTTGGTTTCCTTAATCTCTTTTAAGACCGGCATTATTTTACTTTTGCTATCATTTTGAAAGATTGTTTTTAACACTTTTAAGTTTGTTAAAATACTTGCTAGTTATGTCCAACATTGAATTTTATCTTGCTGTGCTATAAATTCCTGGAATTATTACAGTAATAAGGATGCAATGGTATAAAA
Source organism: Canis lupus baileyi (assembly GCF_048164855.1). Taxonomy (NCBI): domain Eukaryota; kingdom Metazoa; phylum Chordata; class Mammalia; order Carnivora; family Canidae; genus Canis; species Canis lupus. Next base: position 25,836,265 of record NC_132851.1, on the reverse strand, counting down.
AAATATAAGGGAAGAACAGTTTGAAAGTTTCCTACATACCAAGTATTAAATAAAAACTATTTCTTTTATTTTTTATAAAGATCCTGTAAAGAAAGTATTATTATTTTCATCTTACAGTTATGGAAATCAGAACAAAGAGATTAAGGAAATTGCCCAATATCCCCCAATTCTAAAAGTGACAGAGATGGGGTTCTTGTCCATGTTGAGGTAACCCTAATGCTCATTTATTTCCATTATGGCATCTCTTTTAAATAAGCATGAATGTCCTTCGTGGGTACTAGACTTTGATAATATACCACATTTATTCTTAATATTCAATTTCCTCACCCCCAAAAATATTTTCAACCTAACTCTGTGGCTCAGGAAGCTGACTTCACAGGCTACAGGTGTTATTGCTCCCTGGTTACTGAGGATCCATGGGTAGAGGTTGGGGAGAGCAGGAAAATGTATTTCCAATTACTCCCTCTCTGCTTTGCTGTGGTCTTCTGTCTCTGGCTGTGCACTCTGCAGCCATGGGTCCTGCTAAGTGGCCCTGTTATGAGGTTTCATTTTCTTGCTGGGCTCTGATCACACCAACCCCTCCTCTTGCCTCTTCAGTCCTAGAGGTGGTATGAGCTCCCCACTACTCTAAGTCCAAAAGTACTTCCTTCTTCCTTCCCATTCCTTTAACTTTGCTCGTAACTCTAGACCCTTCATTAACCTCTCTCCAGTTAACCTTTCAACCCCATCATCCTGGGGCCCTGCTAGACTTCATCACCTCCAACTAGACCATAAACTGCATGAGAGCAGGGACCATGGCTGCCTTGTTCATTAATTCATCCTCAAAGATAACTAGTTCTTGAAAGGACTGCAGGTGCACTTAGCCTGACAAATGGATAAAAATGTGTCCTATTACTTAAATGTTCATTTTCAGATATAAACCATTTGCCTACTTTGCACCCATCTCCAGGGTTTTTCCCATGTATTTTGTCCAGCCCTATTTATGCCTAGATTGATTCCTGCAACATAGATTCACAAGCTATTTGATATTCCAATGTATAGTAAAATTCTACTTATGTGGAGTGGCCAGAAAAAGGGATATTCTGATTAAGTAAATGTAAGAACCCTGTTGTACAGAATACTTGCAAACAAGTGTCAGTGTTTGCCACTTTATCAGAGTTTCAACTAGGGCAAGTCCTTCAAACTTTCTGAAACTAACTTTTTTGTATTTGTACAGATGGAATAATATAATACTAATCTATAAGCATTTCCATTTAGTCCTGTGAAAATGGAAAGTTCTTCTGCCCCTGCAAGGACTTCAGGTAATTTCCCTATGAGCCTCAGGCTTTCAAATAGACCAAGTTTCTTTGAGCCAACATTCTCCCCACACCAAATGCATGTTCTCAAGTATTTGTCAGCTTCCACTCTCCAAGAAGAGAAGTCCCAGCCATATGTTCTGAGCTGTGAGGCCTTGACCAAGCAGTGCAAACAGATGGGCCCACTGGAAAGATGCCGAGACATTGGCAGAACCAGCTCCTGGAATTTGGGTGCTCTCTTTGAGAAATGAGAATTTTCTGGATGATAGTAACAGTGATGGCAGTAAGAATGGTGCTGAGGAGAACCAGTCTTGTTAAAAATTGGCTCTATCCCCATGTACAAGCTGTGCCAAAGCCTACATCCTACAAAGAAGTCTTGAAACCTAAATCTTAATGGAGAAGAGTTGTGAATATTTGGGATTATAAGCATTTGTGGCAGTAGAAGGGAGCTGGGTCAAATCTAGTCTATTAGTTTTAACACACATATATTTTTTAAAGCAAGACTTGTTTATAAAAGTACATTTTATAGGGAAGTCCAATATAAAGTAATCACTTTATTATGTCCTTGACTTTGGAAAATTGCTATAGGACATTATTGTAGAAGTTTTTACTGTTGGCTAATTGTCAAATGGAAACAATCTGGAAAGACATGGTGATCAATTAATAATAGTTAACATTTATGAATCATTTACAGTTAAATCCAGTAATGTTCTAAACTATGGGCCCATAGATTAAAGCTGCAGACCTAATCTGGCCCATCATCTGTTCTTGTAAATAAAGTTTTATTGGAATACAACTACACACTTTTGTTTACATATGGTCTATGGCTGCCTCCCTCAGTCAAGGACAAGGTAAGAACAAGGTTAAGTAGCTGTGATAGAGATGGTATGGACTGCAAAGCTGAGAATATTTACTATCTGGTCCTTTACACAGAGTCTGCTGACCCCAAAGCACAAATCAAAGCTCCTAACTTATTTTATCTTCTTTCTTTCATCAATCTAAGAAGTATGTAGTATTTGTTATCTTCATCTTATAGATGAGAAAACTGAGAAAAAGAAGAATTCATTAGTCTCTGAGAGTCTGCAGCCAGCACCCATGTAGCCCTGACCCTTCTTTAGGCTTATTTTTCCTATTATAATAATCCAGGAACTCATGGAGAATTGGAAATGGTTCTCGATTCTATTCTAACCAGACTGCCAGCTCCTAGGAGAGGATGGAGATCCGTTAGCTTTAACTGCCTGCTCCTCCTGTCTGAGTCTCCCTTCCATTCAACTCCTCCCTTACCATGCCCCTGACTCCTAAAACCCTCTTCTCTTATCCTTAGCTTCTCCCAGATGCTTTGCCATACTACCTGTCCTCTTAGACTCAGGATTCTTTCGCTTGGGTTGTATATAAGTGGAGAAGACAGGTGAAGAGAATATTCCTTTGCAAAGTCAAATCATCCCTAAGACAATCCAGACTCTTACTAGATCCAGCTTTGCAGGACCTCCCACCCCTGGCTTTTTGATGTTATTAAGCTAAAACAGTTTGGTTTTTTTCTACACTTTGAATTATAGTATAAACCACCTCTTTTCTTTGTCTTAATTTACTATATGGCCCGCCAACAAAGGAGGTGGAAAGGTATTGGAAGCCAGGTAGGAGGTGGAGGTAGAGAAACTCCTTATCCTGTGATGAGGTAAAATAAATAACTGTTCCTTTAAAGTTGCAGGTGGAGGTGGAGCAGGAACTGAACCTGACATACTCAGCCCCCATGTCATGACTGCAATTATCCAGAACACTGGCATCCAAGAATATAGTTTTAAAAGCAGCTCCTTGGAATTCTTGTGATATAACACACATAAAGCTCCTAGTTCTGGTGACAGGAACATGGAAGTTGTTCAAGATATTACCGTTACTGCTAGGAGGAGGAGGATGTTGGTGATTATCCTTGGGACTGTCAGATCATGGAGTGCATACTAGCAGTTCCTCAGTGCTGTTTTCTCAGAAAAAGAGGTTTCCAGAGGAGGTAAAACCTATTGTCACAATGGACTCTAAACGGATTGCCTGTCTTGTGCATCTAGAGGAGACATTGCTGATAGAGTGATCTTTCTAACAGGTAATATGGTCAAGACACCTCCTTGCTTCAGCCCCTACCTCAAGACTCTATTAACACCTGTGCAGAAGAGAGTGGCTCTTCTGTTGCATGAACTGCTAAGCTTTTTAAAGTCTTGTTTCTCTTTCCAGAATTATCTACTTATAATAGCCATCTCTCAAACTTTGTAATCTGTCAAACCCTCATTTATATGTAATTTCAAATACGTAATCTTTGTTTTCACCCCTGTAAGCGTTCCGTGTGCTGTTTTCTGAATATTGACCGATCATTTCTATCACTACAACTGACTATTGTCCTAATGGAAAATAACAATTAAACATTAAAACTTATTCTAGAATCATCTTTTCTGGGAAGCTTTTTTTTTTTTAACCATTCCCTGCCCCCCCGAAAGAACTACTTCTGCTCAGTACTATTTTAATACTTTGTGTATGATTGTATTATTAAATATATATATCTATTTGTTTTAATGTTTGTCTTCCATGACAGTCAATGAACTTATTGGGGTAGATATAGTTTTATCAAGTACAAAATTAGAAAGAGTTGCTTGGGCTGAACTTGAGAGCCTGGCCATCAGGTATTCATCTGGATTTTTAGGACTAGTAATCATGTCTACTACAGCAACCTCTAATTCCTGTTTTCACATAGACTTGTCTGAGCTAGTACAGGATAAAGACTAGATGCATATATGGCATTGTTGGAAGATTGGCTGGTTATGTCTGCTTGGTGAGGTTATAAAATATTTTATTTTCTTTTTCATGATTTTCTGAGTTTTTGTAATTTTCTGGGATGAATAAGTTTTTCTTTTATATCAGAGAAAAAATGAAATTCTAAGGTATCCCTTCTTGGGGTTTTTTTTTCTATAGAGAGAAAATTCTTATTTTATATTATAGATTATGGCAGACATTGTTGGTTGACCAACTTAACACCTACTGCCAACTCCGTTCCCTCATGACCTCATTTTATATCTATGTTAGAAGAGCTAAATACTCACTTTCCCAGAGTTCTTTGCATCTAGAATGAATACATGGATATCACACTGTTGGAATGTGGCCAACATCATTAGCTCCCACTACTTCCTTCCTTGAGTACAGATGTGATGCCTGGAGCTATGGTAGCCATATTGCAACAATGAGCTCCAAAAGCATAAAAATAAAAAGCAAATACTCAGACCAGGGACAGAAAAAGACAGAAAGAGTTTGAGTCTTTCTTTGGTGTCGTTTACCTGGTGCCCCTACTGGGCTTTCTACTTCCAAACGTCTTGTTATTTTGAAAAAATGTCTATATCATTTAAGAACTAGTAGATAGATTTTTTTTTTGAATTTCCAGCCAAAAACATTCCTCACAGAAACAGCTGTGCACAAAAATTTGTGTACAATGATGTGTTAAGAGTATTATTATAGAAGTTAAGAAATAAGAAAACTAATATCCAACAATGAAAAATTAGTTTTTAAAATTATGAAGCCAAGTAATCAGCTTTAAAAAATAAAGTCTGGGATCCCTGGGTGGCGCAGCGGTTTGGCGCCTGCCTTTGGCCCAGGGCGCGATCCTGGAGACCCGGGATCGAATCCCACATCGGGCTCCCGGTGCATGGAGCCTGCTTCTCCCTCTGCCTGTGTCTCTGCCTCTCTCTCTCTCTCTGTGACTATCATAAATAAATTTAAATAAAATAAAATAAAATAAAAAATAAAGTCTTAGGAGACACTAATGACTTAAATAAGTGTTTACAATATATTATTAAGTTTGAAAAAGCAGGTTATAAATTTATATAGAAAATATCTCAACTTTGTTAAAAAAATACGTGCTTATGATAGTAAAAATATCACACATCATACACTATTAATTGTCTTTGTTTCTGGATAGTTGGACCACAACAATCTTTATTTTATTAATTTATAAGTTACCATATTTTCCAAGTGCGCTTCAGTGTACATATATTATTTTTCAATTAAGTAAATTGTGTTAAATGTTATTGCTCAAATAAAAAAACACTAGAGAACTGGTGTCTAGGATGTGGACAAGTTTGCCATGTGGCCAGTATCAAGTGAATTAAATGGTAATTGGGAAGAAAATGTAAATTGTATTAAAATATTCTGCATTTTACTAGACTTGTATCCATGCCAACATTGATAAAAACAGTCAGCCAGTGGTACTTCAGAGGAATAATGGGATGTTAGATCTGCAAAAACAATAGATGCTTCCATTTGCTGTTGAATTAAAAGTGAGTTAAAATCCATTAACAGTAAAATGCGCCTTTACTCTTCTTCATGATCCTCTCTGAATGATTCAGAGAATGGGCAGGAAGCCCAAATGAATGTACTGTTTTCGTTTTTCTTTGAGCCTTGTCCACTTTGGCTGTTTGGTTTCCTAAAAGGCCATCTCAATGGCTGCCTATTTCAAGCAAGAGTCATTGGAATCAGCAGCCTGGAAATCCAATTTCAGAACCCAAAGTGTTTGTTAGAAAGAGGCAAATGGCAACTTCAGCTCAAAACAATGAAACAGGAACCATAGGGAGCAAAGAGAAGATTTTAATGTCAAAAGGTAAGCTTTTATTCTACTGTGCCACTTAAAGGTTGTGTGAACTGGGACAAATCTTGTCATCTCTCTGGGTTCTGCTTTCTTCATCCGTGGAATGGATTTGCTACTTCCTCCCCTCACAAAGGTTCTAGAATACTGCATGTCCAATGTAATGTCCAATGTAATGCACATTGTATGTCAGTAGTCATGGGAACCAGATATTCTAATAACTCCTACAAAACTGAAACACTCTGAGATTTTATTAAAGCCCCAATTAAACAAGGGTCACTAAAGGAGAGATGCAAGACTGATACCCCTGTAGCACAGCATTCTGCGAATCAAATCAGTGGAAATGCCTTAGGTTTTACAAGATGAAGTGTTGTTGTGGTTCATGTCGACCATAACAGTCCAGAGGGATTGGATTCCCTCAAAATAACTTCGTAGCCTGAAAAGGGATCTATGTCCTAAGTGGTTTTCCACTTAATGGGGTATCGAGAGCTAGCCCACTCAAAATTATAACCTATACCCCCTTCATTTCCAAAAGCATTTCAGTTGCATTCCATTCAAATCTGTTTCTATGCAGATTTATGTACATACAAAGTGCTACTGGAAATGCCAACAGCAATTGGCTAATGTGGTGGTTAGCTAGCACAATCCAGTAGTGTTTTCTCTGTTTGGATAGATTATGGATAGTATTTTTATAATAAGAAAATAAGTCTTTTTTTAATAGAAGACTTAATTGTTTTTATTAATTTCAGAGGTAGAGTTTAGTGATTCATCAGTTGCATATAACACCCAGGGCTCATTGTATCATGTGCCCTCCTTCATGCCCATCACCCAAATGTCCCATCCCCCCACTCACTTCCTCTTCAGGTACCCTCAGTTTGTTTCCTACAGTTAAGAGTCTTTTATGGTTCATCTTCCTCTCTGATTTCATCTGATTTTATTCGTAAAAGAAAAAGTCTTTTAAGAAGCTATGCCCTGGATGGAAAGAGAAAATGGGGCTTCTCTGGTTATTAATTGTTTTTCATTTGTTCTGTTTTGCATCAACTGTAATTATTCTTGAGAGTCTAAAAGTTTCTGTTTTGCACAGGGTAGTAGAACCATTTCCAAGGTGTTCTGAGCATAAAGAATGGCAGGCTCTGAGGTCTCTCCCTCCACTTCTCTTAGAGTGTTTTGCTTATATTTTAGGTACTTTTCCTCTCTTCTTGAAGAAAAATGTCTGGTAGAACAGGTTGGCCATCTTTACAAATGTGCCTTGGACCAGCCGTGGGTGTCTGAAATGGATCATACTCAATAACGTAACAGTGGTGACATTATTGTTAGTTGTAATATTAATATTAATAAAAATGTCAACTATAGTCCTCTATTGTGAGGGCTGAATAGGTGCCTGTCTGATTACATGTGTTATCTAACTTCACCCACACATATGGAGGGTTACAATGAAATAAACTGAGACATGTATATGGGTTCAGTTATTTGCATAGCGAGTTTGACAATGAATATATTGCTGGCACAGGATTCAGGCAAGATGTCTGTTTACAGAGCCCCTAGTCAAGGGACAATGCAGATAATGCTGCTTCCCAAGCCCATGACTTTGTTCTACCCAGAGTAACTAGATGCACGTTAGGAAGAGAAGGTGCATATGTCCAGTTATGAATTCAGTCTTCCTTGTCATCATCAGAAAAAATTATTAGGCAATGGTCTATCTGTGGACAAAATGCTCATGGAGTGAATCAGGGGGTGATGAACCCCATCCAGTGGGACTTCGTAATGTTTTATTACCAGAGCTCTGCAGAACCAACCATTTTTTTTAATTGTTCCAAAGTCTTATTGGTGAAGGTTAACCTCAAATACTATTGCTTGCAACATTCCATAATTTTAAATAATAAAAAAGTGATAATCCAAGCAGCAGAGACAAAATGAAGTAGTAGGCTTTAAAACAAACAAAACAAAACAAAGCAGAACAAAAACAAAAACAAACAAATTCATAACTGTCAACCAAATGCCAGAAGTTTCATGATTCAAGCCTCCAGATTAATAAATCCTTGTTTCCCCTCAAATCCAGGGAAAAACACAGGAAAATCACAGCTGTCTAAATATATCTGACCACTTCTCATCACTACACCAGCAGTCATCACCCTTATCTCTCACTGGAACGGCTAATATTCCCCTACCTAGTCCCATGGCTTCTACCTTTAGCCTCCACAGGAAGAGGCTTAATGGGCCTTTGAGGTTTTTTTGCTTACCCAGTATCTATTACACTTCCTTTTGGAAATCATACTCTCATTTCTTCTTGAGGAATTATCTCTGGAATTGCCATAGTCTGATTTTCCAATTAATCAAGCAACCTAGGTAGCATACATGGCCCAAGAGATGAGGTCCTTCCATCAGGTGCTCCACTTTCTGGGACTTGAAAATGAATTAGTATGGTGAAAAGACTGGAAATAGCTGGAGTTCCCATTCATTGCAGAGATGGGAACTGGAGCCTCTGGATCTTCCTAAGTCCCCTTCCAAACCAACTCTTTGGTCTCTCTTCACTCCTATGGGTCCACTTTCCTGAATTAGCCTTTCAGTAAAATTTTCTTAGGGCCCCAAAATCCTGGAGCCTATTTGTGACTTTCATCCAAAATCGCCCAGCCACCACATAAGCCGACTTTTAGAAAACACAGGAGTCATCTACTCAGTATTTCAGGTATTCCAGCTTTTGTTTTATTGAAGAAATGCTTCTATAATATTCTTATATGTCAAAGCTCTACTCTAGGTACTTTATACATAATAAATGTGCTGAATGTCCCCAGTGCCAGAGGAAAAAACTGCTTTGTGGAACTGCTTTTCTCATTCTTGGGTGGAAGCTCATGTTGCAGGAAAAGCATTTCTTATATTTGGCTAAAATGTTTCCTCATTCTTCCTAACCTCTTGACCTTTGTCCTGCTGCCCTTCATACAGAATAATGCTGGATATTATCTCCTTTAATTCCTTGTTTTTATGTAACCAGTTGTTGATTTAGACATATAGATGAACTACACACAGACTCTAGTATAAGTCCTGCAACTCTAACTTGAGTGTCATCTGAGTTAAAGGACTATCCCTCATCTGCTACCTTTGTCTAGCATGCGGCGATCAAGAATATTGCATTAGGGAATTCATAAAATCCTAATAAAAAAAACTCTGAGAAGTTCCATTTTCTTTAAATTTTATCACTGTCAATGAAAAAGAGAGTCTCAAGGCTTTATATCTTCAAGTCCTTTCCCTATAATGTCATCAGTTGCCCACATCCATGCATTATCTTCATTCATGCATTTATTCATTCAATAAATATTTATTGGGTGTATATGCCAGGTGCAAGACAGAGTGCTAGGTGCTTTGGGGTGTAAAGCAATAAATCAGATGTGGGGATCTAGCATCCAGATTAAAAAATAAAAAAATCAAACATCCATTTACTTAGTGTACATGGAACCAGTACTCAGATGATTGATTTCTGTTTTTTTTTTTTTTTTAACTTGTTGTTTGTTTGCTTTTCTTTTCCTCCATCTAACTCCTAGATGCTCTGTAGACACAGCTGATAAAGGTGTAATTCTTGGAAACATCTTCTCTAGGGCAATGCCCAAGGAGAATGGATGACATGCTAGCTATTTAAAAACACAAGAGGCAGCTCTTTCTTACTCCTGAGGGATCTCCCATGATTGTGGGAGAATTAGTGATTGTTCTCCAGAAATGGTTTTAATTTTTATTTGTCCCTGCTCTAAAATGAGTTTTGAGAATACAGGTGCAGCACTTTTATAGGAACCTCCAAGCAGAGCAAGAACGATTGAAGCATAGCAAGATGGGGAGGAGAAGACAGAAGAAGCTGGAGGAAGTAAGAGAAGGAATTTTAATCATTTATAATAGTATTGCCAGAAATATCCTGTGGTCTCTGCCTATTTCCTGCTCACATACCACCAAGGGATGATGATAGCAGATTCTTTAAAACCCACTGGTGGGAGGATTCCTGGGTGGCTCAGCAGTTTAGCACCTGCCTTCAGCCCAGGGCGTGATCCTGGAGTCCTGGGATCGAGTCCCGCATCGGGCTCCCTGCATGGAGCCTGCTTCTTCCTATGCCTGTGTCTCTGCCTCTCTCTCTGTGTGTGTCTTGCATGAATAAATAAATAAAATCTTTTTTAAAAAACACACTGGTGGTAAGAATGATATAAAAATATTGATCATAAAAGATGTTATGGAAGTGTCTCACCTCTCTTTAGATTTTAGAGGACAGCTTATACAACATCTAGTGGCACACAATTTGGCAGGCCAATGCACATGAGAGCATGCCCCACTTCCTACCTTCCAGTCTGTTCTAAAGAAAGAAGTTAAATCAGCTGTGGTCCAGAATTGATGTGTTGGGTGAAGACTCATCATTGCATTCTTTTTTTTTAATAATAAATTTATTTTTTATTGGTGTTCAATTTGTCAACATACAGAATAACACCCGTTGCTCATCCCGTCAAGTGCCCCCCTCAGTGCCCGTCACCCATTCACCCCCACCCCCACCCTCCTCCCCTTCTACCACCCCTAGTTCGTTTCCCAGAGTTAGGAGTCTTCATGTTCTGTCTCCCTTTCTGATATTTCCTACCCATTTCTTCTCCCTTCCCTTATATTCTCTTTCACTATTATTTATATTCTCCAAATGAATGAGAACATATAATGTTTGTCCTTCTCCGATTGACTCATTTCACTCAGCATAATACCCTCCAGTTCCATCCACATCGAAGCAAATGGTGGGTATTTGTCGTTTCTAATGGCTGAGGAATATTCCATTGTATACATAGACCACAGCTTCTTTATCCATTCATCTTTCAATGGACACCGAGGCTCCTTCCACAGCTTGGCTATTGTGGACATTGCTGCTAGAAACATCGGGGTGCAGGTGTCCCAGCATTTCACCGCATCTGTATCTTTGAAGTAAATCCCCAGCAGTGCAATTGCTGGGTCGTAGGGCAGGTCTATTTTTAACTCTTTGAGGAACCTCCACACAGTTTTCCAGAGTGGCTGCACCAGTTCACATTCCCACCAACAGTGTAAGAGGGTTCCCTTTTCTCCACCTCTTCTCCAACATTTGTGGTTTCCTGCCTTGTTAATTTTCCCCATTCTCACTGGTGTGAGGTGATATCTCATTGTGGTTTTGATTTGTATTTCCCTGATGGCAAGTGATGCAGAGCATTTTCTCATGTGCATGTTGGCCATGTCTATGTCTTCCTCTGTGAGATTTCTGTTCATTGCATTCTAAGCAACATTTCCTTTCCTCCGCAGAGTTGTAAGTCAGTTACATTCGCTCTTTTCCTTAACAAAGGGTTGTATCCCCCAGACCTTTCTGCACCCACCCTTTCTCCATGCCCAAGTTTCAGTTAAACAACACCGATCCCCAAAGGGTAGAGGTGTGGTAGGATGGAAGAGGCAGTGCAGAAAACATTGTATCCACTGAAAGAAAATCCAAATATTCATGAAATGTAGGTGAATTAGTTTTTACGTATGAAGAACAATTATTCTTTTCAAGTATTTGATGACATTAGCCCATGCTTGGTCCAAAGACCAGGACTGGACAATAAAGGAGAAGAGAAGTGTCAAGTGCAGTGGAGGATTTTATTTGTTCAGCCTCTAGCCTCTCTCTCTCCCTCTTGGGCTTATGTCAGGCCAGGGAAGAAGAGACTGCAACAGGCAAGAATAAGTGTCTCCATTGGACAGTAAAGACCCAAAGGCAGGACTTCTTTGTACCATGTGCATGTGGTCACCAGAAATACATTTGAGAGGAATCCTTCCAGTGCTTCTTGAGTTTGTAAGTGAGGTACTTAAGAGTCAGCAATTGACCTCTGAATTCAGCCAGCCAATCTGGGTCTGAATTAATGCTTCTGGTTCTCACCTTGTGGCTGTGTCAGCTAGAGCATGTTACTCACTGCTGCACTTTGTTTTCCTCATCTCAGAAATGGGATCATGGTCACGAGTCATACATGATTGTGAAAATTACATGTATGAGAATTACATGTGCACAATAGAAGAGTTTTTTCCTTCTTTATCCATTTCTCATCTTTAAATCTGTGATGACAGTTATGATTTCACCTCATCTTATCTTTTTTTAAAGGAATTAGTATTCTGCAGCCTTTGGCTTAGAGCCAAAATGTGGACTGATATAAGGGAAATTAGGTGATTTATATTACACTTGGTGCCGGCATTATGAATGGGTAATATCCCAAAGGTTCATTTGTATGTAAGTCATTTACCATGTTCCAAGCACTGAGCAGATGCTAATTGCTGAGTGCCTTCCAGTTTAAAATGGCATCTGGCATTTGAGCAGTTCCTAATTCAGCTTCGTCCATTCTCTTGCTGCCCATGATGACAGTGAATAAGGGAAAAGTGCATCCTTCCTGAAATTAAGACTTAAATTTTGAAAAGATTCATAATACTTTTAAATTCAATGGAACACATTGCAATAAAAATTCAAAAAAAAGTCTACCCAGTCTTCAGCAAATAGTTTTATTCATGTTCAAAGTGTGCTTCAAAGAAGATTAGAAGGAAATTCTCCCATCTTAGATTATTCTCCTGATGAAGACATTCAGGTATCCATAAAATTAAAACAAGACAAGCATACTTCTAATGCATGAGCACTGATTCCATGCACACACCCTTGTCCCCCAGTGGGTAATCAGTTATCTTTATCTCCTCATCCATCGATGTCTTTTATCCCCAAAGAACAAAGCAAAGCAGAAAGTGTCAGGACTTTTGGATTCTAGAAGTATGACTGTCAACAGTGAGTAATGAAAGCAAATACAAAAGATATGTAGAAACAGTGCATTTTGGAGATTAGAATATATCCTGTGTGCAGTGCAGATGGAAAGGTTCCCAGTTTGATAAAATAAAGGCATGTTACCTAGATATCTTTTCAGAAACCAGAAAAAAATGGCTTAGAAGTCCTGCCCATCATCACTCCAGTTATAGATTGGAAATGGAAATCCAACATTAGACAAACAGGTAGTCAAGTTAGAGAAATCCACACATTACTGGCAAACTCCTGGTCTGCAGATACCTTGCTTTATTCAAGGCTGGGTAAATAGTATTAAGAAAATATTGGGCATATAAAATTGTAAAAAGGAGAGAAAAATACAAGAACATGTTTCTGAAAATGAAATCTTGACCCAATGGAAAATTTTTAGATTGAATATTCCATCAAATAAACCAAGAAAAAGAAAAATATTTATTCAATAGGAGCAGACATTCACAAAAGAGAGGTAGTCTAAAATAAAAGAAGAATAGACTAGAATGAAAACAAGGTTGGGTGAGCTAAAAAAAAAAAAGGCAAAAATACCAAAAATTCTGGTAGCAGAATTCCAGACCCATAATGAAGGTGAATGGAGGCGGAAAAGACAAGAGTGTGGAGAATCAAATCAGGATGGTAGAGAAGAACATGAGAAAACAAAGATGGGAAAATAAAGAGGACGAGAGAAATTACACAAGTTTAGGAAAGAGAATGGCCTGCCCATATTCGCAGAATTGTTGTGTCTGCAAAGGAAATTGATAAATGCAATGAAAGTATTTAGGAAATCTCTGAGTATGTAGGAGATCTCTGAGCCAACAACAAAGCATGTAGGTGGATAGAGGTCATGTATGCTCCACAAAATCAGAGTCATATGTGCGTATATGTAGACACATCCTGGCAGACATATGAATTTCCAGTTTGGAGACAAACATCCTACAAACATCTAGAGAGAAAATAAGCTTTCCTCACACAGGAACAAAAAGTAGACAACTAGCGCTTTTTATAATACAACACTTCTGTTACAGCAGGACACTCATCTATAAAATAGAAGCCAAATGCTTCGAAGGAAACTCAACCATGATTAAAAGCTCAGGTTCTGAGGACTTAGTGAAATTAAATGCTATGCAAAATGAAACTCATGAGTCAAACGCATATCTCACCCTAAAGGAAAAGATATCTATTTCTCCCATTTCAATATTATGACACATGCAAATAATTTTAAAACCGACTCTATGGTCTCTGATGCTGTTAAGCTGTACCATATGTGACTTTAATTAAAATTTCCTTTTCTTCCTCCCTTATCTGTGTTTCAAAGATGTCTTAGTTACGTTTTTTTATTGAGCCCATATAATCTTGACCATCTCTATGCACAAACAGAAAGCAAATGCCTTCCTTAAGAGTTCCCTAGTGACTCCTTCACCAAGGGGTTTCAATAAATTCAGAGGCCATGAATGTCTCCAATAAGTTTATTAAATCTTCCTTTATGTTCATGGTCTTTATGGCAAACATATTGAATCCTGTCTACTCCTTGATCTCCACAGCTCCCAATATTCCCCAAATTGGATGAATATAGGCTATCGCGTCTCAATTTATTTTTTGTTTTCTCCATCTTCTAGTTTATCAGTGGACAACTCTAACTCCCATGAAGTACATAATTGCTCAAAGAATAGACTGCATTGTACCAGGGCTAATGAGAGAGACCATAGTGTCTTTAGAGTCCTGGTTTCCAGTATCTTTTCACCCAACTACAGACACTCTGTTTTCTTTGGGGGAGAATGCGGTGTGTGGATTAGTTCCCTTGCACTAAGTCCTGAGCCGAAGATGGCCTTCCCTTGGATTAAGGCAGTGCAGTAGCAGGAAAAAAAAATAATTGGTTGCACAGCATATGTCCTTAATAGTTTGATAAAGGACCACAAGGGGCATAGTGAAGGAGATGAGTATGGAAAGGATTCCTTTTTATTAAGCTTAGCAGGGGAGGAGGTTTAAGATATTCATTTCCATAGATAAACAAACAAGCCAAAGGAAAGGAACATCTGCCAGGAAGGGTTCCTCCAACATGTAGCAGATGTGTTTCAACAACAAAGCATATCCAAGAAGCATTTTAGCATTTAATTATTTAGCTATTTCACTGAGCTGAGGAGCAAGGAGGTGGGATGGATTGAGGAAGCATATTGTAAATTTACTGAGCCTGGAAATTCAATTCTGAATGCCATTTAAGCCTCCACATGCTGAGGTTTCTCTCAGAACATATGCTAACTGCTTTTTGATACACAGACCCCAAATGCATGCATCCCATCCCACATGTGTGGTGGCTATCACTGCAAAGCATCTTCCCCTCTCCATCCTCCCCACGACTCCTTTTTCTCTCCCTTGCATTTCTGTAACAACTTTCCATCTCTCATTGCTTCCCGTTTTCCCTTCTCGAAACTCTTGCCCATAGAACAGTCTTTCTAAAATGCAAATCTGATCATTGGATCTGTAAAAGAGAAAGAGAGGGACGTGGCATGAGAGCTTAGGGAAGGATTAGTCTGAAGCAAGAGAAAATTGATTAGGGACAGAAGGAAGGAGGAAAATAAAGCAGAAGCTGTCTATCAATTAGCCAAAGGATTCAGAGAGGAGAGAAGAGTTTGGAATCCTGTGTGATCCGCCTTCTCTGAGGGGTACAGGTGCCAGAGGGGTACACCAGTAAAGAAGGCTATGCAAAGTCTGTGTGCAGTTTCTTGAACTACTGGTCAAGAGGAGAGCAAAGCCGTCTTGTTACTGTGGCCCAACAGAAGCCGGACACACTGACCAGGGGCTTCTTTGGGATGTGGTGTGCTTCCATTGCTTACAGTGTAGAAATCCAGGGATTTTAGTGTGGTGTCCTGGAACTTCCGGTTTTGTCTCTCTAGACTTTTCTTCCAAGCTCCTAGCAAATGGCTGCCTTTCCTGAACTATCTGTCATCTGTATGATCATGCATACCTTCTCTCTTCCTAGAACTCCTAGTCATTTCATAACTAGATGGTAAATTCCTGCCTATATTCTCAAAGTTAATTCCATCTCCATTCCCTTCTGAGGCCTTCTTTCTACTCACTTTCATACCAAATCTGGGTCAGTCATAATGCCTGCAGTGAACTTTTGGAATTCCACTGTTGTTTGGCAGTTGCCATTCCACAGTTTAATACTTTCCTCAAGTAGAAGATAAACATTTAGGGGTTGTAAAGTGCTCAACATATGTGTGTTGATGAATGAACGCTTAGTCAGTATTGCAAAGTCCAGTGTGACTGAGTTACACAGCATGGGGGTAGGATGGGAAGGTTAGGATATGCAGGGACATACCTCCCCTGCTAACTTATCAGAGGGGCAACTCTGGTTCAGAAACAATTTTGGAGGAGGACTGGGACAATGGCATAAGTGACCCATCCCTTTTATTACATTTATGTTTTTCAGTCAGTACTTTAGTTAGGATGCTTTGAATTGCAGGTGCCAGAAAACTCATCTTATCTAACTGCAGCAGAAACATTCGGAGTTTGTGTAGCTTCAGAGAGGCCTTGATCAAGCACTTGCGATATAAGTAATTAGGATTTGGTTTCTCCCATCTCCTGGTTGTGTTTCGTTTCATGTTGGCTTCATGTTCAGGCTCCCTGGAGAAGCATGGAGCAGTGTCAGATGCTTAGCATCTTCACTGATTGGCCCATCTGGGAGAAGAAAGAGCCTGCTTCTCACTCGGCAGTCCCAGCATAAGGTTTACTGCTCTGATCACACCATGGACTCATCCCCAAAGTGGTCACTGTTGCCAAGTGAAAGCGATGTTCTGGTTGACTATAACCAATGCACACATGTCCATCTCTGTAGGCTACCTCATTCTAAATGCGTACACAGAAAGTTCACTTAAGAGTGAAAGGGGTACTATTAATAACTAAACCACAGCATAAGCATAAACTGTAAGGTCCCAGGTGACTTGGATGTATCATCACCCTAGCTGTAGGAAAAGCAGGACCCTATAACCCTATACCAGTATGCATACAAAATATACATACGCATATGTATTACCATGTGTGTATATGTATACATCTCTCTATACATATATACACACACACATACATATATGCATAGTTATAAAGTGTTTTAAAATTTTATTTTTCATAAGATCATAGAAAGGACTCTGGACTCCTTCAATGAAACATGGTTTTAGTTTTACATCTCTTTCTAACTAGTGGATAAGCTCAGGCAAATCTTTCACTTCTCAGGTCCTTGTTTCCTCATCTTTAGAACACAGGTGCTGTACTGGAAATCTTTAGCATCCTCTCTAGCTTTATAATGTCATCTCTGGGATGACATTTTGATTCAATGGCAGGACTAAACCCAGGCAGTTGGGAGACCACTGACTTGAGACAGATTTTATCACACACGTATGGATAATGTTGTTGGCTCCCTGTGGTGGATTTGATCTTTTCAAAGCCGTAACAACAGAATGAATAACAGCAACAACGATGTATC
Source organism: Canis lupus baileyi (assembly GCF_048164855.1). Classification (NCBI taxonomy): domain Eukaryota; kingdom Metazoa; phylum Chordata; class Mammalia; order Carnivora; family Canidae; genus Canis; species Canis lupus. The sequence continues at coordinate 25,819,097 of NC_132851.1, read as the reverse complement.
CCTGTGCATTATCTGCCAGGAACAGTACTGAGCTCTTTAAATGTTATTTCATCCGTCCTCACACAACTCAATGAAAGAAGTATCATAACCACCATTCATGGATGAAGCTATCACTTTCAACAGCAACTCTGCTGATACTGAGAGCTTACTGAGTGCCAGGCTGTATTCTAGGTACTGAGGAAATCATGATGAGCAGATAGTCGAGGTCTCATACTCCATAGAATTTAAATTCTTTGAAAGTAAAACCATTAGGAGTTTGCTGGGCTCTGATTCATTCACTGTTAAAGGGCAAGACCAGCTCCCAGAGTGATATAGCAATCTATTGAAGGCCATTGGCTCTTAACAGCTCCATCTCTATTGAGTTCTCAGAGCTTGATCTGGCATTAGGCCCATGGTTGGTCAGCAGGGCTGTAAGTCAGCAAGGGACGAACATGGAGTGAGGAAACCGGAGTACAATTGGACCCTCCTCCCCTCTGCTTCTGTTCCTCACCACTTCTAACCAATGATAACCTTCAAAGAATGGTGACGACCCACTCCCACCTCTCAGATGTCCAGCAAAATGTTCTGAGAGCCAGCCCTAACCTGGTTCTTTTTTTTTTTTTTTTTTTTTTTTAAGATATTACTTACTTATTTGAGTGAGAAGGGGAGAGAGAGAGAGAGAGAGAGAGAGAGAATGTGCAATCAGGGGCAGGGTGGGGGTAGGAGCAGAGGAAAAGAGACAATCAGACTCCTGTGCTGAGTGCAGAGCCCAACATGGGGCATGATCCCATGACCCTGAGATCATGATCTGAACTGAAAGCAAAAGTTCAACCCTCAACCGACTGAGTCACCCAGGCACCCCAACCTGGTTCTTTAAAGAAAAGAAATTCTGAAAAATCCAGCTCCAGTTTTGCTAAATGGATACAACACAGCACCACCATAGAGGCAATGAAGAGGTTTGGGTGGTGGTGAAGTAGGAAAGACAGACAACAAACAAACAATTAAAATATATATATATCCGATACCAGCATGTAGACAATCACAGTGGGATGCTGTGCTGGTGCCACCAGCAGCTACTTTAGAGGGGTGTTGCAAAACTTTTCAGTCGATAGGTAGAGAAGCAGACACATACCCAGGCAGCATGGCTCTGGAGCCAATTATTTTACCTTCTACACAAATTCTGTGCCAACTTGAATGATAATAATAATTTCCTGGGGGCAGAAGATATGTCTTTAAAGGCCAATTCTCAGGCACCTCAGGAGAACAACGGGATCAGAATCTCAAGGTCCTGGAACTTGTGGTTTTAATAAGCACCTGGGGTGGGGTTTAGCAGACCAGTTTAGAGAACACTGAACTAGTGCTTCACAAAAGAGTAATAAATTCCTGCAATGGATTGCTCACATATTTCTGAAGAGAAGACCAAATTATCCCTGGGTGAGTTTGAACTACTAACCTCTCAGCTAGCAACCAAATGTGCTAACCAGGTGCACCATAGAGACAACTGTACTGCTTAGCTATGGCTCTAGCTCCAACCAAGAAGTCACCTCTACGTGCCATTTTGTCTGGAGTAAAACACAACCACCCAGCAATGTGCACACACACACACACACACACACACACCATCAACTTTTCTGATTTATCTAAAAACTGTGTTGTGTGTGTGTATGTGTTAAGGAAGCAGAACCAGCAAAGCTTTTTAACTCCTCAAAGGTACTTAAAAAGCCCTGTGTTTAGACATCTCAGCAACTCCCTCATACACCTGGGAGAGACATGTGAATGAAAATGTGCTTCATTTATATGGAAAGGCTTTCGGGCTTTAGAAGCACAGGCTGAAAGGAAGAACTTCACCAATAGCAATAGACATTCATCAACGTTAATGGAAATGTTCGCTTCCCCCAGTGCTGAGGGCTTCCGGGGGGATTAATTGTTTAATATTCACAAAGGACTTTGAAGATGAAAAGACCCACATAAAGGCTGAAAATGAGCACTCACTTTGTTTGCTTTTCTTATCCTGTAGTTGAATCTGCAGAGCCACCCGGTCTTTGAAGCAGCTCCAAGATTATAATAATGATGACCACCCTTGGATTTGGGAGAACAGAGAGAGCAGGGAAGAATAATTTACCCTTAGCTATAATTCTAGTGACTGCAAAAGCAAGGGCTTTGGTATCAAACAGAATCCTGTCCCCACCACCACCTGCCAGCTGTGTGACCTTGGGCAAGTTACTCACCTTCTCTGAGATTCTATTTCCTTACCTGGAAAAAATGGCACAATTATATCTACCTGCTTATTGTCTGGGTACAGGTGTTTAAGGACTTAGGTAGTGCCTGGCCTAATTTTAGTAACTGTGCAATTAAAATTATTGTTGCTGTTGTCAATGTTTGGGAGATATTAACAAATAAGGATTCCAAGGCTTAATGCTACAAAAGCCAACACTGATCCTAATAAAATAAAAAATGACAAAACGGGAAGATGAGCCAGCCGGACAGGCTAGAAATCTTTTGAATCACTTGTGGATCTGCGTGTGTGTCTAAGAGAAGACTGAGCTATTATTTACACAAGATTAAATAACTTTAAATAGTTCTTTATTTCATAATCACTTTTTTTCCTTAATATCCCAACTAATTTCTAACACAGCTCTTCTATCGCCTCCCACTTATGCCCTCACTGTAATCTTTAATGTTATTGCAGTATTTGACAAAGTTGAGAACTTGCGGAGTTAGTTCTGTGAATTGCTGGAACGGCTCTGCATTGAATGGAACACAGTGACTCCAAGCTATAAGACACTGTGGGAGGAGACACTTATGTTTTAGACCCAAACCTATCTCTATCTCATTTAGATATTATGGATTATTTTCACACTTTTGCCACATCAGGCACACTCCAGGGAATGAGGCGGGAGTTGGCAAGAAGGGATAAGAGAACTACAATATTTACTCTGCTTTGAATTCTGCTCAGATTTAATCCAGGTGGGGATCCACTGAGCTCAACTGCCCAACTTCTATTTACTGTCCCCTTGGGTTGGCAGCTGCTTCTTCAATAATCTTAAGTGTAAAAAGTGATGACATAGGGATTTTCTTCAGTGTGCCAATCACACCAACTCTCTAAACACAATACTTATGTGTCCATGGCTTAGATCATACTGACATGGGGAGAAAAAGAGAAAATCAAGGACCCCCACTAGGCCTATCTTCTCAGATTTGGAAAACATTTTTCTGTAGAATAATGATTTATAGTACAAGCTGCCCTGTTTCTCTGACATGTACAAATTAGGTAAGTGGGAACTTAAAAATTCTGGCATGGCCAGAACACGATGCCTGAAAGTTTGTGGCATGTTATGGCTGCCAGAAGGAGTTAAGAAAACAGAAGGAATTATGAAAACAGAAGCCAAGAGTTTCTCTCTTGTTTCCCTTGTAGAGTACCATGTTACAGAATAGAAAGGAATTAGGGAAAGGTAGCTCATAAAATCTTTAAGAAAACATTTTCCATCTAAGTCAGGTCTAGAAAAAATTAGAGGGCCACAATTATTGGGTTGTTATGTGTGGGGTTTTTCCCCTCTTATTCAGGAACAATGTTAATAATAAATAGCTTACCAAAAAAACTATCTAAGTGTTTGTGATCCAGAAGAAAAGAAATTTTAATTAGGATGCAGAAGACCTGAGTTTGAGTACTGCCATTAACATTAATTAGCTCTGTGATGTTGGGAAATTCAATTAAACTTGGCTGGCCCTGTTTTTTGTTTGTTTGTTTGCTTTTTTTTTTTTTTTTAACTTGTAAATTGAGATAGCGAACGAAGTTTTAACTAGACAACTCACTAAGCTTTAACAGGAGTTTCTCTGCACCTGAATATTTTTCTCCTAGGACAAAACACATGGTTGTCACCGTTTAGCTTCTCAGTATCCTTAGTTGAGAGTTCAGAGTATGCTGGATCCTCATGATCACATGTTGGTAGGGAATGGATCACAGGCAGAGCACTGAGGGTAGAGATTTGGCTCAAGAGTCCAGGGCATTATAATATAGCCTGTCTTGGTTTGGTAAGGATTGATATCAATGGATATCCAAACGAGGAGTACATAAGAAGTATTAAAGAATAGTCAATCCAGAAAAAATTAATGTGTTAGGTAGGGAGTGCCAAAAACAGCAGTACAACAACAACCAAACATCCAGTAACATCCTGGGATAAATACTGATCACAGGCTATGTGCAAGGTGTGGGGCCTGACTAGAAAAAGTAGGAACTGGTCTTCATGGCTTCTGAGGAGGGTTTTACTAGGAATGCAGAGCTGAAGTGGAGGAAACCAAGGCAGAAATCCAGGCAGAGTATGCAAAATGGTAAAGAAAGTTGCCATCTGGTGGGAATTTAGGCTCACCTATATTTGGCAAAGGAATGAGAAGATCTCAGCCCTTTTGTCTGGTACAATCAAGGTTAAAAATATCTAAGCTGAGAAAGTACCATGAAAAGTGAGCTGTTAGAGATCTGCCTTCAGCCAAGATAGAGTAACACCTAAAACAAATGCAAAATTGGAAAAAAAATAGATGAAACGATGATTTTAAGACAGTGGAGACAGGTAATGAAGGGCAGTGGTTTCTAGGATGTAGGAGACAATTTGGTGAAGCCTACAGTTGTCCCAGTGAGAAAATTTTCAGGCTGTGATATGGACGAAGAAGCCAAATAGGCAAAGCCTTTAGAATCCTTGAGTTGAAGAAAACAGTCTGAGTGGCTATATTTTCAAGTACTGGAGAGGAGAAACCTGCAAAGAGAGAACTTTGCACACATACAGAGCATCTCCATTGAATATCCAGCAAAATACTGAATGTTGGTGAGGCCAAATACTTGAGGTTTAGAAGAGATCCATCCAAAAGGATTCCAGGGAACAGCACTTAGTACTCACACAGAACCACTGATACTGCCTGTTGTGATGATTATCCGAGTGTAAAGGAAGACCAGTAAGGAGTCTGAGGAAGGGCACTGATGTGGTCAAATTGATCCTTTAGAAACAGAGCTTCGGGTACTGCATGGTGAACTGATCAAAGGAAAGGAAACACAAATCTAAATAAATCTATAGGGGCACCTGGGTGGCACAGTTGGCTGGGCATCAGACTCTTGGTTTTGCTTGGGTTGTGATATCAGGGTTGTGAGATCCAGCCCCAAGTGGACTCTGCATTCAGCATGGAGTTGGCTTGGGCCTCCATCTCCCTCTCTCTCTCTCTCTGCCTTTCCCTCACCCCCCACATGCTTTCTCTCTAAAATAAATAAATAAAATCTTTAAAAAACTAAAAATAAATGTACAAAACATGAGATTATTAACTTTAAATTTTAATATTTTTTGTATTTTTATTTTTTTTTACAAATATGGGTACTTAGTATTTTATGCTACGTCTATTTCATGCACAATCTTACTTAATCCAATCACTACAAGAAGTCAGAGAAGCAAATAAGTTCCTCAAGTTTACATAGTTAATAAGTAGGTGAACTAGGATTCAAATCTAAAAATGTGGTCCCAAAATCTGTACCTGGTCTCTAAATCATACTTTCTTTCCTGTCATTGACTATTTCAGTCCTGAAATTATAGATCAAAGTCCTATATTTGTCCTAGAAGCTAAAATTTGAGAGCAAAACTCTTGACACTTTACGATATGTAAAAATAATATTAATATGACAATAATAACAAATAGCGTTTGTTTAATATTTAGTACTTATCCAGTCTGTGTGCCATACCTGCACCCATGCATTTAATACTCCCATCAAACAAGAAAGGAGTCTATTTGTGCCTCTGAAGAGTCTAGCTGCCAGACCCCATATATTACCCACACAGGCATTTCATGGTTCACTGCCCTCATATCAACCGGCCTCCTGACTTCAATGCAGAAAAGACATTAGCAGCATACCCAAGATTAATGTGGTAAGAAAAGGCAGCCCTGAAAGCAAATAACATCACAGCTAATAAACAAGCTTCTCCCTAACTACTTCAAGATCTTTATTTAATGTACAAAATGCAGAGACCAGAGTGGTTCCTCAATATTGGGGACAGCTGGAGCCTTAACCAGGCTAATGTGGACTCTGATACTCTTCTCCTGAGAACTGCGTGCTTTAAATATCATATGCTGAGACTTATTTTCTTGCTTTGTGATCAAGGCCAATGTTTAGCAAAATCTACTAATCTTGTTGGGTGCTGCTCCTCAGGCACAAGCCATTGGGTATTCTTTGAGTCCATGATTCCTTAGCATCATTTCTGCCCACAGTGATCTACCCGCTTCTACTTTTTGCTGTTTCAAGACAAAAACTGTAAGGAATTATGATGTGCCAGCCAACTTGAAGCTCCCCATTTTCTAGTTAAAAGAGGGGACAGTGGACATTAAATTTTCCCATTAACTCAAAAAAGAAAGTTTCCCAGCAATGTAACCAATGACAGGGGTGAGATTTGACTGACAAAGCAATAGTCTCCCTATTAAGATTCTCATTTTATGAATGTTTATTTCTCTGTGTGTGAGGGGGTAGGGAGGACAGAAAAAGGGTTGGAGAAGGACAGAAATGGACCATTCCTGCCCATTTTTTCAATCCTAAGGAAGCTCTTAATAGACACAAATAAAATCAATTTTATAATAATTTTTATAACTTCTGTAATTTTTTTTCTTCCTGTCCCTCAGACTCTTTCTTAACACAGCTCAACTCTAGAAAACCACCAATTTATTGAGCTGGTATTTAACATGTATCCTATTAGCTTTCCAAGAACCTGCCTCTCAACTTGAACATTTCAATGATAGAGAATCCCTATGTCTAACACCAGCATGCCATATTTTTCAGACTGTTCAAATTATTTGAAGTTCTTTCTTATATTAAATTAAACTCCGTTTTCAGTTCACTTTTACCCATTGGTCCTAATTCTACTTTTTGGTCTAAATGAGAAAATCAGTATATACTGCTTTATACCCAGGAGATGGCTTTCACGTTCCTATCTGCAAATATCCTTATTCCATTCAAGTCCTTTCATCTTTTATTCAAGAATGAAGACTTTCAAGACACAATTATTCATTGAGTACTATATTTGGTGGTGGAGGCAAAATGGTGAGAAAGCAAACCTTGTTCTTGTTCTCATACAACTTTCTATCTGGTAGAGGAGACAAGAAAATGGCAATTACAGCAAAGTGTGATATGTTCTAAGATAGGGGAAGCTCAGAGGGGTATAGAGGTATAAAGGAGGGGCCAAGAAACCCTGAAATCTGGAGCAGGAGCTCTCGAGAGCTTTCAAGATAAAGTGAAGCCGGAGTTTACCCATAGAAGAAGGAGCTGGAATAGCAGGCAATGGGTGGGTAGAGGGCAACCGTGTAAATGGAAGTCAGTGGAAGGAAAGTAACCCAGTAAAAGCCCAATGCCCAAAGGATAGGAAGTAGGAGTCAGCAAGATCCAGCTATGGGGTGTGTGTGTGTGTGTGTGTGTGTGTGTGTGTGTGTGTGTCTGAAGAAGTAAATGCGTACAAGAAGGGGACTTTTAAAGCCTAATTAGGTGATTTTAACATTCCCAAGGCTTTGGAGTGAACTGCAGTGGATATAACATGAGCATATTTATATTTAGACAGATCGCCCTCCTGCAGGATGGATAATGCATGGCAGACCAGGAGCCCAGTCAGGAGGCTGTTACTTTATGAAGCAAGAGAAGGTGGCAGAAATCAGGATGGTGGCATCATCTTGTCATCATGATGTGCACTCTGATCTAGTTAAGTCCAATTTTTCAAAATTCCTCTGATGATATAATACTTCAAATTGAATAAAATATTCCGCTTGTGACTTGGCCATTGCTGAATAAAGACGGGTTATCCTGTTGCTTGTTTTGGATACTGCAGAAAATGCTCACATTTATTTTTTGATAGCCGGACCACACTTTATTAATATTATGATTGCAATAGGCTAGAACACATTAATCCTTTTGGGGGCTATACAGGCGCATATATTCTTTCCCTGACAATTTTGATTTTTATTTTTTAGTTCAGGTGCAGACTGTTGCATTTATGTTTGGTATAGGAAATGCTTGCTTTTTAAGTTTTTCCTAGTATTCCAGATTGCTGAGAACATTTCAGATTTTAGCTCTGATATCCAGATGGTAACTCAGATTAAAAAGACTATGTCAGATAGTCCTTTAAAGGACTATGTCAGATATCTTTAAAGTCAGATAGTCCTTGGTTACTATACTGGGCCACTTAATAGCATTAGATGCTGAAGGACTTGGCTTTCCTAATTGTAGTTTAGTTTGTTTTAATGTAATCGAAGACTCATTATATTATCACATGATATATATATATATATATATATATATATATATATATACACACACACACACACACAGTAATGACCCCTTCTCCATGGGAATATGTCCCAAGATTCTCAGTGGATTCCTGAAATCACAGATAGTACCAAACCTTAAACATACCATGTTTTTTCCCATACATACACACTTATCATAAAGTTTAATTTATAAATTAAGCACACTAAAAAATTAACAATAACTAATAATAAAATAGAACAATTATAACAATATACTGTCATGAAAGTTATGTGAATGTGGTCTTTCTCTCTTAAAATAACTTACTGAACTGTATTGACCCTTCTTGTGACAATGTGAGGTCATAAGATGTCTGTGTGATGAGACGAAGTGAGGGGAATGATCCCTCTGCTCTGTTCCCTTAACTGGGAGATGTAGCTGTTTCCTATTATTACTGTCTGTGTTACCTCTGTGCTTCCTTTTTTGGCTTTTTAGTCCTCCCTAATTAAGCAGTTTCCTGTATTAAATTCCCTATGCTAAAATCTGGTGTGGATCTGATTTCCTTACTAGATCCCCTTTGCATCCCAGTGTCCTATCACTGGAAATTTTTATTTTCTTTGGGGTAAATAAAAGGCAGCCATACCAGGTTATTGACATTTCCACCATGAAAACTATCTCACAGTACTAAGGCAAAATAGCTACAGAAATCTGGTAGAGTGCTTTCCAGTGTGCATATCCAACCCCCCAACTTCATAAACGGTTTATTAGCCTTTGTGGTTCCTATCTTGAGTTTTGTTAATGTGGCTTTGAATTGACCCAAGAGCAGGAGTTAATACCTATTCAGTAGTTAACTCCCCATTGCAAATTTTGTTTAGCAAAGAATATTTGCTATTTGCCGGGAACTCTTTAAGTGTTTTACATGTATAAACTCACTTATCCCAAATAAACTTATAGGGAGTTTACTATTATCATCATCATCCCCATTATACAATGGGTCACAATGGACATTGTACAGTTAAAAAAATTGCTTTTAGTTTGTTGTAGTGAGATGGAAGGTGATCCTCCAAAGGATATGGCATCCAGAATCTGTGGATCCTACCTCATTTGGAAGAATGCTTTTTGTACATGTAATTAGGTTAAAAATCTTAAGATGAGATCACTCTGCATTAAGTTCAACACTGAACAAGAAGTGTCCTTATGAAAGAAGAAAAGTGACTTGAAGATAGAGGCAGAGATTGGAGTGAGACATTTACAAGCCAAGGAAAGCTGGTGATTGTGGCCACCACCAGAAGCTAGGAACAGATTTTTCCTTGGAGCCTGTGGAAGAAACCACTCTGATGACATTTTGATTTTGGATTTCTGGCCCCCAGACCATGAGATAATAAATTTCTGTTGTTTTAAGTCACCATGTTTGTGGTAATTTGTTATGGCAGCTCTGGGGAAACCAATGCATTCACAGTAAGCATTAAAGCTGGGGCTTAAGGGGATCCCTGGGTGGCTCAGGGGTTTAGCGCCACCTTCAGCCCAGGGCATGATCTTGGAGTCCCAGGACAAGGATCCTGGAGTCCCAGGATGGAGTCCCAGGATCAATTCCCACATCAGGCTCCCTGCATAGAGCCTGCTTCTCTCTTTTCCTATCTCTCTCTCTCTCTCTCAAATAAATAAATAAATAAATAAATAAATAAATAAATAAATAAAATCTTAAAAAAAAAGCTGGGGCTTAATAATTAAGGTGCTCAATAATTAAGGTATACTGCCTTCTATCTTGCAAAAAACAATTGACATGATTTATGCTGAATTATCTCAGAAGGTGAAGCAGACGAGGTGAAAGCTATAGGATTTAAGAAAATTTTTACAGATTGTCCCCTAGAACTGGGGATGGAATTGGGGGGTTTGGGTGCCTCAAGGATTAGCCAATAGCAGTGCCCCATCCTCCTGTATGGTTACCATCTTCTTTTCCCCCAAAAGGTGATAATACTTCTGATGAGGTAGCTTGGTGATGCTGATGTAATAGAATATGAGGAGTGAGAGCTTCTAGAGCCACCAGGAAAGATTGCCTACCCAAGCATGGCAAGAGAAGCTTCTGGCCCCGGACCATGAGCACATCAGCCATACCTATTGTAAACTCCCTTGGTGGTCTGCACTATGAAAGACCCAGGACACAATCCCAGATGAATGGATGCTGCAGCCCTCTTAATGTAGATTGAGCTGGACTTTTCTACTAGCCTCGTGAATAGGAGCTAGAAGTGGATGCAATTTAATTTAGGGAAATCGATAAGCTTATGAATATGACATTGATTGCATTTTACTGTTATAGGGAGTAAACTTCATAGCTGATATCCAGATTTCTTTGTTGGTACATACAAGATTTCACTAAGGGGCTTCCATGAACGGATGAGAAATCATGAATGTCTTCCAAGGAATACTTAAGTCATTGAAATTATATGTAAAGTGTTTGTGTATGTGTGTATGTGTGTGTACCCACAACTTTGAAAATGTACTTTAAAAATTTCACATCCTTCAGCATGGCGGGGACCACTAGCCTACATGAACTGAAAGGCATCTTCCCATCCTGACATTATCCAGTTCAGTTATTTTGCAATGGAATAGAGTAGGAATTTGTACAACTCTTAACATCGAAGTACAAGTGAGGTAAATAGATGTTAAAAATTCTCACTCTAGCTAAATAAAGAATATAAAGACATATTCTGCAATTCTATTGTCCCTGTTCTTCTACAGCTAAAATATCCCCCCACCCCTACTGTATTTCATTGAATTGACCTTTGTTCTGACCATGGGACTCACGGGTTTTCAAGGTTATTAATTTGTTTAATCCTGGATTATAGCTAACAATGGTTAAATTTAGAAATCAGAGATTTTTCAGGTTGGTAATATCAGTGTTTTGATTAAATAAACACAGCTAAGAGTATGAATTCAGGGAAATCTTATCATGTGCTCATAAAAGCTTCATACTTATTTTTTATTCCTCAGGATATTGTAAGCAATACTTCCATGAGACTGAAGTCTGTGGGACATAATGAAGACAGACAGGGTTCAGAGATGTGACAGTTCTGAAAAGTACGGAGCAGAGGAATGGTTAACATATAGAAATCTCAAGTTAAAACTTCCAGTAGAGGGGATCCCTGGGTGGCTCAGCGGTTTAGCGCCTGCCTTCGGCCCAGGGTATGATCCTGGAGTCCCGGGATAGAGTCCCACATCAGGCTCCCTGCATAGAACCTGCTTCTGTCTCTGCCTCTCTCTCTCTCTCTCTCTCTTGAATAAATAAATAAAATCTTTTTTTTTTAAGTAGATGGGTAGATGGATGGGGTGATAATGTTTGGCAGCAAATAGAGTACATTGGTTTAAAAAGGTCAGGGTTCAGGGGCAAGATTTTCATCCTAGGAAGGATGAGAGAAGTAGAGACAGACTAGATAAGACTTCAGTTCCAGTCCATTCAATTCAACATAAAATTCATGAGACCTTGTATGCTTCACTCCTAATGCTTCACATTAGGGACACAAAGGTAAATGAGATCCTCTCCCTTGTCCTTGTAAACCCCATGTTCCGGAGACAGAGAGACAGAAAGAGAGAGAACATTATGAACAATTAATTCTAACCCGATTTGATAAGGGCACCAGAGAGGTATGGAAAAGGCACCTAACATAAGAAACTATTGCTTCCGTAGAAGTTAAAGAAAGGCTTAAAAGGAATATACTGATTAGGGATGTGCTGGTGCTATCATTAATTGACCCCAGCTGTATAATAACCTAAAAGCAGTTTACGTTGCCTCATGTATCAGTATCAGTGAATGAATGGATCAGTTGATTGACTCTTCACCTCCTTGTCAGCAGGCAGAAGGGAGAAAAACACATAAATAAGCCAACTCAAGAGATTTTTATGCACCATGCCCAGAAATGGTAGTGTCACTAGGAAGTGATACTGTATTCCATGCCTAGAAGTAAGACTCATGACAATGTCTACCAACCCAGGGGGTTGAGAAATGTAAAGGAGTTGTACGACCATAAAGAAGAGGAGAGCATGGATTTTTGTGAACATCTAGTTGTATTTGAGCAGTATTTTATAGGATAAGAAAAGAGTTCACTAGTTAGAAGGACTGATGGTGCACTGATTATATGCAGAACTATTCCAAACTTGCAAGCAAAATTCAACATTCTGTTCATCCCTTCTCAATTACCTACCTCCCACCCCTGACACCTGTGAAAAGTTTGTTTTCATAGTTGTCTCCAAACACACTCTAGAGAAAGGAGAAAAGTAGAGACTAATTTACGTGGCCCTAGCGTTACATGCATTTGTATCAGGATAAATCATCATGTGGCTGTAGTTTCCTCATGCTATAGTGTATGTTAAGGACAATCAATCTTTTCTAAGGCGAGAGAATCAGAAAAATTTGGAAACATTTATGCCTTCTTCCATGCAGAGACAAACTAATTTAACTTACTGATTCAATAAGAGTCCACCAGGAGAACAAAAACCATGCCAAGTGAATTAAATAGAGGAATATTAATACAAGGAATTAGTTACAAGGTTGCTGAAAGAAATGAAAGCACAAAAGGGAAGGTGAAAGATGAAATTAGAAACTCTAGAGGGCCAGTTCCATCTTGAGGGCTGGAGGGATGGTACTAGAGCCACCAAGAGACACTACCCACAGCAGAGAGAGAGGGAGAGATAGGCCAGCCCCAGTCTCCACCCTCTCTTCAGTCAGCCCCTAGGAATTCCTATTGGCTCTTCCAACACCTCTGCTTTCCTATGATGCAGATGGAGGAAAGATCAGGGAGTGGATCTGAAAGCCAACAAGCAAGTGACTGGCCCCTTGCCTTAATTGTATTCAAAACAGCCAATCTTCCATTTAAGTCAACAATAAAGAGTAATTTTTTCCCCAGCTTTGGGGTTCATAATGGCACTGTTCTGTTGTTGTTATTGTTTGCTGAAGTGGTGGAAGCTTCAGCATGCTAGGTTGATAGAAAAATAGAAGATGGAACTTTTTCTTTATAAGCTAAGGCAGTTAGGTTAGGAAAAGGATAAAAAGTTAAACTTTGAAAATAAAATAACCGTTTGATTTCTTCATCCCATATTTGAAGATTCTAGTTGATGTAATAAAAAAAATAAAAATAACTAGATTGGCTTATTATATTTCTCCATAGACCTTTATGACCGTGGATTGAACAGTTCTGGATGTCTCAAAACATTTTCACAATCATCTTATTTTAAGAGGCTCACTATTCCTTTGAAAATTAGTAGATCCAGAGAAGATTCCCTTTTTATAAGAGAGAAAAGGCCTACGGACAGTAAGTGCCTTGCACAAGTTCTCAGTTTTGGATGCTGACATATCAAGAGTGAGATCTGTTAACTTTCTAAAAAATAAAGTTGTCAGTTTTTTTACCAGCAAAAATGGGTTTATTCGAAAATAGCAGAGGACTGTAATTTGACAAAGTAAGCTACAGCCAAGCTACAGGCAAGTCAGGAAAACAGAGAGGAAAGGGGGAGGTGCCATGGGGCCTTGTAAAGAAAGGCCCATTGAAATTAAGTGGGATTCTGAAGTATGGTGGCTTCTCATTGGCTAAATTGTGACTGTCTCTTATTGGCAGAGCTATTACTGGGGGGAAAAGGAAAACCTTTTTTTCTTCTGCTGGGACAGTCAAGTAGTGGTAAAAGTAATATTTGCTTGCAAGGTAAGTCTTCCTGTTAAGTCTGCAACTTGACAAGGAGTGGTAGGGTGTGAGGGCTCCCTCTGCTGGCTTCCCAACTCCATTTTAGTGAGGTTTTCCTTGATTAATGTTCACAAATCCTAGCGTCTAATTTTGAATACTTGCACTCTTTGCACTAAACTGGTGGCTGGGGCCCTGTGAAGAACTTCCCCATTTTTCTCAGGTCATTCTTATCCACATTTAGTAAGCACCCTCTTCCCCTAATACTCTGGGGAAACCTTACTAATGGCTCTTAGATTCTTAAGCCCCAGGACCATTGAATTGATCATGGAACTAGGTACTCTCCTAAACAGATCCTATATTAGTTTCCTTAATTAGGACTGGTGTACAAGTAGGTGGCTAAGAATAGCAGAAATTTATTGTTTCACAGGTTTAGAGGCTAGAAGGCTGAAATGAAGATGTCCGCAGGACCATCCCTCCACTGAAGCTTGCTGGTGAGAATTCTTTCTTGCTTCTTCTAGCTTCTTGAGGTTGCAAGAAATCCTTGGAATTCCTGGGCTTATCGCTGTAACATCCAATCTTTGCTTGTCTTCTCTTGTCCAGTGCATCTCTATGTCCAAATTTTCTCTTTTCTTATAAGGACACCAGCTTTATTGAATTTACAACCCACCCTAATTCAACATAACTTTACCTTGACTATATTTACAAAACCTTTATTTCTAACTAAGATTTCATTCTCAAGTTCTGAGCAGACATATATTTTGGAGACGCACTGTTTAATTCAGTGAAAATCTAAGTAGCAGTAAATTATATTCCAAAAATCCGTAAGGGCAAAGTAGGCTTTAGCTAGTTTTAAATATTAGCGTTCTATTCTTTAGGTCCTATTCCTAAGCCTCCAAGATTTTATTTTAATTGCTAAAGTATACTAATCTCTAGAGATACAGCCGCAGATACCAAGAGCACTAAATTTGGAGTGAGATATATAAAAACCATAATTTGGTTTTTAGCTTGACTACCACCTGATTTTCTATTTTCAGTTTTGTATTTGGAAAAGCAGGAAACTTATTAATTGCACTGTCAATATTACAGGTATATTTACATCATAAAAAGAGGGTTATCCAAGATATGGAAGTAACCCGAATGTCTATTGACAGGGAAGATATGATATATATATATATATATGTGATGCATATATAATATGTATATATACTTATATTCTTATATATTCTTCTATAAAATGAAATATCACTCATCCATAAAAAGGAGTGAATTGTTGCCATTTGCAACAACATTGATGGACCTAGAGTGTATGATACTAAGTGAAAGAAGTCAATCAGAGAAAGATGAATAGTATATGATTTTACTCATATGTGGATTTTAAGAGACAAAACTAATGAACAAAGAAAGAAAAAAAGAGGCAAACCAACTAACCAAAAAAACCCTCTTAAATACAGAGAACAAATTGGTGGTTGCCAGGGGGAAGGGAGGTGGGGGATGGGTGAAATAGATAAAGGGGATTAAGAGTACACGCCATGATAAGCATTGTGAATTGTATAGAATTGTTGAATCTTACACCTGAGACTAATAATGACACTGTGTGTAAATTATAGTTTAATTTAACGAAAAAAGAAAAAACAAGTGTACTACAAATTCTCTATGGTACAGAATTATAGGTCCTACTGGCATTATGGAAAGCAGCCATCACTCATTACTTTCAAAGATAATATCAGGAGTAAAGGCAAATAAGAGAGAAGCTTCTGTCTGGGCCCCTTCAAACTCCAGGAACTCTTGAAATAATAATAATAAAAAAATATTTAGTGTGAATTTTGAATGTCTACTAAAACCTTGTGGGGAGAGACACAATAAACAAAAGAAATGAAAATGGAACTATTCTGGGTGAAACAGTTGTGGTGAGACAAAGCCACTGTGACTTATCTCCATCCCCTTCCTCATCCCTCTAGGCAGCTTTCAAGCAACTCTACAAGTGTCAGGGTTTAACTTAGCACATCTCAAATATCACTGGATAAAAAGACATAGGTATTATAGTTTCATCTATTACTAAATTTTTTATTAAAGATTTTGATATCACAGTCCTGGGAATGCAGAAATTCTCAGGTTCACATATATGCTCAACTGGCTTTGGCCCCTGGTAATAAAGAAGCTATTTCGGGAGTCTAGTCTCTTCTATCCATTAGTATGTCTACCTTGATGGCAATGTCACCCTTTATGATGTAATTACACATGGAATTGTTTTCTTACTTTCATTTTGGATTGTTGATTATAAGAGTATAGAAACAAAGCAGATTTTGTCAATCTTTTATCCTGCAACTTCGCTAAAATAATTTATTAGCTCCTTTGGATTTTTTGCAGGTTCTTTAGGATTTTATATATATATATAAAACCATATTATTAAATGGGAAAATATAATTTTACTACTTTCTTTCCATTTTGCTTTCTTCTTCTTCTTCTTCTTCTTCTTCTTCTTCTTCTTCTTCTTCTTCTTCTTCTTCTTCTGTCTTACCTAATGGCTGCCTTCCATAATACCAGTAGGACCTATAATTCTGTACCATAGAGAATTTGTAGTACACTTGTTTTTTTTTCTTTTTTCTCTGACCTAAACCTTCATACAATGTTGAGTAGATCCCACAAAAGTAGTCACCTTTGCTTTGTTCCTGATCTTGGGGGAAGAAAAATGTCTGGTATTTTAGCACTGAATATGGTGTTACTTGTAGGTTTTCCATCAATACCCTTTATCATGTGGAATAAGTTATATTCTATTTTTAGTTTGTTCAGTGTTTTTATCATGAAAAGGTGTTATATTTTGTCATATGCTCCTTTGTCATGCATTGAGATGAGTATGTGTTTGTGTATGTTTCTTCATTCTATTAATGTGATTTACTGCATTGAATGATTTCTTTAACAACTCTTACATTCCTGGAATAAATCCCACTTAGCCGTGATGTATAATCCTCTTAATCTGCTGCTGGATTTGGTTTGCCAGTAATTTGAAAGAGGATTTTAAATTCTCTTTCTTTTAAGTGGAATGAAGTTATAATTATATTGTGATGCAACTAATATTTGTTAAGTGACTTTGTGTCAGCCAATGAATCCTAATCACAGCTCATTTAGAAAAATTCTACTCTCTATCTGAACCTTAATGCCTCTATATATTGCTTTGAAAGGTACTATAATTTATCTTATTTACTCATCTATACTGCAGTTTCTCCAAAATTATCTTGAGATCATCAATAGCCTGTTTTGTCCAGATGCAGATGATTTCATAGAAAATGTACTATTTCTCTTTGATATTAAAATTCCAGCTTTTCCCCTTTTAAAATCTTAGGAAACAAACTGAGGGTTGCTGGAGGGGAGGTAAGTGGGAGGATAGGGTAACTGAGTGATGGATATTAAGGAGGGCACATGATATAATGAGCACTGGGTGTTATATAAGATTGACGAATCACTGACCTCTATCTCTCAAATAATACATCATATGTTAATTAATTGAATTTAAATAAAATTTTAAAAAATCTTAGGGATCATCAATTAACTCTGAGATTGTTAAAAAGTCATCTTCTTGAATTACAGTGTTATAGACTTCGATTCTAGAGTCAGACAGGCCTGGATTTGAATCAAGACTCAAATACAGTACTTGTAAGTTTTTAGACAAGTTATTTAACATCTCCGTATACCTATTCTCTCGATGTTAACCGTATTTTAACAATGCTACCTACTTAATAGTATTCTGGAAGCATTAAATGAGAAAATGCAGATAAGTCATTTTTCATCATGACTGGCACACACAGAACCCTCAATTAGTGATAGTTTTTATGATAATTATCCTATTGGATTCTAGACAATCTACTTCTCTATTCCCACTTAGGTTTAAGAGAGAAATGGTTACTTACTGAATTGCATATGTTGGTAAATTTTCCATAATAATCTCTGAGAAAATATTAAATAACAGAAGGAAAGGAACAAAGGGCTGGGCAAAACAATGACACAGGAAATAATACTGCCACTTTCCCCAGAAATATGTGGCATAACACTAGGCTATGAAGTCAAAGTAGCCAACCCAAAGGAGCCCAAAGGCTTCTTAATTGGAATCAAGAAGCATGAGGTTGGGGAGAAATAGAGGCATAGCCATGCAAGCAAAACATATAGGCTACCTTAATTTTTTCCATGAAAAATTTATTTCACATTAAGTCAATCCTGTCCATTTGCAAATTGGCACGCTGTTCTGAATGGGGCCACTTAAAGGGCTATTTTGCATCTGTGATAGATTTTATTCTGTTAAAAACAATTATATCCCTATTCCTATTGTGCTCTCTTTCTGGAAGAATTTTTCTTCTCATTCCACTGATACCAGTTTTGCCCATGTCTTTGGTTTTATCCAAAGAAATGTGAATGGACAGAACGTGTGACTTCTCAGCAAACATATAAGAACCATTGAGCCAGTTGTACCATCTCTCTAACTTCTTCTGTTACAAGACTTGCCCTGTCCAAATAGAGGCTGTACCTTCTGCCCAGGTCTGAGATGCCCAGATGTCTGAGATGAAAACGGTGTGGAGCAGAGCTTGTCTATCAACTTGTGAGAGACAAAGTATCCTAGAAACAAATGAGCATTTGCTATTGTAAACCATGTGAATATTGGGATTAATTATTGTTGCAGTATGACTTTGACTAAGGAAAAAAATGTCCTTCCAAAACAGCTAAAAAGTCATCCACCACAAAAGGATATTTTTAGTGATGTAACTACATGATTTACATGATTAGAACAAACTGGTGTATTTACCTTTAAGTATGCCATAGGAAATGCAAACTACTCTGAAGTGACAAATCAAATCAATGGTTGCCTGGGGCCTGGTGTGGGGACAGATGTATAGGGGAAATTCCAAAGAGGCACAGGGAAACCTTTTTTTTTTTTTTTTAAGAGTTATATATTTATTTATTTATTTATTTATTTATTTATTTTATTTTTTAGATTTTTAATTATTTATGATAGTCACACAGAGAGAGAGAGAGGCAGAGACATAGGCAGAGGGAGAAGCAGGCTCCATGCACCAGGAGCCCGACATGGGATTCGATCCCGGGTTTCCAGGATCACGCCCTGGGCCAAAGGCAGGCGCTAAACCACTGCGCCACCCAAGGATCCCAGAGTCATTTATTTATTTTAGACAGAGCACAAGCAAGACAGGCAGAGGGAGAGGGAGAGAGAGAATCTCAAGCTGACTTCTCATTCAGCAAGGAGCCTGACATGGGGCTCAATCTCAGTCTCACAACCCTGAGATCACAACTTGAGCTGAAACCAAAAGTCAGTTGTTTACCAGACTGCTCCACCCAGGCAACCCATGAGGAAACTTTTGAAAAGATAGGATATATTCATTACCTTAACTGTGATGATAGCTTCACAGGTATATACATATTTCACAATGTATCAAATTGTGTACTTTTAATAGTGCAGCTTATTTTTTTAAGATTTTATTTATCTATTCATGAAAGACTCAGAGAGACAGGCAGGCAGAGACATAGGCAGAGGAAGAAGCAGACTCCATGCAGGGAGCCTGATGTGGGACTTGATCCCGGGACCATGGGATCATGCCCTGAGCCGAAGGCAGATGCTCAACGCTGAGTCACCCAGGTGTCCCTAGTGCAGCTTATTATATGTCATTTAAACCTCAGTAAAATCCTCAACTGCCACTTAATTTTCAACCAATGAGATAACTTTTTAAAATACTCATTGGAAGCCTTCCCAGTTGAACTCTAATACATGATCAATATTTAACAATGTCCAGTTTCTTCTTATATCCTGTGTCATTTTAAGCATGCTTTTCCTCAGGAATAGGTGGCCTACTCATAACAGCTTCTTTGAGGAGAATCAGCAGCCTGCAGCTCTCTTTGCTCTCCCACAGGTCCCTCTGTCCCTTCCTCCTTCTCTCTGTCCCACATGCACCTGTAGACATTGAATATGTACCAACCATAAACTGTTTATTCTGCTAGTTCCTCTAGCTATGGACTTAAAAACAAAGCAAAATGAGGCAAACCAACAAAAAGTCTTTGCTATCTCTAGGAGCTTGCAATGTAGTAAAAAAAAAAGAAAAATTATACTCTTCGTCAGGCTTCCTGCATGGAGCCTGTTTCTGCATGGAGGCTGTTTCTCCCTCTGTCTCTGTCTGTCTCTCTCTCTCTCTCTCTCTCTCTGTGTTTCTCATGAATAAATAAATAAAATCTTTTAAAAAAGAGAAAAACTATACTCTTATTTTAAGAATTTCCCCCCAAAAGTTCACACTTAAGGAGGGTTTTCTAAGGTGGTAACATTTAAGTTTTTTCTAGAAAATCATTTTTCTACCTACTTGAAAATGACTATTTTGAGCTTGACCAATAACTAAAATATAAGCAAACAAACTAATAGATAGATAAAATCTAAACATCCAATATTCCAAAGTCTTTTAAAACTCAACCTCAAGGGCACCTGGGCGGCTCAGCTCGTTAAGCATCTGCCTTCAGTTCAGGTCATGATCTTGGAGTCCTGGGATGCGTGCTGAACGGGGAGTCTTCTTTCTCTGCCTCTGCCACTCTGCCTGCTTGTGCTCTCTCACTCTCTCTGTTGAATAAATAAATACAATCTTAAAATAAAATAAAATAAAATAATAAAATTAAATAAAATAAAATTTAACCTTAATTTGGGAGAAGTATCTTTATAACCTAATTAGTGCAACAGAATGAAAAGAAAAGCATCTGGTTGCTCAGTTTCAGATCATTGTCCCCTGCCTTTTACTAACTCCTGTATTGCCAAGTAGGTGCCTCCTGCCTGATGGCTTCCACCATCTGGCAGTTTAGA
The DNA here is from genome assembly GCF_048164855.1 of Canis lupus baileyi. Lineage (NCBI taxonomy): Eukaryota > Metazoa > Chordata > Mammalia > Carnivora > Canidae > Canis > Canis lupus. Next base: position 25,798,357 of record NC_132851.1, on the reverse strand, counting down.
AGGCAGAAAAAAGAAAAAGTCCACTCAGAGGAACTATCTTTTCATTGGAACCAAGAATCCCAGTGCAACCTGCTACCTGGTCACACCCACCGGAGGATCAGAGGGGGCGTTGGTAAGATGGCCCTCAGAAATGACCAAGATCCCCCTCTGGATGTTCTAAAATGGCACCTCCACATTAGAGAGAAACATTAAGAGCCCAAGTGTGTATGGGCATCCTGCTGGGTGCCAGCCATTGAACAAGATTTTCAAGATGAAGAGCAATGAGAGAGGCCAATTGGAGACCAGGGAGGGAGTTATGCATCTTTGAGAAAAAGAAAAATCAGAAAAATTCCTAGAGAGTCAAGTCATTATGCCCTTCTGAGAGCAAAAGGGTTGGCATTCATCTATGGAAATAAAGACCAAGAAGAATGCACGCAATGTGCACCAGTCAAGCAGCTGGAGAGAACCTGGATTCTAATGCTCACGTGGGGTCTAGCTGAGGGAGTGGTTTTCTCTTCTGAGACTGTTTCAACTCCCTCTTTGTTCAAAGCACACCAGCCTTTGTCTCTGAGTTCTGGAGAACCCATTTCTGTCTGCATTTATTTATTCTCTCCTCCTTTGCCGCCCACCCAGCATTTTCTTTTACTTACAGGAGTCCTACAGACCCGAAACAGCAGCAAGCTGATTAAAAATTAATAAGAGCCTCAGAGGGAAAGAACCAAGAGGCGGTTGGCTCTGTGATCGGCAATTTTTTGAGATTCTTTAAATACCCAATTATTTTCAGGACACCTACAGAACAGAAACCACAGGACATGGGAAATAGCTTTTCGGGCCAGAGGGAATATATTTTTCAACATTTTTTTTTAACTTGGAGAAGAGAAGAATTATGTTTATAGCACTACTCTTCATTAGCACCCTCTTGCCCCCCACCCCTAAATCTCCGCATATTTTTTTTTTCCTCTTTATAGTTTCAGGTGACTGACCCAGCGGCAGTGAGAATTTATTTTCAGTATAAACTTCATTATTCTACAGTGGCTCTTAATTTGCCCAGGAGGTAACAATGCTATATAGAAAAAACAACAACAACAACAACAACAACAAAACAAAAAAAATGGCAGTGAGTGAATTAAAATCAGGTCTGGGAATATGTGATGATGTATATTGCATCCCAACTCAAGCAGGATGAAAATGTAAACTGGGAATGTCAAGGAATCGAGAAGCACAGGTTTATGGGAACATGTTTCTTTGGATGAGAAGCAGTTTCTTAAAGAGCCTAATGAACGCACCAAACCATAACATGGCCTCTAAATCCTGTAAAAATGAATCTGTAGGAAATCTTTTCCCCACCACTTGCACTCCACCATGTCTTACAGCCTATATTGTGGTTAGTAAAATATTTATGTGTTGCACTTCAGAAACCTATTATTTATGGTGCTCAAACAGGAAGTATTGCATCTGATGACCACATTTTCATTTAGCCACGGGAAGGAACAAATTGCCATTGAATTACAAACATGGAAACAAATCAGGCAGGGTGCAAATGATTTGTTTAGCCAGAGACAAGGTTGTCAGGAAGCTGTGCGGTAATATGGCTCAGAGGCGAATCTGTGTTATCATTACCTTCCAACAGGTTGTCAAAAATCAGCAGGCCAAGAGGGAGTTTTCCACAGACAGGTAAGATGAAACAAAGAGTTTGTGGGTTTTTTTTTTTTTAATGTTGTGTTAATAGAATGCTGAGTTATTAGCATTGCAGAAAGAAAATGTAAATTTTGGCACCTAGCAGAGTGAGTTGGACTGTTTTTTTATCCTGTGTGTGTTACTCCGCAGTCAAATTGAATGTTGCTCTCTACCACTAACTATTAACTTTAAAAAGGTAGAAAGCTCAGGAGATCTGAATTGTATTTTCAGAATTGTCTCATAGGTCTTCCTGTAAATCACCTAACTGTCTGAAATGAGATCTTTGCACTCTTTTCCTGCTGTAGAAAAAAAAAATAAAGATTATGGATATGTTCCTGCATACCACAATTATAAAGTGGTTGGTAAAATTACTTAGAAGAGCAAAACTTGAGAAATTCACCACAAAATAATACTCCACTTAACACTTCTTGATCATTTTTCAAGAGCTTTTATAGGGAAAAATGACTTGAAACTCTGATTGGCTATGGTTTGTATGACTCATGCTTTTTGTTTCTCTGGTTATTTTTAAATTATTTCCTTATTATTTTTTTGCTGAAAACACATGCTATATATTTATTTGTTATTTAGTTTATTTTTCTATACATTTATTTTCTCCCTTTTTTCTACAAAAAGGATTTGAAAAGATTAACCACAGCATACTTCTTCTGGGACAAACACAAACCAAATTTATTAGTGAAAAGACATCACTAAAAGGTGATAATGTATCAGTCAATTGCTCAAAAAAATGTCAGTTGCTCTCTATTGCCTACTGAATAAAGTCGAAATGCTTTCAGCATAAGGTTCAAGGGACTTCATAGTCTTTCTTCAACCAGCATGATAGAAAACAGAGTAAGTCTTAGAAGCCTGACGTCCACCACTGGCCAGTTGGATCAGATTTAGCAGTATACTTAGTCTTTCTGCATCCAGGAATAGAGCACAAAGTTTCCATGATGTGTATTTCTGATTGTGACATCAGCTCCAAAACAATAACCTGATCTTCTAGCGTTTGTTGCTGTCGTGATCAATCCTTGTTTGTCCTGGTTGTGTCTTTCCAGGTTATCAGAACAGCCTGATTTCCCTTTCTCAGGGTTTCTAAGCTTCTAACATGCTTCCTACTATGCAATCAAAATTTGTGGAGTCAACTGCTAAATCCTGCCTCATTTCTGGGTTCTCCCTCTCTTCTCCCTGGGTTCACAAACCCTGCTTCCTCTTCTTTCAGCATCTCTCTTCTCTAACACGCCAGAGTCAGACCAGTAATTTAAATTAAGAATAAAGGCAACAACTACACAGAGTGCAGACCCATCCTCAGCATAGCGCAGCTTCCAAAGTGAGATCTAGCTTCCACATTCAGGACTCTGGTGAAGGCATTTTGAAATCAGTAGGTGTCTAAGGGATGTCAGTGACTGGCTAAAGGTTTGAGTGTCTGTATTTATTCTATTACTCGGGAGAAAAGGTATGTTACAACAAACCTGATGAAATAAAAGTGATGTGATATAGGTTGGCACTTAGTATCATGATATGGAAGTCTTTCTATGCCTAGTTTGGAATAGAAGAAATAAAGAAGTATGTATGTGTTTGTGTGTGTGTGTGCGCGCACAGGAGCTCATGCTCACATGTGCATGCATGGGTGTGCATGTATGTGAATATGCCAGGAAACTTATAGGCAATGGGAAGTTTCCTTAGTGGTCTTCTGAGTTTAGGAGTCAGTGTGTGAGTTTTCTGTGACTTAGAGTTTGGTTATTACTAATTCCTAACATCAGAACTTCTCATTTTCAAACTTAAGTGTGATAACACATTAGAGACAAATGAAAATGCCTGGAGCATTCTCTGTTATTTCTATTTATTGCACACCTGTCACCACCCACTTATGTGGAGTAAGTTCTGCCACAGTAGTTTTAAACAAGAACGGGCTAGGAATGGAATGGAATAAAAGTTGGCTCATCACTTTCAATAAAAACTTCTAATTATAATTTAAACTAGCTCAGATAGCATCAATCAAGTTATTTGTGGGAAGAATGAGTCTCTTTGGGGGTCTGAGCTGAAATCATGATTGTTAGGTCACTCTGGCCCACCTGGGACCTAGATATTGGATTATAAGGAGAACTCTGAATTTGAGTGGATCAGAATTACTTTAGACATTGTTTTTTTGTTTTATTCTGTTTAAAGATTTTACTTATTTATTGACACACAGAGAGAGACAGCACAAGCAGGGGGAATGTCAGGCAGAGGGAAAGGGAGAAGCAGTGTGGGAGTCGACCCCAGGATCCTGGAATCATGACCTGAACAGAAGGCAGACACTTAACCCATGAGCCACCGAGGCGCCCTAGACATTGGTTTTATGTGTAAAGTTTTACCAATCTTAGACAGAAGAGGTGCAGAAAAAACATCATTTCTGAGAATGGATGAGTGTGACCTTGGCAGTCTTAGATGGAAAGGAGTAAAACTAGAGTCTAAGAAAGGGTACTCTGGCCCAAAACAAGAAAAGACAGAGGGAAAACCCAAGTTGAGGCAAACAGTATTGCTGGGCTCTCAGAAGAGCTGGAGGAGATGTTCTGGAAACCAGGAAAGACTACAGGGGGAGACACTTGCAGACATCAAGGGAACCAAGAGTGGTGAATCAGCTTTGGACTGTCTATCTTAACACCCACCAATTGGTACCTGCTGTGAGAAGACCATCATAAAAGATTCAGCAGTTGACTAGGAAATTGCATTGTCTTTCACCCCCCTAGGGAGACTTCACTCTAGAGACTGATCAGAGGGTCATTTGCTTGCTAGTAAACTCACAAAGAAGAGTGTCATAAATGACAGGACCAAGGATATAGACTTCTCTTCTGAATGTGAAAAAAATAACTGGGCACAGAGCATTAAAGGTGGAGGAGGATTCGGATAAGATGTGTGAGACTTAAAAGGGAAAATGATTTGCCCAAGGTCACAGCTAGTTAATTGCAAGAATACCAATTTACTGGCTCCAACTTTCTTGTTCTTGCCAGGATTGTAGTACAGCCGCTCTTATTCCCTTGTGTTCATTTCCCAGGAGAAGACAGCATAAGACATGAAGATGGCACATTTCTAATCACAGAAGGAGATTTCTAAAAAAATAAACAAGTTCCTTTTTTTGTTGCTGTTTATTTTGTTTTTTTGTTTTTTTTGGCTTGGTTTGGTTTTTTAGTCTGCTCTTTTATTTGGTAGTAGTGGCTTTAGTGATTTCTTCAATGTTTTCTTTCAAATGCTTGGCTCCTATGAGTGTGTGTTTGTGTGTGTCTATGTGTATGTCTATGTGTGTTGCATGTGTATGTGTGTCTATGGGTGTGAATGTGTGTGTGTCTATGTGTGTGCATAGATGTGTTAAAGGAGGACGTATAACTGTCATTAGTGATATGACACCAAAAGTATAAGCCACCAAAGTAAGACAGAGAAGCTGAACTACATAAAAATAAAAATGTCTTTGCATTGAAGGACACAATCAACAGAGTGAAAAGGCAGCCTATAGAATGTAAGAAAATATTTGCATACCATATATATGATAAGGGATTAATATCCAGAATATATAAAGAATACCTACAACTCACCAACAAGAAACAGCAACAAAAAAAATATCCAATTTTTTAAATTGAGTAAAAGACTTGAAGGAATGTTTCTCCAAAGAAACTATGCAAATGGACAACAGGCATATGAAAAGATGCTCAAGCACTAATCACTAGGAAAATACAAATCAGAACCACAGTGAGATATTATACACCCATCAGAATGGCTACTATCAAAACAAACAAACAAACCCAGAAACTAACAAGTGTTGGCAAGGATGTGGGAGAAAATTGAACCACTGTGCACTGTTGGTGGAAATGTAAAATGGCACGGCCACTATAGAAAACAGTATCAAAGTTCCTCAAAAAATTAAAAATAGAATTACCATATGATCTAGCAATTCCACTCTGGGTATATATCCAAAAGAACTGAAAGCAGAATCTCAAAGAGATATTTATACACCCATATTCCTAGAAGCACCTCACAATAGCCAAAAGTTAGAAGCAGCCTAATGTCCACAGATGAAGGAGTAGATAAACAATTTGTAGTATACACATGCAATGGAATATTATTCAACTGTAAAAATGTTGTGTCAGAAGGAAATTTTGATATATGCTGCAACATGGATGAACCTTAAAGACATTATGCTCAGTGAAATGTGTCAGGGACATATAAAAAACTGTGATTCGCTTATAGCAGCATCTGGAGTTGTCAAACTCCTAGAAAACAGAAAGTAGAAGGGTGATTGTCAGGTGCTGGAAGGAGGGGGAAATAGGGAATCATTCAATGAGTACAGAGTTTCGGTTTGGCAACATTTCAGAACACCCAGAAATTTATGATGAAAGAACATTACTGAGAAACTCCTTCAGGATGGAGCAGGAAGCCTTTGGAAGGTGCATTTACATTTCCCAAAAGTTCTGGACATCTGTTGTACAGCAATGTCAACATACTAAACACTACTGAACTATATACTTAATAATGGTTAAGATGGTAAATTTTATGTCTATTTGACCACAACTAAAAAACAAACACAGAACTTGGCTGGGATTAAAGGGGGAAAGAAGAATAAAGCTGTGAAGGGAATAAATATTGAGCACTTGCCATGTATGTTTCTGCACCAGATATGTCTCCTACTATCCTCTCTGATATTCGCACAAATCTCATGCAGTTGATATATTATCACCATTTCCCAAATAAGAAAACTGAGGCTCATATATGCTAAGACTTTCCAAAGACTATCACGTTAAAAATGGAAGGACTAGGATTCAGACTCAAGTCACCTTGACTCCTTTATCCATGTATCTCAGTGAAATCTATGTCCCTGGCACCTCACACCTTTATTATGGAAATTATATCTTAAACTCAGTGGGGAGACTAGGAGGGTGCAGATGGGTTGGAATTTTAAATACAGTGGTCATGATAAAACCTAATTTAGAAGGTGACTGTGTTAGGTGGAATAATGGCGCTCCAAGGATGTTCCCATTCTAATCTCCAGGACCTGTGGATATGTTATATTACATAGCAAAGGGGAATTAAGAATGCTAGTCAACTGACCTTAAAATAAGAAATATCCTGGGTTTTCCAGGTGAGCCCAATGTAGAAGTGAAGTGGGAGTCAGAAGAAAAGTCAATGTCAGAGTGAGAAAGCCCAGACTGGCTGTTTGTTGGCTTTGAATATGGCCAGGACTATGAGCTAAGAAATGTAGGCAAGTGTCTATTGGGAAAGATAAGGGGCTACGTTCTCCCTCAGAGCCTCCAGAGAAGAATGCAGCCCTGGTGACACTTTGATTTTATCCCAGTGAGAACCACATCAGACTTCTGACTTTGGAAATACAGGGTAAGAAATCTGTGTGATTTTTAAGCTGCTAAATAGGTGGTAATTCGGTAATAGCGGCTTTAGAAAATCAGTACAGTCACATTTTAGTTTCTCTTGCTTAACCTGATTTTTCCTTGAAATTCAGAAAGTTCTCCATTTTTTCAAAAAGGAAAGTATCAATTGCACCCCAAATATGGCAAGGTTTAGGCTGTTGTTTTGTTGATATCTTTCCTAATTGGTCCGCTGCCAAGAGAAATGTGTATCAGGACTAAGAGACTCACCTGCACCTGGAGAAAACTTGAATATTATCTGTGTGAAGGGGAGAACTGGGTCTAACAAAGACCAGAACTGTGCCTTCAACGTAAGCTCACAACGCTGCTCTAGGCTGGAAACATTTCGGAAAGATCACTGAGAAGCTGGGAAAGGAAGCAGATGAAGACATCACTACTTATGTTGATTGATGAGGAGCATCCTGTTTGCCTGGAGGCTTCCAGACGGATCCGGAAGGGAAGGGTCCTTATTTGCAATCTCTGCTAGACAGTCTTCTAGATGCTAGGAATGCATTCTGTCTTTTGGTTCCTACAATAACCCAGTGTCGTTGGCATTGTTACTCCCTGTGTAACACACCAGGAAAATTAAAGCTGCTAACAACTTAATAAAGTAGATGACAGAGCCAGAATTTAAACCATGAGTTGTTAGATCTCAAACACTAGACTGTTTTTCACTGTATTGTTCTTTAACCATTTCTTAGGGAACCTTGGACCATTTGTAGAACTGAATGAAATCAGTAGACTCTTCTCAGAAAAATGCACACATGACCACAACCATCTATGCACACCAGGGTACAGACACATTTGTGTGTATTTCTCAGGAGCCTTGTTGGCCCCATAAAGGTTACACACAGGTTAAAAACTCTTGCCTTTCTGCCATTTCCTGCTACTTGGTGACAGCATGTTCTAGTGCGTAGGGAGCTATCTATAAGCAAATGCCCCCACTCCAATCCCTTGCTCTACCATTTGCTCTATAAAATAGGAAATTATTTAATCTCTCTGTACCTCATTTTCCTCATTTATAAAGCAGGGATAGTAGTAGAACTGATCTCTTGGGGTTGTGGTGGGGATAAAGTTTTTACACTAAAAAGCTTTTAGAAGAGTAAGTGCTTAATGGGATCTAAAAAATGTTTTCTATTATCATTGATGTTGACTTATGAGCTCTAGACTCAGGCAATACTTTTTCAAGGATAACCTTAGTATGATGGATAAAGCAGGAAGAGTCCAAAGCATCAATAATTACAATACTTGGAGAAGAAAAATGCACGTTTCGGATAATGCACCTGCCATCCTTATAGATTTTGACTCTTTGAATAGCAGGGTCAGTGGAGACTGAGAATGAATGCGTTTTTATCTATCCAAAAGCATTTTATGACACTTGTCTCTAGAGAATCAGTATGCCGAGAGAGAGATTAGACAAAACATCAGAAACTTGTGACTTATAACTTCAGGGGAGAAAACATTTCAGAATACCCAGCAATTTATGATGAAAGAACATTACTGAGAAACTCCTTCGGGATGGACCAGGAAGCCTTCAGAAGGCTCTTGATGCATTTCCCTTTATAAGAAAAAGGTAGGAGGGAAAAACTGGTGACACTTTGATCAGCTGGAAAAAAGTAGTTTAGCAATCATCATACTGTGTAAACATATCTAGCCTCTTCAATATGAGCACATTACTAAGTGTCCATCAATGCTAATAAATTTAGATAAGAGTAACCATGGTGATAAAAGCAGAAATGTGTAAGTATGGGAAATTCTGTGTATTACCTGTTTCCTGTATTTAAATAGTTTACCCAAAACACTTGTAGATGTTCTAACATGGGAAAAAATAATATTTTCAGGTTTCTTGGTTGGTTGCTTCAACCAAAGAGTTATTGGAATAGATTTTTTTCCCTAAAGAAGTGCCTTAAATTCTCATATTATTTCCTTTCTCTCTTCCTTCCTGTATCTTTCTCTCTGCTCCCTCTTTCATTTCTTCATGTATTCAAGCAAACTTGAAATATTCTTATTTAAGATGACATTCCAAGTGTGTGAGAAGTGCAGCTCTTCACCCAATATGACCACTTAAGGAAGAGTCCTAACTGCTAAAGCTTTAGATAATTAAGTTCTTTGAGAATTGATTCATAATGATAACAGAAGGGCTCTTTAATCCAGGGCTTTATAAAGACAACCAAAGGATTTCTTGGATATAGCCAAAGCCTTACACACATATCCACTCACATATCCACTTATATTGTTTACCATGTGTCGAGGTGCCCAATTGCTAAAACTCTGGCAATATAAAAAGATGATAATACATCTTTCCTGTCTTGAAGAGGTTCATAGTTTGGTTGTACAGTTAACACAATAAAACTGGAACGTGAATCTAGGATTTTTGAGGATAAATTCAGGACTATTAAGGATGAAAATAACTTCAATGCAATATTTGTTTTACAGAACTTTGGGGAAAACCACCAGAGCATTCATTCAGAGATCATTGTTTTACTATCTCAACATCAGGGCATCATAAGCTTTTGGAATGATTCTTGTTGACCAGAATACACAGATGGCATGTTTGGTAAATTAAAGAATTCATATAGCCTATATAACCCAACTGCTTTACAAAGTCACATAAAAAAAATAGCCTAGCAACTAGATATAATTAAAAACAGTGAAAATATTTAGTATAATGCCTCTTCCCCCCAAAAAAGCAGTGGAAGAGATGTTTCAAAAGGGGTGACTTTATTCTTGGGAGCCAGCAAAACTTTTTTTTTTAAATCCCCTTCCCTATATTACTTCCTTTCAACTTTTCTTTCCCTCTCTATCATTGTCTCAAATCTCTTCCTTCTTTCACTCCAAGCACCTCAAAAATTTCCATTCTTCACAGCCTGAAACAGTCCTTTCTCTCTAACACTGGCCTCTCTGGTGCAGGTCTTTTGTTTTATTTTGTGCTATCCTTTGCCTTTTGTCCTGATTCTTATAAAAAGGAGGATCCAGAATTGACCTAACAAGTAATATGTCTCTCTCCTTTGGGAGAAGTGGGAGAGAAGAGATAGTACATGCTAATAATTTAATGTCATTCCTTTTATGCTCTTCACACTTGGGTTTTTAAAAATGGAGTTGATGCTGCATGTTGTATCTTCAGAAAAGTGCTAAAAGGCCCAATGTCTGTGTGTGTGTTTTTTTTCTCCTCACATAAAAAATTGTAGTTCTGAGTCACTGAGAACATAACTGTTAGGTCTGGATATACAATAGAATGATTCTTTGGGATTTCACTAACTTCTTTAGTAGCAGCTGAAATGTCCACAGAAAATACAGGTTTATGAATCTCACGGTATGGGTTTCACTGGTGTGCTGGCAGGGAACAACATTTAGAGAAGACTTACATTTCTCCACCTCTCAGAGGCCCCAGAGCCACAAGCTTGAGTCTACACTGGAAGAAAGATAGGAGGGGAGGTCTGACATTTAAAGCTTTAGAACGGTCTGGACTGAAAAGAGGTTGTTTTAATAATCATAATGCTTAATATGGCTGCTAACTGGAGGGAAAGAAAGATTTGACAGAGCAGTTAACAGTAACTGGGGGAAACAACACATTTCATGGTTTTATACCTCACAGAACTGAAGCTCTTCCATCAGCTGGCAAAGTATTCTTCTCGTTTCACACCATTGTGATTACTGTGTGTGTGTGTGTGTGTGTGTGTGCAAGTACATGTGCCAGAACAAAACCTCTCCTACTTCTCATCTTTTAAAATGGAAAGGGTGAGACAACTGGGTGGCTCAACGGTTGAGCATCTGCCTTCGGCTCTGGGTGTGATCCTGGAGTCCTGAGATCGAGTCCCACATCAGGCTTCCTGCATGGGGCCTGCTTCTCCCTCTGCCTGTGTCTCTGTCTGTCTCTCTGTCTCTCATGAATAAATAAATAAAATCTTTTTTAATAAATGGAAAGGGCAATTTTATTCTTCTAGCTGAAATTTAAAATAATTTTTCAAGTTCTGAAACAAAAATGTCAATTTGTTTTGTGAGTGGAAATGTTGTAAATTCACAGATGATTAGAGAATTTGGCATCCTTACAATGTTGACTTTTTTCAACTAGAAGTATCTTAGTATCCTCTTTTTATGCAAACCTTCTTTATATCTCAACATAGTTTCATTTTTTTCTCACTACATTGGCACATTGGAAGATTCATGTATTCATTTGTTACAAATTAATTGGACACTTACCATGGGCTTAGATACTGAGGAGGTTGGGTGGCTCAGCGGTTTAGCACAGCCTTCAGCCCAGGGCCTGATCCTGGGGTCCCGGGATCAAGTCCCGCGTTGGGCTCCCTGCATGGAGCCTGCTTCTCCCTCTTCCTGTGTCTTTGTCGCTCTCTGTCTCTCTCATGAATAAATAAATAAAATCTTTAAAAAAAAAAAAAAAAGATACTGGGGAGGCAAAAGTGGAAAAAAAAAAAAAAAGACATGATCTTTTCCCTGATGAAGCTTAAATCGTACTGAATGAAGACAGAATGAAAAGAAAGCAAGAGTTGTTTCTAATGGTCATGCCTAGAAATTTTATGTGTCTTTATATTGAAAAGTCAGTGTGTCCTTTCTGAATTGTTCACTACTGATAAGACTTTCAGAGGTTAAATTCCTCCATCTACGATGACAAACAGGTTCAAAGGTCAATTGCTTTCTGGAGAGGTTTATATTTATTAATATTCCTTAGAAAATATTGTGACTACATGGCATTGCAGGCATGGCAGGCTGCATTTCTTCTAAGTCTTAAGGAACCTGCAGGATTCTCAGGGCAGAGAACAGGAGACAGCTTTGAAGAGTGAAGGTAAGCCACATGGTTGGCAATGACCTGAGGTGAGAGGACTTCGTCAGAGATGATGACACATCATCTGAGTTCCAAAACCCTAAGAAGGTTGTGCTCTGCCCTTCACACACTATACCCCTAAGAAGTGCAATGACATTTCATGTGATCTTCACACGCAGAGAACTTTCAGGAATGTTCTCTTGTTGACATGGCACCTGGAAGGCAACCTATAGCCAGAGGGACTCAGCTCTAAAGGGAATACTCCGGGAGACTGTAGAGTCATAAACAAACTGGAAGGAAGAAACTCCCCAAACACCATTTGGTTAATGGTAATTAAGACTTTTCCATGCTGTCCTGAGTGTTCAAGACTCTGGAGATAGAGTAATGTTAATGGACATGTTCATTGAGCCCTGGATCTCTGCCAAGACCACTGACTTATCTTCCAACAACAGCTGAATTGCTCCTTGGAAATCAATAAAATACTTCCATCCTGATGCTCATGAAAGTGCTCCTGATATTTATTGTGCCCTGATATATTCACTGATACTACAGCAAATATTTGATGAATCATTAGAGCCCTCTCAGAAATACAGAGATTAACCAGAGTTGGCTGCCACAACAAAGATGCATGTTCTACCTCATAGTGCAGTTTGGGTTTCCTAAGACATAGGCTCTGCGGCATTGAGTTACATGCAGGAAATGTACAGGGTAGTGCTGTTGGGGTGAATACCTGTGATGTCCTGAAGGCAGAGGAGCAAGTTGAAAGACAATTGGACCTGAGAAGCCTCAGCGATTTCACAGGGAAGGCAGCAGTTCTGGAACTGGGTGCTCTCACAGACTTACCTCCTGCCCTCACCGATGCAAGGGGAGTGTAGGTATCCTTCACTTTCCAAGAGCTCCTATTACACCACATTAGATTTAGGAAAGACCTACCTTAGTACTTGTCCTGCTAACTGAAAGAAATCCAAAGAGGATTTTTGCTTTTAAAAAAAAAAAAAAAAAAAAAGCTTTTACCATACTAATGTAGATCTTTCCTAAAAGCAAAGTGGCATATTTTGAACTTTCAGAAAGCAAAGGGGACACTCTTTGCTTTACTCCATTTTTGCTTACAGAAGCATTCATAAGAATGATCTATTTTCACTCATATGGGTAATATAAGAAACAGCACAAGGAATCATATGGGAAGGGAAGGAAAAGAGAAAGGGAAGTCATCATAGAGTGAGAAAAACAATGAGAAACTCTTAACCATAGGAAACAAACTAAGGATTGCTGGAGGGAAGGGGAATAGGGGGATGGGGAAATTAGATGATGGGCATTAAGGAAGGCACCTGATGTGATGAGCACTGGGTATTATATGCAACCCAAAAATCATTGAACACTACATCTGAAACTGAGTATGGACTTTATGTTGGCTAATTGAATTTAAACTTTAAAAAAAAAATTAAAGGAAAAAAGAATGATCTACTTTCAGATAGCAGGGGAAACCTGTAGTCTCTTATACTTCTATTGCCCAATCATTGGATGCTAGCTGTGTTCAGGAAGGGGATCACCTTTGAACATATGGATTCTCTTCATCAGATGGCAGTGCTCAGAGGGGGATTCAGTTGAGAGCTGTCAGCAATCAACATTCCCAGCAGCTGGGGGGGATAGGTACTTTGGTCCTCGAGGGAAGGATCTGGGTACACACACCATAGCATCCACACTATCTCTTAAAAGAGAAAGGCTACAGATTTCAATTGTTTTATTCTTCCTTGTAATTTCATGCATATCAATGAGGTTGTGGCTACATGTTCTCTCTGCTGCAGCTTCTGCTCCCAAGACTAGAACTAAACTTATGGGATTTCATATCCTGCTCTTTAATTAAAACAAAGAGCTGTGAAAGCCCATTGCAGATGTTGGTGTGATGTGATTTACGCTCAGTACTCTTGAATTCCCTTTCTGTCTCTCATAATTATTATACTTATAGACATTCTGACCTGAACCTCTTTTTTCTCTGGGTTTTATAAATGCTCTTTCTGACCCAAAATAATGTGGTATAGTAAAAAGATTTAAGAACCAGGCCAGGGTTAAAACCTATTTTGCCACTTGTTAACTCTTCAACCTCTCTCAATCTTGGTTTTCTCATCTATAAGTTGGAATAATAATCATCACTTTAATAGTTAGTATGGGATTTTGTGAGATAACATATCTGTGACCCAGATGAAAGCTCTCTGAAAAGTAATAATAAAAATGAAAATAATTCTAACAGCAGCCAGTATTTCAGAGTATTTTCTATGTACTTGGTACAGTAGTAAGGACTACACCTTGGTTACCCATTTAATCTTCACACAAAAACTGTAAGATATGATTATTTTGACAATAACAAAAGGATGGCTGCTGGAGGTGGGGTAGGGGGTTGGGCAAAATGGGTGAAGGGCAGTGGGAGATATGGGATTCCAGTTATGAAATAAATAAGTTATAGGAATAAGAAGGCACAGCATAGGGAACATAACAATGGTAGTGTAATAGTAGTGTATGGTGACAGATGGTGGCTACACTTGGAGTGAGCACAGCATAACCTACAGAGTTGTTGAAAGAATGTACTATGTTGTACACATGAAACTAATAGAACATCTTCTATCAACCATACTCAAATTAAAAAATAAATGAATAAGAGGTTCCTGAGTAGCTCAGTTGGTTAAGCATCTGACTCTTGATTTTTGGCTCAGGTCATAATCTCAGGATCATGAGATCAAGTCCCACGTCAGGCTCCATGCTAAGCATGGAGTCTGCTTGAGATTCTCTCTCTCTTCCTCTCTGTCTGCACTTACCCCAGTGCACTCTCTTTCTCTGTCTCTAGAATAAATAAATAAAATATTAAAAATAAATAAATAAATAATAAAAATGTAAAAATTTGATTAGGATTGGAATAAGAGAAAATTGAAATAGTTCAAAAAATTTTAAAGATATGATTATTTTATGGTTCTGTGGCTAGGGTAGTATCTAAAATATTTAGTAAGTGGTATGATTTGGTTACACAACATTCAGAATGGAAGCAATTGAAACAGTTATGACAGGCATCTAATTATACCCATTTAACAGATGGGGATATTGAGACATCAAAAATTTAACTAGTTTACTTAAGGATGTAAGGCCTATAGGCGGCAGAGAGGGTTTTTGGATAGTCTGACTTCACAGACTATACACTTCAAGAGTTTTTCTAAACTATTTCCCAATCTCAAGATCTAGCTGGGGTTCCTTAAAACCTTTATTACTTTGCGATGCCCTAAATCTTCCTGATCTTTCTTTCTTCTTTCTTTCTTTCTTTCTTTCTTTCTTTCTTTCTTTCTTTCTTTCTTTCTTTCCTTTCTTTCTTCTTCTTCTCTTTCTTTTTCTTTCTAGAAGTTGTTTATTCATGAGAGACACAGAGAGAAAGGCAGAGACACAGGCAGAGGGAGAAGCAGGCTCCATGCAGGGAGCCTGACATGGGACTCGATCCTGAGTCTCCAGGATCAGGCCCTGGGCTGAAGGCAGCGCTAAACCGCTGAGCCACCCAGGCTGCCCTCTTCCTGATTTTTCAATATAGCTCTGACCCACCGGACCCAGGCACCATAGCTATTTTCTTACTAACAATATACCCTAGACCTTCTGCCAAATACAATTGCCAGAGTTTATTGGACTGAAAGCTAATGTTGTGAGTCTCTCAGAGCCAAAGTAATTACTGTAATTATAAGAATAATAGCAGTTATCAAGAGTGATTTTGGTAAAAGCAAGCAAAAAATTAAGTTTATTTAGATAGTTCAATCAGGAGCAACATTAAAATCCAGACTTGGGAGGAGAATGACCCCAAGAACGTTAACAAAAGAGTGAGGGTGACATTAATGATGAAGAAACCCTCAGTAATGAAATGACATAAAATACCATAACCATGTTAATTCTCCTTCATATGGGATCTTTGAGAAACAGGAGACTAACACAGGAGGCTATTTCCTGAGTTAAAATGGATTGATTCAGAGGCAGAAAGCAAAGGAGAACATCGTGATCGGGAGCAGGTAAGCATGGAAATAGATGCAAGATTCTTTGATTTTGTCTGAAAGAAACACAAAAATGGAATTCCTACGGGAGCATTCCCTGGAAACTACAACTGAATTCTCTACATGCACTCCAAAAGACTTGTGCTATGGACTTTTTTGGTGTAGAACTGTGTGTGGTGTGTGCGTGTGTGTCTGTATGTATATCTTCATGGAGTTTGTTGGTGATGGTAGTGATTAAACACGTGTAACTATGTGTTAAATTAATGCACACAGACGTACCTACATGTGCATCTCGTACATCACACATGATAGAATGCAGAGACAAGAGACCAGCATCTGTGAAGCCTTCCCTAGAAAACATACTCTATACCTTCATCTGGGACCCATCTCTTCCTTCTCTGTGCCTAAATCCAAGAACTTCCTGTACTTTCTTTGTCTGCTTTGACTTTGGTTACTTGTGCCTTTGACCTCTCATGATCAACACTTTAACTCTTGCTCATGCCTTATCTCACCTCCATTGTTATCTTCGTAAATTGGATCTAACCTACAGCACCTGGACCTCTGGCTGACTTCAGGACCCTAATGAACATTCCTTATTCTTAATCCAAATTGATGTCCCCTACTCACCCGTCTTATATTGTCTGGTTCAAGCCGGTCAGGCATAGCACACTCACCCATCACACTAAAGGCAAATCTGCAACCTTCCAATACTATTTATGGCAATCACTCATACCTTCAATCCCTATTTTTATCATCCATCCAAGAGCTGATTCTTTAAAACATATAATGAATACCAACTTACAGTCAATATCTAATAGGAAAGAATTAGCAATTTAAGAATTTAGTAAAAGTGGGGTCAGGGTTAATGGAGCCAACAAAGAATAGTGCAGTGCCCTGGAGCTAGAAAAGAGAAGCCCTTACCACTCATAGATCTGAAAAGTCAAGGGAAGGGACAGATACATCAAACTCTGAGATGCTATCTGTGGCCTTAATTAGAGAGACAGAGGCAACCCCCAGAGGACTGGCCACTGGAAAAAGCCAAGGGAAAAACATTCCAACCTTTTACCTCCTGCCTGTGCTTCCCACTAGACAAACCCAAGTGGTAATCACAAGGCAAAGGACCCCACTGATGCCATTCTTACAGTTTCCATGATGTAGAGTAAGGAGAGCAGAGAATGGATTGAGGGTGGGTTTGAACAAAAGATACCCAGCATATCTGTCACGTGCCTCATCTGTGATATGTGTTAAAAATACAAAGACCTGTGAGTCATCTTTATTTTCAAAGAGCTTACAATCTAGTGGGAGAGAATCATATTACCATGTGGCATATATAACGAGAGAGGTAAGGTGGTCATCATAGACACACAGGGGAGCCCCATCTGGTAGAACAGAGGTAAGGCATTGGCACCTATGGATGGTAAAATGTGATAAAATGCCAAAACTGAGCATTGGAGCCTGAGTAGTTGTTGATCAAACAAAGAGGGCTCATGCAGCAGGGAAGAAGGCATGGCTTCCCCAGATGACAGAATGTTATAAGCAAAGGCCTCAAAACGTTCTCTTCTGTGTCTTATCAATAAAAACACAAATTACGAGTCTTAGTCCTGGAATGCTAAGATGGGGGGGGAAAAAGAGAACTCTATGCCACCAAAACTAATTTTAAAATAACGTAAGTCAACTGCTTGTATTTCTTGAACCTCATGAGGCAATTCTACTTGAACATCATTGTTTCCAGAAATATCTCTCAGTACGTTTCTTTTCCCACCCTCATCTTTGGGACTCAGACACTGCAGATGCTTCCAAACCTGTCCTAAACAAACAAATAAACACAGGACAGATGATCTCATTTGTATCAACTAGAAGGACTCTACATTATAAATGGCCCAAACCAACTTTCCCTCCCTCAAATAAAAGGGAGTTAGCTCATGTATCTAATTTCTTTGGGGGTAGGGATGTGTGATGGGTCCAGGAGGTTGAATAGACCTTTGCTCTGTTTTGATTCTATTCTCAATGCCCTCTCACCTTAGAGTGGTAGGATGGAGCCCGTGGATTCAGGCTTTTGCCTCTCGGATATGGGTTGTTGTTGTTTTTTTTTCCAAAGATTTTATTAATTTATTCATGAAAGACAGAAAGAGTGTCAGAGACACTGGCAGAGGGAGGAGAAGCAGGCTCCATGCAAGGACCCTGATGTGGGACTCGATCCCCGGAATCCAGGATCACGTCCTGAGCCAAAGGCAGATGTACAACCACTGAGCCACCCGAGCGTCCTTGGATTTGGGTTTAAAAGAGAGAGAAAGAGATCATTCTCCTCAAGCCCTTCAAAGATCCTGGGGTTTCTCCATTCTATCAACTTATCCATGTGTTTGCATCTGAATCCCTGTAGGCAGGCAGGTACAATCCACTTCCCAGGTGCATCACAGAAAACAGGAACTGGAGATGGTATAACTGCAACAGATCCTTTGGGCTTATTTTTTCTGAAGAAATGAGAGACAATAGAACCAATTTTACCACCACAACCAGGCTCTAGTGTCTGTTATTTTTTTTATTTTCTCCTCACTTTATTCTCACTTAACTATCATTTAATCCAATGTTTTGCGTGGGAAACCAGGACACTTCTGGTGGGAGGAGGGCAGATTTGGACATGAGCATATAATAACTTTGATCTTGTCACATGCGTTGTTTCATGTCATTATTACAGGCACATTCTGATGTAGCAACATTTCCTCAGTTTTACTGTTGACAGAACAATTTTAGGGAGTAAAGTAAGAGGCCTAATGTCTAGAGGTTGCAGAGAGAAACCTCCAAGATCAGATTGCGAGTTTCAAAAACGATTCTCCTACCTTGCCAGACTGATGGAAGATTTCCTTTCTCTGCCTCCCTGCCCTTCTATTTCTCTAGTTCCACCTACCTTGGCTGATAGTTGGCTAAGACCTAATGTTTTTCTTCCCACACTTTAAATATAACAGTAATGAGTTGACTTCATTATACATTTACGTACTTGTTTTCACATGCTTGTTTTCAAAATCAAGAGATGCCAACAAAAACAAAAAACTAATAAAATCATCTAAAAACCATCTATGAATACTAGTAACATTAGGTAGTACTCAAGATATCTTTCTATGTAGATATGAGAATTAAAAACTATCTTATTATTACACTCTGCATGCTTTTAAATGTTTCTATTTTGGATTATTTTCCATGCTATT
This sequence comes from Canis lupus baileyi, assembly GCF_048164855.1. Classification (NCBI taxonomy): domain Eukaryota; kingdom Metazoa; phylum Chordata; class Mammalia; order Carnivora; family Canidae; genus Canis; species Canis lupus. The sequence continues at coordinate 25,779,315 of NC_132851.1, read as the reverse complement.
TTTTTCTAGATTTTATTTGAGAGAAAGAGAGTGAGAGAGAGAGAGAGAGAGAGTACTAGTAGGAGAGAGGGAGGGGGATAAGCAGGATCCCCACTAAACAAGGACCCCAATGCAGGACCGGATCCCAGGACCCCAGGATCATGACATGAGTTGAAGACAGACACTTAACCATTTATTTTCCATGCTATTTTAACTAAAGTATTATTTTCAGTTGTAATTAGCAAAAACAAATGAAACTGCACTGACAACAAAGGCATTTCTAAGATTCAAATATTTATTTACTACCTCACTAGTCTTCTTGCCATACATTTTGGTTGACAGGGATTTATCAATCATATTTGCAAAAAAAGGGTTCATGTTCGAGAATATCTGCTTATGGGTTTGTATTTGAAGTATGATTTGATGGTGCTAAATTTTCTTTTAGAATTGTGTAGGCTTGTGTCTGTTGTCTTTGGCACTCAGTAGTGCCATAGAGAACTTTAAGATAAATCTGATTTTCATCCTTATAAAACAACTTTCTCCTTGGGCCTGGATGCCCAGCAAGTCAGTCCTACAAAATTTCTTCTTTTCCTGGGAATATACAGTATTTTGTTCTGAATATTCAGTTCTCCCTTGATTTGGAGTTCTCTATTTCACGTACACAAATTATTCTCTGATTTCATGTTCATCCATTTTATCTGTGGTTGAGTCTGTGAGAATGACCCCCATTTCATGGATCATCATAGTGATAACACAAAGCTGTCTTTCATCACTAATTAAAAAATCTCTAATCTAGCTTATTTGTTTCTTGTTGGCTTTAGATTATGTATTAATTTTACAATGGTGTCCTACTGTCTATCTCCTTTTCCATATAATCCTCTTATTTTCATACAATTCTCTTATTTAGCAATCTTTGAACTCTTGATTGTCGAAAATGTATATATATATGAGTGTATATATATATAAATATATAAATATATATATATATATGACACACATTAACACTTAGATGAAATGTTCTTCTTTCCTTGAGTTATGTTTATTTTTCTGGACTGGATTAATCTGTCTTTTCATACCATACTCTCTTCTTGGGTGCACACTCGAGTGGTGTTTATTTGAGTTAAGTGTTTAGCTATAGTTAATTTTGCATCGAAGGTCATGTTATTTTGTAGAATATTTTTCTCAAGTCTGTCTTGATCAGCCCTGGCTTTCTCTTAAATTCCTAAGGCATCTGGAATCTGTGCCCTCATAGATCTATTCTCAGACTAGGTTGTCTCAATGGGAGGGAGAGGGCAGTGTCCACAAGGCTCTGTAGTTTCAAGTATGTTAGAATATTGCTTTCTTTTCTGAAATATTTTTTAATTCCCTATGTCATCATTTATATCCCATAGTAGGAAGTGTGTATCTCATTTCCATAAGTTGATATGCTTAAATTTTGATCATTCTCCAGTTCACCAGGGATCTCTAGGAAAATGCTGTGACTTCCAGCAGCAGTATGTGTGCCTGTTTGTGTGTGTGTGTGTGTGTGTGTGTGTGTATACATACCTATATATAGAGAGAGAGACAGAACGACAGAGAGAAAAAGTAAGTGCCTCTGCTGAAATCTTGAAATCTTCAAAGATAGAATTTTTAGTCCTAGGGATTTGAAAAAAAAATATTTCCTTATTCTCTCTATTAATAATTTCAGAATAGGGGGTATTTATAAACCTTTCCAGACTTTTATTTACTTTCCCTATTTGTCTATCACTAGAATGGGAAGCAGGAGTTGTCAAATGTCTTTCCTGGCAGCCACTTCTACTCTTTGTGGACTTAACATTATATCCAGTTTCTTGCTTATTCGCTGCTGATGGGTTTTTTTGCTGACATTTGCTGTTTTGGTGGTGGTGATTGTGCTAGGTAATAGGAAGGAAGATTGTGTGACCCAGATTTACTCTGCCATCTTACCTGCACATTTTCAGAGCTAAATTTCATGCTCACTTACAGCAATCATTTTAGTTCTGGTTCTTGGCAAAAAAAAATATTTCCCTGCTTCATCTATGTGGTGTTGAATTTCTTTATATATATCATCATGGCCATCATCATCACCATTATTGAATTCATCAAAATGCATACATGCTTTAAGTCAGACTTGCCTCAAATAGCTTTTGGTACAGTAATGTGAAACCGTAGAATGTCAGAGGAAAAACAGATATTATCTAGGTAGTTCCCTCAAGTTTGCAGTTGAAGAAAATGGACCTAGAACAATTAAATGGAAGTCACATTCACGCAACTGATTATTTTCCAAAGGAGTTCTGGATTGTGATGAAACCAACTTTGTATTAAGGCTTAATTTATCTTCAAATCATCTCTGTGACCTTGGCCGAGTTAATTTTTTTTTAAGATTTTATTTATTTGTTTGAGGGAGAGAGAGAGACCACAAGCAGGGAGAGCAGCTGAGGGGGGCGGGGGGAAGCAGGCTTCCCACTGAGCAGGGAGCCCTATGTGGGGGTCGATTCCAGGACTGTGGGACTATGACCTGAGCCAAAGCAGACACCTAACTGACTGAGCCACCCAGGCACCACTATTTAACTCTTTTACAATCATTTTCCTAATCTGGAAAATGGAGTTAATCATTTACCATTCAATATTGTGAGGCTCAGAAATAATTTAGCATACTGTCTGACACATCATATTTAATAGTTGGTAGCTACAATTGGTGTTACCTATTAATTTCAGTGCACAGTCCTTTCCTTCAGACAACATCAGGATATAAAACTAAAAAAAAATTCCCCTCTATGTTGAACAAATTTTAATTTATTTTCATCTTCAACAACAGAAAAAATAATGGCCAATGTTTATCATCTCTGTTTTCCCTACTAAATGCAAGCAAGTAAATACTGTCACGAATGAAAGCATGTTTAACGGAAAATTCAGTTTGATTTATTTGCTAGTTAGTACCAGTTAGACTTTGAAGAGACAGGTGAATGATGTGTTCATAGAAATATCTGAATGTGGCAAAGCCAGTCAGGTTTGCAGAAAGGGGTTAGTGCTGGGCAATCCAGATGCTGGTGAGGTATGTCCTGTTTATAAGAATTCATTGAGAACACAGGGTGGCATACACTTTGCATAATGTGGAGGTTAAGCATCACAGTACAGCAAGGTTTAAGTAGAAAGATGAGATGAATGGTTGGAAAACACCATTAATCGGGAGAAAGCTGGCACTGTGCATATCGATCTGTAAGCAGTTTAGCTAAGATGTTTCCATGATCTTGTGGTTTTGTGGGGTTTGCTCAGCACTTTGCTTTCGGAAGGAATTCAGTGCAATTCAACAAATGTTTCCTGTGTGCCTTCTACATGTCCACCATTAAAGATACAGGATATAAGACTTCATACAGAATCCTTGTTCTCCCATAGCACATCATCTAGTGGAGGTGTCAATACGTTTCCAAAGAAATCAATTAGTAAGCTGGTTATGATGAGGGTTATCATGGGAACAGTAATAAAGAACCATGGAAGCACAGACAAGAAATAAATGAATTCTTTAAGCTTAGAACTGATTAATGAGGAAGATTTTGAAATATTGGGGAAAGGAGGTAAAATTACAAATAATCAAATTGATATGGCATTTCGGGCTATTCCAAGAGGTGAGAGGAGAGTGGCATTGCAGAACATCAGTGGTAGAAAGCTGCAGAGTTCAGAGTTCATTAGGATATTTTGCCTGAAGTGTGCTGCAACTGTTTAAGCGTTGCATTGAGTAGATATTTTTCTTATCTCTTTGGTACTTCTGTTAAAGTTGGTATGGTGGCCGCAGGCTATTGGGCATCAAAGAAACTGATGATGTCTGGTTGTTTGAAGTGGTAAATTCAGCGTGATGAACTGTGTTCCAAGAGAATAACTGATAACTGACTCAGGGCAGAGAACCAGCCCTTGTCAATATGGTACCCGGTTTCACTGAGCTTATGTCCCAATGGGTGTAGCAGGCCTTCAACATAAAAGATAAAAGCAGATTGCAGTAAATGCATTGAAGGAAATAACAAGGACAGTAGAGGAAACCTGAAAAGGACTCTTTAGAGAGACCGTTGAGATAAAAGGAACATGAAAATCATGGAGAAAACCATTCTGGACACAGGAAAGAACAAATATAAGAATTCTGACATGAGAAAATGTTTGGCATGTTGAATGAAATGAAATGAAAACTTATGTGACTGGAAGACAGTGATTATTTTTTTATAATAAATTTATTTTTTATTGGTGTTCAATTTGCCAACATACAGAATAACACCCAGTGCTCATCCCATCAAGTGCCCCCCTCAGTGCCCATCACCCATTCACACCCACCCCCTGCCGTCCTCCCCTTCCACCACCCCTAGTTCGTTTCCCAGAGTTAGGAGTCTTTATGTTCTATCTCCCTTTCTGATATTTCCTACCCATTTCTTCTCCCTTCCCTTCTATTCCCTTTCACTATTATTTATATTCCCCAAATGAATGAGAACATATAATGTTTGTCCTTCTCAGATTGACTTACTTCACTCAGCATAATACCCTCCAGTTCCATCCACGTTGAAGCAAATGGTGGGTATTTGTCATTTCTAATGGCTGAGTAATATTCCATTATATACATGAACCACATCTTCTTTATCCATTCATCTTTCAATGGACACCGAGGCTCCTTCCACAGTTTGGCTATTGTGGCCATTGCTGCTATAAACATCGGGGTACAGGTGTCCCGGCGTTTCATTGCATCTGTATCTTTGGGGTAAATCCCCAGCAGTGCAATGGCTGGGTCGTAGGGCAGGTCTATTTTTAACTCTTTGAGGAACCTCCACACAGTTTTCCAGAGTGGCTGCACCAGTTCCCATTCCCACCAACAGTGTAAGAAGGTTCCCATTTCCCCACATCGTCTCCAACATTTGTTGTTTCCTGCCTTGTTAATTTACCTCATTCTCACTGGTGTGAGGTGGTATCTCATTGTGGTTTTGATTTGCATTTCCCTGATGGCAAGTGATGCAGAGCATTTTCTCATGTGCATCTTGGCCATGTCTATGTCTTCCTCTGTGAGATTTCTCTTCATGTCTTTTGCCCATTTCATGATTGGATTGTTTGTTTCTTTGGTGTTGAGTTTAAGAAGTTCTTTATAGATCTTGGAAACTAGCCCTTTATCTGATATGTCATTTGCAAATATCTTCTCCCATTCTGTAGGTTGTCTTTTAGTTTTGTTGACTGTATCCTTTGTTGTGCAAAAGCTTCTTATCTTGATGAAGTCCCAATAGTTCATTTTTGCTTTTGTTTCTTTTGCCTTCGTGGATGTATCTTGCAAGAAGTTACTGTGGCCGAGTTAAAAAAGGGTGTTGCCTGTGTTCTCCTCTAGGATTTTAATGGAATCTTGTCTCACATTTAGATCTTTCATCCATTTTGAGTTTATCTTTGTGTATGGTGCAAGGGAGTGGTCTAGTTTCATTCTTCTGCATGTGGATGTCCAATTTTCCCAGCACCATTTATTGAAGAGACTGTCTTTCTTCCAGTGGATAGTCTTTCCTCCTTTGTCAAATATTAGTTGACCATAAAGTTGAGGGTCCACTTCTGGGTTCTCTATTCTGTTCCACTGATCTATGTGTCTGTTTTTGTGCCAGTACCACACTGTCTTGATGACCACAGCTTTGTAGTACAGCCTGAAATCTGGCATTGTGATGCCCCCAGCTATGGTTTTCTTTTTTAAAATTCCTCTGGCTATTCGGGGTCTTTTCTGATTCCACACAAATCTTAAAATAATTTGTTCTAACTCTCTGAAGAAAGTCCATGGTACTTTGATAGTGATTGCATTAAACATGTAAATTGCCCTGGGTAACATTGACATTATCACAATATTAATTCTCCCAATCCATGAGCATGGAATATTTTTCCATCTCTTTGTGTGGAAGACAGTGATTAAAGGGAAGGCTGGAATGATGCAGAATTGAAGAGGTGGCAAGAGAAAGATTAAGTAAGCTTTGCAGGTCATAGGGACAACCTTGGGTTTTATCCTAAGGGAACTGAGAAGCCATTGAATCATTTTAAGCATGGTTGTAAAATACTCCGGGTTCTTATTTAAAGATCCTTTGGCTGCTGCATGGCAGATGGTGGGGTGGGCTGCCTGTTGTCAGCTGAGTGCATCACGTCCTTATAAGGTTAGCAGCTTCATTTCTTATAATCACCTTCTATGTTTTGTTCTGAGCTGTATTTGGCCAAGGAGTGCAACATCTGCCTGTGATATCTTGAAAACAGAAGTGAATGAGAAGCTTTATTATCTAGCAGTGGTGGCAGACAGACAAATGCACAGATATGAGCATCGGAAAAGCCAGCCTGTCAGCAAACTCTTGAAACCTCCTTGCTCCATGGATGCAGACTAGACTAGACAGTCTGGGAGCTTCCTAGACATTCTGAGATTTGTAGCAACTTCTAGGCAAGCTTTGGAAAACTACCAGATTTGGTACTGCGGGCTGCGATCTTCAGTATTGACTTTGATGACTTTCAACTTCAGTTTCTCTGGCACCTGCCCCCACCTCTCAGCTTTTCCAACAATCATGTAAGCCTCTATCCTATGTTAAATCCTTTATTTCTGGAATGCATAAGATATATGGGTTCTCAACTGAAATTAAAAATGTTGGAAAGGATTGGAAGCCATGAGAGGACATAAGACATTATAGAATAATGGAAGAAAAATGATAAATCTGAGACATACTAGGTAGAAGCACATGGATTAGTTTGGACAGGGAAGTCAAAGAAGGTATGGACGTTGTCCTGGAAGGATGGATATCCTCAGAATGGGGGGAAACCTTCAAGGGAGAGAGATAGTTAGTGAGAACCATGGATTTCCTGGAATAAATTCGGGCTCCTAGAATCACTGGAGGCTCAAGGGACTTTTGGGTCGAAGAATCATTTGGGTTAGGATATATTTTGATATATCTGGAGAACTTGAAGGACCAAAGTGCATTACAGGAAAGAAATCAGGGATCTGACCTAAGGAATCCTGAGAACAGTTTGTTTATGTTGGGAAGAGTAGATTTTCTTGATCTGAAGAGAACCGAATACAAATCCCAACTCTACAACTTATAGTTATGTGACTGGAGATGTTACTCAATCTCTTTGAGCTTTAGCTTCTCTTTCTGTGTGTTAGAGATCATTTTAGTATCTATCAAATACATCAAATTACAGATTATCAAATACCTCAGTTGCTGAAAAATGTCCTTTATCCATGTAACACATACTTGACACTGTGCCAGGTAGTTTGGATTCAAATGCCCCTAAAAAGTGCAGGGTACTCTTAGTCAGGCTATGAGGGATCCCGATCTACTCTGGGGAGAAAGAAAACGTTTCCCATGAAGTGATGTTGGAGCTGAACACTAGGAGTTGAATAGGAATCAACTAGATGTACACAATGGGAGTTTTTTGCTGGCTGGAGGTGGGTGGAAATGAAGAGCATTCCAGGTCACAGGTACAACGTTGTTAAAAACACTGAAACAAAATGCAGGGAAGTATGTTTGGTGCCCGGAAGTCAGACAGGTATGCCTGGTGCAGAAAGCCTGAGGGCAGAGAGAAAGGAAAGATTTGGATTCCTTCTCTCCAGTCTAATCCAACTCCCAAGAGGAAGATAAAGACAATGCTTTGGAGTAGCCAAAATCATAGGCATTACTTGGTAAGTACTTACTATTTAACAAGCACTGCATTGAGCCCCTAGGTTTCTGGCTCTTCTGTGTCTATAAGGCCCCAGTCTTGGGATTAGGGTTCAATCCTTATGACTCCATTTTACTTTAAGTTCCTCCTAAAGATCCCATCTCTAGACACAGTTCCCCAAAGGAGCACAATCCAGTCCATAGCATCCGGGAAAATGCCTTCAAGCAGGGGAACAGCCATGGCAAAGGGGTGAAGGCAGGAGTGAGCCTGGTGAGTTAAAGACAAGCAAGGAGCCTGGTGTCCCTGCAGCTGTAGGAGGTATGGCAGGACATGAAGTCAGAGAGGCAGAGGGGACTAGCTCATTAAAACCTACTGAGCTAGGCACCTGGGTGGCTCAGTCAGCTAAGTGTCCGCCTTCGGCTCAGGTCATGATGCCAGGGTGCTGGGATCCAGTTCCACATCAGAGAAGGGAGCCTGCTTCTCCTTCTCCTTCTGCCTGCCATTCCTCGTGCTCTTCTCTCTCTTTCTCTCTCTCTTGCATAATTTTTTTTTTTAAATCCTTGGTCCTGACTGCCATATAACTTTCTGATAACAAGAAAGACTAGGGGCTCCCGGGTGGCTCAGTCAATTAAAGCATCTGCCTTCAGCTCGGGTCTTGATCTCAGGTCCTGAGATGGAGGGTCCTGGGATCGAGGCCCTCATCAGGCTCCCTGCTCAGTGGGGAGCCTGCTTCTCCCTCACCCTCTGCCTGCCACTCCCCCTGCTTGTGTTCTCTCTGTCAAATAAATAAATAAATAAATAAATAAATAAATAAATAAATAAATAAAATCTTTTTTTAAAAAAGAGAGAGAAAACGAAAGGGTTTTCTTTACTGAAACTTCCCATGTGTTATAATTCAGGAGATTGGTAAACAAGAATATAAAGATCCACTGAACTTCAATCCCACGGAAATTGTAATTTGGCATGGACAAATTTAAACACTGATGCCTGGGAAGAACAAAATGACACCTAAATGGAAGGGTCTTTAATGATGGGATATTAGACAATGTGACATCAGGTTGGGAGAGGAAGCTGTGAGTCTTGGAACCTTCTAGGTGCCCCCAAGCTATACCATGTAAGGCCTAGCACTGTTTGCAAGATATAACCTTCTTCCAGGCTAACTCACCTGTCAGGCTAATCTTTGCTGCCTCAGAAGGAGGCCTGTACAACAATTCAAACACGGGCTTGACAGTTGGCACCTCTGGCTGAGAGCCGCTAAGCGGTCCTCTTAGAAAATCAGCTCTCTCTTTCAACCTGCCAGTGTCAGACAAAGCAGCAAAAACAGCTTCTGAGCTGACATGCACCTTCGATATTAATGACTTAATGCATACATCATAGTCAGTTCAGGCTGCTATAACAATGTACCACAACAACTGGCTTGATAGAAACAACAGACATTTATTTCTCTCAGTTTTGAAGGCTGGAAGTCTGAGATCAGGGCGCTAGCACAGGTGAGTTCTGCAGACTGCCAACTCCTTGCTGTATCTCACAGGATGGAGACTAGGGAAAGGGAGCAGACTCTCTTGTGACTCATTGACCAAGTCTGAATTCCTTCCCAAAGGCCCCACCTCCTAATCACATTGGGGTAGGATTTCAATATATGAAATTTGTGGAGGACACAAACACAACGACCGTGTGAAATAATTAGAATGGTGCCTGGAACATAGTCAATGGTTTACTGTTCATTATTACATATATTGCTGCTGCTGTCACTCTTATTATTGTTTATCCTGCCTCTTTTGTTTTATAGGTGTGGAAGCTGAGGCCTAGAGATTTAAAGTGTCCCAATGTCATATAGCTAATAGATAGCAGAGCTGGGACTTTCTTTTCACATTCTAGAATCTATGGAACATAAAATAAGACTCTTAGAAAATGCTTGGTTATGGGATTGTCAACCTCGGTCCAATGGAATCCTGGGGTTCCTCAGTTTCAGGTATGTGGTAGCAGTGGAGGGGGAGACCGTTAGGGTTAGGGTGCCACTGAGGACGTTGCTTCTGTCTCCTCAAAACGTCGCTCAGATTTTAATTGAGTGGAGGGTTACCAGGGTAAAAACTAGTTTGAAACCCACTTATAGGGCAGCCCGGGTGGCTCAGTGGTTTAGCACAGCCTTCAGCCCAGGGCCTGATTCTGGAGACCCAGGATCAAGTCCCACGTCGGGCTCCCTGCATGGAGCCTGCTTCTCCCTCTGCCTGTCTCTCTCTCTCAATCTCTCTCTCTGTGTGTGTGTGTGTGTGTGTGTGTGTGTATCGCTCATGAATAAATAAATAAAATCTTAAAAAAAAAAAAAAGAAACCCACTTATATATTTCTGTCACTCTGTTTTGCCAAAGACTGGAGCATAGTCAGGTTCAACAGCTTAGCCTAGTCATGCCATATGAGAGTTTGCACAGAGAGTGCACAGAATTCCTGATTTCTGAGGCAGCATTCTTTCCACAGCAGAACCAACAGAGAATTAGTGACCTGTCTTTGAGGATGGGACACAGATGTGGATCTGAGCTGGTGTTTTAATTGCTTCCTATTTACTCAGTTAGTAAGGGAGGTTTCCCCATCCTGTAGTTATGAGGTTGGTTGAGCACATGACACCCCACAGTGGACAGATGATACAGACAATTTGTTAACCACATAATCACAGTCCAGGGGAGAAGGACACCACCTGCCACTTAAGGACACTACACACCCTGCAAGGTCACATGCGGGTTTCACTTAGGAACCCAACAAACAATAAGGGCTGTGAGAGGCAAACTTGGTAGCATCAAGAGGAAGGGGTGTCCCCTGGTTCCTGTGGAAGGATGTGATTGGCTTGTTTGAATCATCCCACAGATGGGCATGAACTGAAGCCTGGTGTCCTGAGATGAGCAGGAACTGGGCCTGGTCCTTTGATGAAGAGGGCTGTTTAGCAAGGGGACCTTATTCACAAGAGCAGAGTGGGGAAGGAAAGTTGCCTTTGGAAACCCTCCTGATTTTACAGCATGGAATACTGAATCTTAATTTTATTTTATTTTATTTTTTTAAGATTTATTTATTTATTTATTTATTCATGAGAGACACACACAGAGAGAGAGAGAGAGAGAGGCAGAGACACAGGCAGAGGGAGAAGCAGGCTCTATGCAGGGAGCCTGACATGGGACTTGATCCTGGGTCTCCAGGATCACACCCCGTGCTGAAGGCAGCGCTAAACCTCTGGGCCACGGGGGCTGCCCCTGAATCTTAATTTTAAATTGCATACCACGATCGGGAATATGTGGTCATCCGAGTATTGCACCACTGGAGAGCTACAGGAAAGCCAGGCAAGGGTGGGTGTCATGTTGGATTATCTTCTTGTGTTTCCACTGTGTTATAAGATTCTCTCCTCTTCCATTCCCTCTATCCATGTCCCTTGAAGCCCAGGGACAATGATATAAACTCGGTGGGCTTGTCTCAGAAATATGGGTGCTTATTGCAAAAGGTTATCTGATAGATGACATCAAATCATGAAAAGATATTCTGAGCACCGGGATTGCTCAGCTGAGCTTGGCAGTCTAGTGAGGAACAGAAAGCTTACACATGTGAGATGGTTGGCCAAAATGTGTTTATAGTAGAAAGAAAGAGAAGTGGAATCAGGCAATGGGTCTGTTCCTAGTTTGGCCAAAGAACAGTGAAGTGAGTCTGGCTAAGCCATTTAAAACATCAAAGGAGAAAAACCATGAATGACTCTTAACTTTAGAAAAGAAACGGAGGGTTGCTAGAGGGGAAGGGGTGGGAGATGGGATAACTGGGTGATGGCCATTAAGGAGGGCATGTGATGTGAAGAGCACTGGGTGTGATATGCAACTGATGAATTATTTTGTTAAGATTTTTTAATTTATTTCTTCATGAGAGACAGAGACAGAGACATAGGCAGATGGAGAAGCAGGCCCCACGCAGGGAACCCACTGTCGAACTCGATCCTGGGACCCCAGGATCACGCCCTGGGCTGAAGGCAGATGTTCAACCACTGAGCCACCCAGGTGTTCCCAACTGATGAATTATTGAACACTACATCTGAAACTAAGGATGTATATACTCTGTGTTGGCTAGTTGAATTTAAATTAAAATAATTTTAAAAATTAAAATGTAAAATAGCACATGGCACAATGGACAACACACTGCAGGTGCCCAATAAACGTGTGTTGAAGAACTAAATAAAAATAAATAAATCAAACCACTGAGCCTGATTCCCTCATCTGTGGGTGAAGGGAGAGATGTAATAAAAGCTTCAAGGGAGCCCCTAGTTATGTTGCCCAGGCTGACCTAAAACAACATCTTGATTCCTAAGGGTCCTCATCAAAGAGTCAAAGACTCCTAACTCTGGGAAACGAACTAGGGGTGGTGGAAGGGGAGGAGGGAGGCGGGGGGGTGTGTGAATGGGTGACGGGCACTGAGGGGGGCACTTGACAGGATGAGCACTGGGTGTTATTCTGTATGTTGGCAAATTGAACACCAATAAAAAACAAATTTATTATAAAAAATAAAGTCAAAGAGATCCTGTGTCTCCTGGGAGTACAGATTTTGTCTGTGTGCTTTAAAGTTTAGTAATAACAGAAGTAAAACCAATGAATCACTGAAGTAGGAATTAGTGAAAGTTTATCGTGCGTACATCAGAAGGATGGTTTGCAAACCAGAACACTCAAGCCAGAACACAGAATGAGGCTCAGGGGTAGATTGCTACAAAGCAGCTTATAGAGTGAGAAAGTAGTGGCTGTGAATTCTTCCCGGTGATTGGTTATAATAGTAGAACTTTTTTAAGTGGCAGAGAACTGGCAGTGGTAACTCATATCAACCTTGAGAAACAGTTTAAGATTTACTTATGGTTTTCAGAGGCATAAGCAAGATGTGACCCAGGTCAAGCTAGCTTGCAAAATAAGCTAAATTAAGCTTTGTTTGTTTGACTAAACTGGTTTTGTCTGCCCAGGGAAGTTTCTTTTCTCTCTTCTTTAAAAAAAAAAAAAAATCAGCTTTATTGAGATATAATTCACATACAATTCAGCCAGGTAAATTGTACAATTTGATAGTTTTTAGTATATTCATAGGGTTGTACCACCATTATCATAATTCCAGGACATTTTCATCACCCCTAAAAAAGAAACTCGGAGTCCATTAGTAGTCATTTTCCATTTCTCTCCAATAGTGGCCCCCTCCCCACCCAGCCCTAGGTAGGTCATCACCAGTACACTTTCTGTGTATCCGACTCGCCTTTTCTACTCAGCAAATTTTCAAGATTGGTCTCTGTTTGCCTTTTATTTTAATAGTACATTTGCTTTGTTTTATTTTTTTTCTCAAATTTCCTAATCATGAAAATTGTCCCACACTCAATAAAAATATAGATGCCTAGGGACCTCACCCTGAAGATTCTGAAAAATAGTTCTGGAATAGAAACTTGTAAATGACTCTGGACATGAACTTCCAAGGCCTGAATTCAGTCAAACCTCTGCCTGGGATTAGACCCATGACATCTGTCGGGCCAACTGGACATCCTTATCCTTAACATGGATGTAAGCAGGGTTGACGTGAGAATAAAATGAGAGCATATACCTAAAGCACCCAGCATCCAGCCCAGCACATTGTGGGTGTTTATTGCCAAACCTGAGTTTTTGATATTTGGGGCTAAGATCACAGCACAATGACCATTTCCTTTGGTCAGATGAAAGCACGTCTTCCATTTCCTTTAAGAGTCATCAAAGAACTATGGACCCGAGTCCTCTTCCCCTAGAAATCCCTAGAAGTCTAACAGCTGGAAAGGTTTTTAATCAGATGCACTGACCTTGCTGCTTCTCTTCTGAGACCAATACCACTCCCATTACGTCATGTAAGAGGAACAGCCACAGACACAATGTCTAGAAATAGAGGAAGGAACTCTCTGTCCAGTCTTAATATCAGGTATTTGCAAAAAGCAATCTCTCTGCAATACTGTAAGTCAGGCATATATACCAACGAAGGAAGGAATACCATCTGCGGAGTTCCAGGCACCAATATTGTATCATTTAATTCTAAAGCAACCCAACATCACAGATAAGAAAAATTGAGGCTTTGCAAGATTAAAAATAAGTGAAACTTCCAATATGATTTTTTTTTTAATAGGCACAGCAGGAAAATACAGAGTTGAGGCTACAACCCTCGTCTCTCCACCTTGAGCTTACATTCTTTTCACTATGCCAGGATGGATACAGCACCATTATTTTATTTTAAGCACTGAAATATAACCCATGCCCTAGTTAGAATACTGATCTGGAAAATATAGACCGAAGTCCTACAATTATTCACAGGTAGATGATGTGGAGAACAAAGAATTGAGTTAGAATTCATGATATAAACTATAAGTGACACCCCTGGCTGCAGAGCCTTCGTCAAACAACATTTTATCCACTGGACAGCTTGACGTCTACTAGCTGGTGTCAGTGGCATGGGGGACTTTAAGAAGGAGGAGAAAAGTGTGTGGTAGAAATAACGTGCATGAATTACTGGGTGCTCAATAGCTCATGAAGAACAAGCCTTTGTGATATATGGTGCCCCTCATCAGGAACCATAGGGCAGTCATAAATGCCACCAAGTGACAAATGACTATAAAATCTCCAAGCCAAGTCTTCCAGCTCCCGAGCTTCCGCAGGTGGGGGTCAAACTAGAATGACAGAGGGCAGCTGGCTGCCCGCTCCGTGAACTCATCACCGCCTCCTTCATCACGCTTCATGCTCCCTCATCCCCCACCTAACTGCTCTTTCTCTGATGCCCATCATTTATTTCACCTTGTGTTTATGATGTCCCCTTGCCTAGAATATCTCTCCTCTTGTCACTGGGGCTGGGGACTTCTCAGGCTTTAGGATTCAGTTCCCAGTAAGCTTTTCCTGCTCCTTCCAGGTTAGCTTGTCTTCATCTTTTCTTTCCTTATTTCTCATGCATATTTCCTCACTGCACTTACGATGCATCAATAAATATATGACTAGGATTGTTTTTATAGGCTTGTCTCCTCTGCCTGACTCTGACTCCCTGAGGTCAGGGATTCTATTTTTTTTTTTTCTTTTTAAATTTGAGTGTTTGGCATACAGCCTACGTGCTAGTGGCTCACAGACTTCAGTATCCATCTGAATCATTCCTGGGTCCCACTCCCAGTTTCTAATTCAGTGGGTCTGTGGCAGGGCATGAAAATATGCATTTCTTTTTTTTTTAAGATTTTATTTATTTATTCATGAGAGACACAAAGGAGAGAGAGAGGCAGAGACACAGGCAGAGGGAGAAGCAGGCTCCATGCAGGGAGCCTGATGTGGGACTCGATCCCGGGACTCCAGGATCACACCCTGGGCCAAGGGCAGGTGCCAAACCACTGAGAAACCCAGGGATCCCCAAACATATGCATTTCTAACAAGCTCCCCAATTATGCTAATGATGCTGCTCTGAGGACAAATGCTGAGAACCATTTCTATGGTTAGTTTCTATCAAGTAAACCTATGTTATATTGCAGAAGTGGTCATGAATATAAGCTATGGAGTCACCCAGAACCTGGGCTTAAATGGCAATCCTCCAAGCTAGAAGGTCTTGGACAAGTGTCTTAAGCTTTCTGAGCCTGTGTCCTTGTCTACAAAGTGGGTGCAATAAGAAACTACTAAAGCACTTACCAGGATGCTCCTGCTGGTTTGAGCTGGATATAGAAGCACTAGGGGGAGGGAAATGAGAGGGAAGTCCAATAATCCCTGAGTGAGGACCAGCCCCAACACAGAGCCCAGCAGTGAATTTAATTAAATAGAACACACATTTACTTACTGAAGGATCCTATTTTCTTAACATGAACAGATAAGAGAACAGTGGTACATGACAGCCTCCAGGGTGCTGAGAAGAATCTGTTTTGAATTTTTTTACATCAATCAAGTGATTCACATATACCACCTTTTCAGCGGATGGCTTGCAGAATTGAGTCTGGTGGGTTTTCCACCAGGGTTCACCACTAAAACCCTCTCATTAATAAATAATCAGCCTCTACTGATCTGCTCCTAGGCTGCCTTCCAGAGCAGCTGTTTCCCCCGTGCTGTGATTTAAGCTCTGTTTAACAGTGATGAAAACAGATTTGTGTTGCTTCTCTTCTCATTAACCTTATTATAGAGCTTTGTTCCCAAGATACACACTCCTAAAATATAGATCACATTTATAGAAGGGTGAAAACTTTTAAACTAAAGCTGGCTGGATGTTTCTCGACATCTGGATGAAGAGTAAATGATATGGTCAATCTTCAGATTATGGGCTGGATAGCAGATAATGGATCGTCCATAGTCCAGACTCCGATTTTTCCTGAGTAAAAAGAAATTTCAGAGAATAATAGCATATAACAACTGAACTCTTACTGTATAAAGTCAGGCACTATAATGTATCCACTTTGCTTTAAAAAAAAAAACTGAATCTCACAAACCTAACATGTAATATCTGTCAAAATACCCATTTTACAGATAAAAACAGTGAGGCTCAAATGGTTAAATGTTCTGTCTAAGGCTGAATAGGTGGTAAGTCAAAGACTTGGCCATCGGTTCTAGAGATACAGAGCCTAGGCTATAAAAAAACCATGCTTCTTAAAGCTTAATGTACATAGGAATCACCTGGAGACCTCTTAAAATGCAGATTCTGATTCAAAGGATCTAGGGTTCTGCACTTCTACAACTCCCAGGCAAAGCCTATAATTCTATCCAAAGGATAGTCTTGGATACCAAGTACTACGCTTTACAGAAAAGTGGTTTTCTATTGCCTCAAATCAAGTGAATTAGCTCCATCTTCTTTCCTGGTCATCAAAGCTTCCAAATATTCTTGTGACTTTTAAATTTTACTTGGTTAATATTATTGAATTGCCTATCCTGTGTAAAACTCCATTCTAGACCCTGGATGGGAGAAATACCTAAATCATCAATAAATAAAATACTGGCTCATACTCTAGGGTGTTTAGAATCCAGAAGAGACCCACACATACACTAAACCATAGATTCAGTATAGAATTTCCAATCTTTGGCTTCTCCACTAGATTTATGTTACAGTGAAAAGAAGGAGTCTCCATTTTACAAATAGCAAAAAATGGCTGTGAGGTTGGACCAAGATAGATCACAGGTCATCTGGTAAAGTCACATAAGGCAAGCAGTGTGATAATCACCTGAAGGTTATTACAGGTCTTCAATGAAACCATATGCCATATATATTAACTGCTCATGGGTGCAGGACACTAGGATTCCACCCCATAAGAGACTTGCCAATGTTGTATAGGGTGTTCCTTTAGACCAGAGCAATAGTTTTCCACCTGGGGAAATTATTGTCCTCCGAGGAATATTCTCTAATGTCTGGAGACATTTTTGGTTGTCGCAACTTGAGAGATCCTACTGGTGTCTAGAAAGTAGAAACCAGAACTGCCGCTACACTTCCTATAATGCACAGGACAGGCTCCTGTTCACTCACTGTCCTCATCTCCACACCTCTATCAACATGTTAATAGTGCCGAGAAAAAATACTCAACTAGAGCCTTAACTCTTCATTGATGAATTTAAGGGATCTGGAGCAACAATAGGACAACCAGCAGTTATCCATGTTCCTTTAAAACTATTCCTGTAGTTTCCTGTAGAGTCTGACCTTTGTAGGGCATTGTCTTGGCTGCCTGGAACTTCTCTAGCAAAACTGGAAAGTAGTCTCCTCCACAACTCAGAGGAAACGTTATAATCTGGAATGAGAATTCCCAGAATGATTAGGGGTAGAATGGGAGCGGAGAGGACATTTGAGCTGAAAACTAAAGGGCAGGAGAAATTAGTATGAGTGAAACACATACTGCAGGAAGAGAACCCACTATACTCAAAGGCCAGGGGGAAAAGAAACCTAGTACAGTTGAAAAAACACCAATCATTTAATATGACCAGAGTGGAAAGATAAAGAGATAAGAAAATTGCTGAGAACAGGTCAGAGAGCCCTCCATTTCCAAACAAGGATCTTGGGTTTTATCCTCAGGGTAATGGGAAGCCAGCAAACACTTCTAAGTTACCCAAACTTCTGCTCTTTCCCTGCAAATCAACTTAGAAATTCAGTACCCTCACTCCACAAATGTGTTCCTTCCTGGCATCACCAGTCTCTTGTTCAAGAATTTAAGTCTTTCCCAAGAACCTCAGACCAGTATAAACCCCCAAATCCCATTGTACCCAAGACTGTGGGTTACCTCCTTGGACTGGTATTTATCCTGGATTCTTGAGACTTGAGGCCAGTTTGTTCATTCTTACAATCTCTCCGACTGCCTATTTAGGTGCTTCCTAGAGCACCATGCCCTCTGGTTTAGGCTGCCCCTCACACCTCTGCACCATTTCTGGGGGCACACCTTCCTCTCCACAACCACTGGCCTGCCTCACTTGGCTCATTGAGTTATAGTCAGCTAGGTCTCCAGCCCTCCTTAGAGTGACCAACGCTGTTTGTCAGAGGCAGGGAGCACTCTAAAAGTGGGATTTTCAGTTTTCAAACCACAAGAGTCCAGGCCAACCAGGAGGAGGTTGGTCCCTCTCTTACCCATCCTGCAAAACCCTCCCAGTCCCGAGGCCAGGACTATTTCCAGCTCATCCTTACCTCCCCTGCACCACGAAGCTCAGGCAATTGTGAATTTTCCCTCAGCTTTTAATCATCATCTTTCTCCTGTCTGTACTTCCCAAACTGGTGGCAGTACCAGGCGAAGGTATAATTAATTAACCATAAAAGCAGGGTGAAGATAATCATAAACAGCTTTAAACCCAGCCTGGGGAAATCGGTTGTCAGCGGTTCAGAAAGATATGCAGCAGTGTGGGGATGGTGATAATGTTTTCCCTAACACATTTCTAAAAGGCTGGGTTTTTTTCCCCCCTCTGTCTTGTCCTTTATATTTTAGTTAAAATTAATGTATATGCTTCTGCATCCCTTTCAGCCTCGTTGTTGTTCCAATGCCTACAGCGATCTGTACTCCAACGGGTCCATTGCAGCAAAACTTTGTTTACATATTTCAATTTTGAGATGAGTCAGCCTTGAGCAGATTTGTTCTCTTCCCTGATTTCCCAGCTCGATTTTCTGCTTCCGTTTCTGGGGCTTCACGGAGCCTGACCCAGCAGTGGGCGAGGCAACATGCAGGTGCAGAAATGCAGAGGATGAAAAGCTCGCTGTACTTTGTAACACCTTGAAGATATTTTGCCGAAATCTGAAATGTGCTCAGGTAACAAATTTGAACGCAACCATTCTCATGCCTACCCACTTCACCTCCCCAGTATCATCTCCCTGGACTGTACCTTTTGAAGCAAACAGACTCCAAGGCATCCGTAAAAAGGGAGTCCCATAATGAAGTATGTGTGAAAATGGTTGTAGCTTTGGCCAGCACACGGGAAGCAGATGTTTTCTGAGAGAACTGATGGCATCCTAGGCTCATCACAATCTGGCCACAATCTGTCTTTCCAGACGTATTACCCCCCCACCCCCACGCCCATACATGTTATGCTCAGCCACACGAAATGATTCTCCAAAACCCGTGATGCCTTTTTCATGCCTCTGTCTCTCCTGCACTTATATTTTCATAACCCTGAACATCTTCTACACTGCACTCTCCCTCTCCTTGCCTGCTAAATTACTCCTGGTTTTTTAGGATTTAACTCAAATGACATTTCCAAAGCCTTTCTGGACTCCAGCAAGCCAATATTTATTCATGCTTCTTGGCTTCCTTAGCATATTGAAGATCCCTATGTGCATCCAGCGCCAATGAGACCTTACCCTCTGGAACCTGTGCCAATCCAGGCATGCCACGGAGCCCCAAAAGACATGGTATGGCAATAAATGGCAGGTGGCATGAGGAACCCAAAGCCCTGTGTGTAAGGGGAATTGTAAGCTCATCCAATATCTAAGTGTATCTAATATCTAAGACTCCTTGGAAGTCGAACACTATTTTCCCCCTTAAACCTTATAGGTGACTGTGGTAGCTTATATTTTGCCTTTCCAGTATCCTTTCTCAGGACTCCTCTTCCAGTGCCAGGTAGACCTTGCACTTGACCACAGTGGTAGGTATGTCCCAGAGGCCCCAGCCATCACAGAAACCCTTTGCCCTGTAAACAGCAGTTGGCCCAGAGGATGGGCACATGGCCCAAGTAGTCAGTCCTTCTCTGGGAGTGATATATAAACAGTGGAGACACTCAGGAGGCTGGTTCAGGGTTTGAAAAAAAGAAGTGGGAGGTTCACACAAAACTAAAGGGCTGTTGTGGTAAAAATAGGAGGCTGGGCAAGCTGACCAGGAGCAAGTTCCTTGTTCCTAAACTTACACCTTGCCTTCTCCCACTTATGCCCTCTGGGTCAGAACCTAATAGGAAGCCAGATGGAAAAGAGGGCATTTAATTTTCAGTTTCCTCTCATAGATCAGATCACAGAACAGAGCTCAGAAGGTTGATTTGGAGCTGAGATGCATTAAGTTGTGCAGAACAGACAAATTTATGCGTGCATTTTGCCGTTGGCCTATATGGTTTCTCAGATGTCTGTGGAAGTATATAGATGTTGTGGGGCGTCTAGGCACACAGGTACTAAAAATTAAAAATAAAAAAGGGTGGGTAAAGAGATCTGGGAACCAGTGGGTCATGAAACACAATGTTAAAAAGACTAGAAATGTGAAACCACCCCTATATTCTATTCTCAGTTCCTCTCCACCTTTCCAATTTTTTTTTAAGATTTTACTTATTTAATCATGAGAGAGGCAGAGACACAGGCAGAGGGAGGAGAAGCAGGCTCCATGCAAGGAGCTCACTGTGGTACTCGATCCCCGATCCCTGGGATCCAAAGGCAGATGCTCAACCATGGAACCACCCAAAGGTGGCATCCCTCCACCTTTCCAAATTTATTTTATTTATTAGTATTTATTTATTTATTTATTTATTTATTTATTTATTTATTTATGTATTTATTATTTATTTAATTGGACTTGAATTTTCCAACGTATAGCATAACACCCAGTGCTCATCCCATCAAGTGCCTCCCTCAGTGCCCGTCACCCAGTCACCCCCACCTCCCGCCCACCTCCCTTTCCACCACCCTTGTTCGTTTCCCAGAGTAAGGAGTCTCTCATGTTCTGTCTCCCTTTCTGATATTCCCACTCATTTTCTCTCCTTTCCCCTTTATTCCCTTTCACTATTTTTATATTCCCCAAATGAATGAGAACATATAATGTTTGTCCTTCTCTGATTGACTTATTTCACTCAGCATAATACCCTCCAGTTCCATCCATGTTGAAGCAGATGGTGGGTATTTGTCATTTCTAATGGCTGAGGAATATTCCATTGTATACATAAACCACATCTTCTTTATCCATTCTTCTTTTGATGGACACCGAGGCTCCTTCCACAGTTTGGCTATTGTGGCCATTGCTGCTATAAACATTGGGGTGCGGGTGTCCTGGTGTTCCATTGCATCTGTATCTTTGGGGTAAATCCCCCAGCAGTGCAATTGCTGGGTCGTAGGGCAGATCTATTTTTAACTCTTTGAGGAACCTCCACACAGTTTCCTGGAGTGGCTGCACCAGTTCCCATTCCCACCAACAGTGCAAGAGGGTTCCCCTTCTCCACATCCTCTCCAACATTTGTGGTTTCCTGCCTTGTTAATTTTCCCCATTCTCACTGGTGTGAGGTGGTATCTCATTGTGGTTTTGATTTGTATTTCCCTGATGGCAAGTGATGCAGAGCATTTTCTCATGTGCTTGTTGGCCACGTCCATGTCTTCTTCTGTGAGATTTCTGTTGCCCATTTTGCCCATTCATGCCTTTTGCCCATTTCATGATTGGATTGTTTGTTTTTTTGCTGTCGAGTTTAAGAAGTTCTTTATAGATCTTGGTACTAGTCCTTTATCTGATACGTCATTTGCAATATCTTCTCCCATTCTGTAGGTTGTCTTTTAGTTTTGTTGACTACTTCTTTTGCTGTGCAAAAGCTTCTTATCTTGATGAAGTCCCACTAGTTCATTTTTGCTTTTGTTTCTCTTGCCTTCATGGATGTATCTTGCAAGAAGTTGCTGTGGCCAAGTTCAAAAAGGGTGTTGCCTGTGTTATCCTCTAGGATTTTAATGGAATCTTGTCTCACATTTAGATCTTTCATCCATTTTGAGTTTATCTTTGTGTATGGTGTAAGAGAATCGTCTAGTTTCATTCTTCTGCATGTGGCTGTCCAATTTTCCCAGCACCATTTATTGAAGAGACTCTTTCTCCACTGGATAGTCTTTCCTCCTTTGTCGAATATTGGTTGACCATAAAGTTGAGAGTCCATTTCTGGATTCTCTATTCTGTTCCATTGATCTATGTGTCTGTTTTTGTGTCAGTACCACACTGTCTTGATGACCACAGCTTTGTAGTACAACCAGAAATCTGGCATTGTGATGCCCCAACCTTTCCAATTTTAAATAGCAGATCAATGATCTCATTGCCAGGAACAAATCATGGAATATCCATATAGCAGGATAATTTTAGCGATTTTTTCTGCTACCTATTTAATCCCCAAATTTGAGAAACAATATTTCCATCTCTTATATGAGCCCTTTCTCCTGTTGCATTGAATGTTGCAATGTTTAGTTCCCCTACCAACTATTAATACTTCTAGAGGGGCACTCTGTCTTACTCATTTTCATGTTGGTTTAATGCCCAGGATTTGCTGAACATTCACTCATTCATATTTATTCAACACATTTTCTGAGCACACTTTAGGTGCCATATCCTGAACTACAAGTGAGGCATATAACAAATCTTAATTGCTACCCCTAGTATGCTCATGGTCTAAAAGAAGAAACAATGATTAAGGGGCAGTGTTGATGCAATGTATATAAGTGCCCTGACAGGAGACGGTCAGGGTGGAACCACAACATGGCACTGGGGGCTCTAACACAGGCTGAGCCAGGGGGACCAGAGAGGGGATTACTGAAATAATCCACATTAGAGATTAAAGGGACTTTCACCAAAGGTCAAAGGTGGAATAGAGATTAGTAGACAAGACCTCTTGAATCCCAAACTTGACTGCCCATGAGAATCATTTGGAAACTTACACAAGCCCCACTGGTCAGGCCTTTTTCAAGATCAATTACATAATACTCTCTTGAGATGGGACTCAGACACCAATATTTTTTAAAGTATTCCCGATGATTCTAATGTGCAGTCTATTGTCATAAAAATATGATATCATCAGAGCTTGATGACAGGTTGCACCTGTGGTGAGGAAGGGGGGAGAGTTTCCAATGACTCTCTAGCTTCTGACCTAGCCAACCACATACCTGATAGATGCTAAAATACATTTTTCTGGGCAGCCCAGGCGGCTCAGCGGTTTAGCATCACCTTTAGCCCAGGGCCTGATCCTGGAGACCCTGATTGAGTCCCACGTCGGGCTCCCTGCATGGAGCCTGCTTCTCCCTCTGTCTGTGTCTCTGCCTCTCTCTCTCTCTCTCTCTCTCTCTCTGTGCCTCTCATAAATAAATAAAATCTTTTAAAAATTTAAAAAAAATAAAATGCATATTTCTATTATGGTTATGTATTGTTTTGTCACTTCCAAGGTTCCTGTAAAAGCTATATAAACAGCAACTTCTCAGCAAATCTTTTTAGGATAAACAAGTACCTGGAATGTGATGTCTGCTCAGAGGGGAAGATAAGAAGCAGAGTTTTGGATAGGTCTAGTTTCTACCAGGAAACACAGGTGTTTAGTAAAGGTTTGAAAGATAATCAGTGGGAATGTTCTGAGTAAGGCATCCTGTGTGCATAGCTAGCTGTCTTAAGTAATAGACACACATACCTGCAAAAATTCACACATGCACCTAACAGGTAGTGTAATATTCAACCAGAAACTATATTTAGAAAGTACAGTGTTTAAAAAATATTAAATCACTAAAATTGTGTTAGACTCTTATAAGAATGGCATGGTGTTAATTACTACTGCTACTCACCAAAATTTCCAGATTGCCCTCTTCCCAGGCACATTGTAGAATTGTGCTTCCTGCCCACTTTGTGTTTGCAAAGATGCCATTACTAACTCTGTCCATTGACTTGAAAATGGAAGTGACTCGAGGCCACAACATTTCAATCCCTAAGCATTTGATTAATTTTATTAACTATAAGTCTCTCTGGGGCTTTTATTTCTTGGCACAGTAACCAACAACATCAAAGATGATGGCTTCTCCATCAACCTGGTTTGCTAAGCTATGATGTGTCCAGCCTGGGAGAGCCATGACTTAAAACTACATCTGTGTTTTAACCACTATAATTTGTGAGTTGTTAGTTGCTGCAGCATAAGGTGACCTATCCTGATCAATAACACACTTTAAACCAGGAATGGCACTCCTTCTAAAGTCCTTTATCATCTGTATTTACTCAACTGGAGATACCATACCTACCCTTATGATACTTTTTTTTTAGAATGAACGTACAATATTATATTCATTCCTGAGTATAGCATATCAATGCAACAATTCTATACATTATTCAGCTCTCACCACAATAAATGGAGTCACCATACAACGTTATTACAATATTATTGACTACATTCCCTATGCTTGTACTTTTCATCTCTGTGACTTACTTATTTTACAACTGGACATTTGTATATCTTAATTTCCTTTATCTATTTCACCCATCCCCCTACCCATCTCTCCTCTAGCAACCACCAGTTTGTTCTCTGTATTTAAGAGTCTCTTTTTTGTTGATTGGCTGGTTGTTTGGTTGGTCTTGTTTCTTCCACATATAAGTGAAAATCATTTATGATACTTCTTTTATACTGTACAGCTTCTTTGATCTTCAAGTAGATATTACTTATGTCTCCAATTAGAATACAAGTTCTTTCAGGGCAAGACCTAACTCTGGATAGGGCACTTTATTTATTGGAACCACAATTTCTAAATGTATTAAATAGTAATTTTAAAAACTTCCTCAGGTTTTTAGGAAAATTAAGATGAGCCCACATAGAATATCAACCACAAAACCTAATATAAAATAAACCATCAAAAATTACAATTTTCTTTCCTTCCACTTCTCTTTGTAATTCTCACAAAGTTTAGCACAATTCTAGCTCAGAAAGTATAGTGATATTTTGAATACCGACAATGCGCCAAGCCTTAACTAGGTGTTATTTTCATCTTTATTAAATATGTATTATTGTCTCCATCTTATAGGCGAGAATATTGAGGCTCAAAGATATTAAAAATTGTAAGTAACTTACTCAAATGACAAGAGCCAATATTCAAAACAAGCCTAACTCCAGGGCCTAACCTTGCTCTTCCCTAAAGTGCACTGCTTCTTTTGTTGATTTAATTATTGGTTTATGATTTAATTATTCATTATGTCAGAATAAATGTAGTTGGAGACAATGAAAGTGATATATTTAATCTATCCACCTATTTTATCTATCTCTGTAATACTCCTAATTTTGAAGAAGCTGTTGAATGTAAGATGTACTATCAATTAAATAAGTTTATCAAAAGTACATATGGATTTTAAATTTCATCCACATTTCAGAAATTCAAGATGAAAGGATAAAGGAGATAGGTTAAAATTATTTAAATATCTTGGGCCCATAAAAGACCCATTCTAGACCTCAGATACAGGCAGATTGAAAATGAGGGGTTAGAGAAACATTTATCACACAAATGGATGTCAAAAGAAAGCCAGAGTAGACAAACTAGAATTTTTTGTTCCTTTCGCCCCCCCCATGGAGCCCAACGTAGGGCTTGAACTCATGACTGTGAGATCATGACCTGAGCCAAGATCAAGAGTCAGACACTTTAACCGCCTGAGCTACCCAGGCACCCTTAGACCTTTTTGTTCTTGTATTGTTTTTATCCTGCTTTGGTATCAGGATAATACTAGCCTCATAGAATGATTTTGAATGTTCCCTCTATTCCATTATTGCCAAGATTTTGACAAAGATTCTCATTAATTTTGTTAAATGTTTGGTAGAATTCACCAATGAAACCATGTGATCTTGGGCTCCTCTGTGCTAATTCAACTTTCATTCTTATGATTAGTTTAAGAAGGTTTCCTACTTTTTGGATTCAAAACTGATGATTAAATCTTGGTGACTTCTTCATTTTTAGAAATCTGTGTTTTTTTCTAAGTTATCTGATTTGTTTATGTGTAATTGTTTATAGTAATCTGATATCACACTATATATTTTTGTGGTTATCTGTCATGTTGTTTTCTCTCCATTTCTCATTTTGGCTTTTGAGACTTTTTTCTTTCTTAGTTAATGAAGTTAAAGCATTGCCAATTTTGTTTATTTTAGGAGAAAAGTTGGTCAATTACTTTCAATGTTATATTATTGTTTATTCTGGTCTCTATTTTATTTGTTTCTGATTTTTTTTTGTTATTTCCTTCCTCTACTAAATTTCAGCTAAGTTTTTTCTTTTTCTAGTTCCTTGTAGTGTAAGTTAAGTTGTTTATTTGAACTTCTTTTCTTAATATAAGCATTTATAGCATCAATTTCACTGGAACATCTGCTTTGCTGCATCCCATAGGTTTTGGAATATTGTGTTTTCTTTTTCTTTTGTTTTGAGACATATTTTGATTTACCATTTGATTTTTAATTGGGCCCATTGCTTGTGCAGTAGTGTGTTGTTTAATATTTACATATTAAATATTTAATATTTACATTGTTAAAAAAGATAATTGGAAAAACTATGATATTGTGATTGCAAAGCAAGAATTATGTTCTTAAAAATAAAAAGTGAAGTATGAAACACCTGAAGTTTAAAAGGTAATTTCATAATAATAGATTGGGAGACTCGTCTTGCCCCTATAAAATTCAAACAAAAAATTAAAGAGGCAGGGAATGAAAGCAGACTAATTCTTATCTTTCATACCTGGGGGGGCATAGATATTGTTTCATTTCTAAAATTGATTAATTTAGGAAATACAAGTTAAAACATTTTATTTACAAATAACTGTACGTAGTTTGCCCTAAGTACAAATCTGATATATTTTCTTCAAAATTGATGATCAATAGAGAGTAAATAAAAAAAGAAAACAATGAAGCAAAAAAAAAAGTTAAATAAAAGAAGTAGCACAGAAAAATAACAGATGATCCATAAATAGAAATGGCACAAATCCAAACATGTCTTTTATGATATAATATTTAAAAAGTGTAGATCCTTCTCTTAAAGAAAAAGATTCAGATTGGATCAGAAAGCTGTATGCAGCCAAATGCTTTCTATCCAAAATTTAAAAAGATTTGATCACTGATATTAAGGACATGCTACCCAAGGAAAAACAGGGATGATGATGTTGTATAACTTTGAGATCAGTAAAACATTTATTGAAGGAAAAAATTAAATATCTTGATACAAATAGAGATAGTGAGTGACAGGCACATTACTGAGATGGCACTTTACTTCTATGTTAATGTCTTAAATCCTCAAGACAACCCTGAGAAAAAGTATTACTGTCCTCACTTACCATGAAGAAAATAGAGTAACTGAGTTACTTCCTCAAGTCTCACAACCAGTGAGAAATGGCTCGACCAGGCATATCAATGCCATCTGCCTTACATCTTAGGCAGAGTTGGTACCTATCTGTGCAGAGTGATTTGAGATTTCAGAGTCACAGATCAGTCTCTTAAAAATGTCATCTCACCTGTCATTAGAAGAAATCAGCTATAAGACAATTCCTGAAACCCTATGATTTAGTGCAGTGACTACACTGGGGTGTAAGGTCCCCAGGGAAGTGTCCACGCAGAGCAATGGAAGGAGCTTCCTGTGCCTTCACCTTCCTCCTCAGGCTTCTCCCACCACTCTGCCCAGACAAAGGGTTATCACTGCAGTGTGTGTCTAAAATCTTATGAGATAAGATAAGGTCAGTTTGGAAGGCCAGAGATATCAGCTTCCCCTCTCTCACAAGATATGAAACTTAGAGCTATATAAGAAATCAAAGTCACAGACTATTTGGCACCAGGGAACCAAAAAGAACAAAGTCCCTGGATACCAAGAAATTGATAATATCAGGAAGCTTGTGCTAATAAAAAGGTTCAACACAGAATGAGGACCTTTGAGAGTGAGGGGTGTACCACATGCCCCATAATTACCAAGACCTTCTAATGATGTCATCTGCACTACAAATGTCTATGACCCATGAGTAGGGAGCAGCCCTGTGACTGGCACCGGACAGAATTGCCTGGAAATGAGGTTTTTAAGCGAGGGTATTTGATTCCACTTTGCTCAGTCCTCCCAGAAATTAGCTAGTAAGTCTCATGTCAGCCAGCCCCAAACTCCGTTGCTTATCAGTCAAGTGGGTCTGGTTTTAACTGGCTACGTGGAATAAAACTGTCCTCCAGGTGCTTGTCAGCCAATGTAATCTGAAACTCTTTGCTGCCTAATATTTATCAAAGTTCTGCTGAGGCTTATAGCCAAGAATGGCCTGATGGACATCCCATCCCCACTTCCACCAAACAGGCTCAGAAGGGCTCCCAGATTAGGGTCAATCATTTTAAGCCTGTATCAGACTGTAGCCAATCAGTTCCTTGGGAACTGTTTTTCCTGCCTTGCACTTGTATTGTATCTTGGTGGGAGACCACTAAACTGGATTGAAGGCTAGTGTAAGAAACAAGCCACAGTACTCATCATAGAGTCTACTGAGAAGATGTGGAGTATTGTTCAGCACCACACCATTACATCGCATATTGTGTTCTCCTTGAGGATCCTGGGGAGAAAGTCCTGTCTGTTCCCAGCAATGAGAATAGAACTAATCTACTTATAGCTTATAAACACTGTGAACTATGTAACAAGCAGGGTTTTAAAAATTCTTCTTTGGGTTGCCAACTCCCACAAAATAATTTTTGGAACATAAGTATTTATAATATGCACATTTAGTCTCATCTTAGCTATTCTTAGTTCTCTTGCCTTGTTTCTCTTTATTTTTTTACTCCTAATTTTAACCTATTCTATCTTGCTCTGTATTACGCAAGTTACCTTAAATCCCTTTTGCAACAAAATTGAAATTCCTAAACAGACTTGTATTGTGCTGACGGTAGTATTCTAACAGGATCCATCCCTTCATCTTCAAAGTGTCATTCTTCTACAAACTTCTACTATTTAAGTGAAAATGATTCATTGGACAGGACTAAGTGAGTAGCATCTGAAACTGTCAGAGACATTGCATTCTTATCCAGTATCACACAGCCTATAAGTGCTGAGTTAGACACCCATGGGCAACTTAGGTTTCTGGGGTTAAGGGTCTTGTTTATTCCAGTGATGAAGTAGGTATATTGTCTCTGAGAAGAAGGGAAACTGATGTAGCAAACAATGTCTAACTCTTGCCCTCTGCACACACATTTCTAGTTTCTTATGTGCTTTGCTTCTACTATCCGACATCTACAGTCTTCTTCTGAATGTTGCCCGTGAACTACTAGAGCTAGTTGAGTCATATGCACAGAAAGCTGGAAGTGCCTTAAAGTTTCTTCTTCACCCACCCTACCCATTGCACAACCTATCACTAACAACTGACTTGTGTGGGATATAAAAGCTCAACTCCCTTGAAGCTGAAGAAATTTTGATGTGTAATTTATGCTGCAGAGTGGCATGCAGGATACGGCTGAGTGTGGTACTTTGGATACAAAGCTGAGACCCACTCCCATACTTTAATCAGCCTACTTCCTACAACCTGCAGCTGATAGAGGAGCAGTCAAACTTTTTAAATTCTGAGACTCTTATTTCATTGAGAAGGCAAGTAGTGTACAATCCAACTAATGGTGACTTAAATAATATTGACAAGTATTATAACATAGGGAGACTGGAGGTCAGCAGATTCAAGGCTGGTTCAACAATCTGACAATCTCATTAGGAATACAGAATCTTTCCATCTTTCTGCTTTAGCATGCTGAGCGTGTTGGTAAAGTCTCTTATCATGATTGCAAGATGGCATTACAACTTCCAAGGTCAAGAGAAGAGATGAAATGGAGGGGAAAAAAAGGATGAGGAGGAGAAGGAGGGGCATCTCTTTGTGTCACTGTTTTGTATCTCATAAAAGAAAATTATTCTTAAAAATTCTCTTATAAGTCATTGTGTTATGTTACCTGTCCACCCCTCATTGCAAAAACATTTAGGAAAGTAAATATCTGACAAGAGGAAGTGAAACCACTATGATTTGTTTAGCAACAATGATTTATCTCATAGAATTGGGGATATGGCTTATAAAACAGGACTTTAGAAACTTAGAAAGAGGCCTATGGTAATTGGTCGGAAAAAATGGTATTTGTTATATGAGAAATGAATCAGAAAATGTCACTTTCTGCCACTTTCTCCCAATCCAAATAAGGTCCTGAAGTCCCTTTTGATACAGGGAATGACTTCCTCACAAAGCTGTTTGCTGAGACTATTTCAGAGGTCAGGAGTTTGGAGAAGGCCCAGAAACAGTGACATCTGACACCTGTCTTACTCATTTCTTGAGGATCCGAGGATAAGAATGAAGACAAGTGATAAGAAAAGAGAAAGAATTCCTCTATTTTCATTCCATCGCCACTACTAGCCCCAATAACACACCCCTCAAGTGGACAAAGTTCAGCTCCAGGGAAGCCAGCGCATTAAATGAGTGTAATATTTTTAGTAAGAGCAATGGCCAAGTACAACAGACAATCGATTTTTTTTTTCCTTCCAAATGACAGCCCTAGTCCCTAAAAACTCATCTCACTTTGCTGCCATCTGGTATCACCCACCATGAACTTGACCCTGGCACAGAAGAAGAGAAGCCCATCTTTCATTTGAGGAAAGACATAGAAAGAGAGAGAGAGACTGAGAATTTAGCTAATCCAGTTCTGGAAAATGGACAAATGTGGAGAATTCAGTGCATAAAACTTGACACACTGGGATTCTGAATAATGCTAAAGGTCCAGGCCTTCAAATGTTAAGTGGACAGGTCTTGCCACCCTGCCCAAAATTGGAAGTTTTGTATGGCGACATTCTTATTGAATGACAGAGGCACACGTTGAACCACAAAATCGGCTTGCTTTTCACCTTAAGGTCTTTGGAATTTATCTAGATTAACATAGACTACAGTTGTAATAGGAGATAGGTATTAAGCATCATCTGTATGCTCAGTTTTGTCTTAAGCCCTTTAGCTATATCAATTCATTTAATACTTACAAAAATAACCCTACAGAAATGATGGTATTATCTCTGTAGTAGATAGAAAGAAACTGAGGCACAGAAAATTTGCATAACTAATAACAGAGGCAGGATTTGAACTCAGGCAGAACTTTGTAAGCAGTCTTTTATTTTCCAGAGACTGTTCAGAGATTGATGCTCCATACAGTCCACTCTGGGAAACACTGATTTAAAAGACAACCCATGATACAGTCAGGTATAATTCCCCTTGAGGCAACAATCATAAATACTCAGTGTTTTATTGGTCCATTCTAGTCTTGATAGGATTTCAAAAAGGTCATGACAATAAATAAAATAATAGCAAATGATAGCGTTGATACCTGTGTTTAAAGTGTTTGCGGGGTGCCAGGAATTTTTGTCAATGGTTTCCATATATTTTATTTATATATCGTATTCACACTTGATGACGTGAGGACTATATTATTCCCATTTACAAATGAAAAGACCAAGAAACAAAGAGAGACTACATAACTTGGCCAAGGTCTCAGGTAATAAATGGCACCAATATTTTAATTCAGTCAGATTGACTTAGTTTAAATTAAAGTCAGATTTTTAAAACCCACATAATTACCTGGAGAGTTTTAATTCAAGTCTTTAGAGAATGAAAGGTTTAACTAGGAACGACTAAAGACTAAACCTACATAGTGGGATTATAATATTCTATATTTGACAAATGTGCTCATTTTAAATAAAAACACATACAAGATAAATTATTAATACCATAGAATGTTGGTCTGGCAGTAGTTTTTAGTCCCACCCTGTGCGTAACAGATGAACTCTTTTGGCAAGGTATAGCTATAGGGCAATCCTCCTCTGCTTGTCTTTTCCAACTGATTGTTTTTGTTTTATAGTCATTATTGTAGTCCATGTTTTATACCTTTGGACCTGAGTACACAGAGTTAAGTTCACTGTACTCTTTTTTAAGATTTGATTTATTTGAGAGAGAGAGTGAGACATTGAGAACACGAGCCAGAGAGAGCATGAGCGGCGGAGGAGGAAGGGCAGAGAGATAGGATCGATCCCAGTACCCTAAGATCATGACCTGAGCCTAAGGCATACACTTCACCAACTGAGCCGTCCAGGCACCCCAAGTTCACTGTAAGTTCATGGCATGTTATTATCACCACTGTCCGTACCAGGGCTCGCTTTCACTTTATTTTATTTTACTATTATTTTCACTTACCTGCCACCTCTAATTCCACTCCCTATCTCTCATAAAATTCATTTTAGTGCATAATGTCTTTTTGTTCATTTGCTTGGTTTTAGAGAAAGGTGCATCCTTGGCTAATGTTGTTTGCCTGGCAAATGGGCCATCTTCATTTTGTGAGCCCTGTGGCTCTTGGCTCCATGCCTTCTCCTCTCTTTTTTTTTTCTTTTTTTATTTAAATTAAATTTGCCAACGTATAGGACACCATTAGCTTCAGATGCTGTGTTCAATAATTTTTCAGTTGCATAAAACACCCAGTGCTCAGTACATCACATGCCCTCCTTAATGCTTATTACCCAGTTACTCCATCTCTCCACCCATCTCCCCTCCAGCGACCGGTCATTTGTTTTCTAGAGTTAACAGTGTCTTCATACCACCACAGTATCTGACTTCTGAGAACTTTCTGATCTGAGCCACTCTCACTTTTGTTGAAAAGGATGAGTTGTTGTATTAATTTTCTTTGTTCTGTGTTGCTTGTGTTGGGGCACATGTTGAGTTAGGCATGAAAATTCATCTCCCATTTTTCTGGGTAACACTTTTTGTGGTATGTGCAGATAAAACTACTAAATATTCCTTTCATCTACATCTGCCCACAGCCTACATTTTTCATAGTTTTATGCCATTTTCTGGTAGGTTACATACATCTTGCTTTTTTTTCCCCTAAAACAAACCTTACCTCCAGTTTCCTAAATTGACTATGTTCTCTTCCACCGTAAGCCTCCAAATTACTGCCTAATCACTCCCCACTCCTCATTCACACATTTTAACTCTACCTGTAATTCATTCTGGCCTGTAAAATGACCAAATTTATAGATGAGTGAACAAAAGAATGAGTGAATGAATAAATGAGTGAGAAGGTGCACTGTTGAAGAAGAATGTGAGCCACCTAGCCAGAATATCCTACAGAGGTCCCTGACAGACAGCTCTGTCTGCCTTATACTTGCTGCCCAACCTAACAGTGAGACTGGAAGAAGGACCTAGTGTCACTCAAGAGCCATTACCCAAACGTCAGCCTTCAAGGGTGTGCCTGCAAAATCCACCAGGTAACTAAGAAACAGTTTCAAATCCAGGAGGGATTTTTTTCAAGCTTAGCATGGAACTGTGATTGTGAACAACAGTGCAGTCAAGGTTAATGACACTTTTCAAAATTAGGAAGGTACTGCTGCTACTTGAGATCTGGTATCTGATATCTGGAAACAACACAATGTTCATATGACAACACTTAATTGGATGACAATTTGATATGTAACTGTGCAGCTCATTCTGCTGTTAATTCTCTCTTCTGCAACCCCCATTCTAATGAGGTTAGCACTAAATCAGTATGCTGGCTCCCTCATCTCCTGAGAATCAACCAGTGGTCTTCATCATTAAGACTTTCTACAAGGTAATGAGGAAATTTTCTCTGACTATTTGATTGGGATACAAATAAAATGACTGGAAAAAATAAATCAACATTCACTGGAAATGAGCCCTCAGAGGGTTTGAGCAGTACACTGTCCTCATGCACCTCTCCTGCACATGACAGTGGCCTTGCTAGGAACCGGGCCCTCTGCCCTTCTGTGAGGCTGGGGCAGCCCAAACCTGGGATGAAGAATTCACACAAACTCTATAACCCTATAGGAAGTTCTTGCTGGCATGACTTAATTTGGAACAGGGCTTGGGGAACCCCACGCTTAAAGACATTGTCAAGAACAATGGGGATCTTGATGGAGGGCAATTCAGGAATCCGGTAGCTCCCTAATACAGACGAAATGGTAGACCAGTCTAAAGCTCAGTAGACAGGATGGGGGAAAATGACAGACAAGACCCTTGCTGAGATCACAGCCAATTCTTGGAATCCAAAATGCTGTGCACATGCTCCAGGCTGCTCTCACACAGAAGCAGTCAGAGCAGACTTCAGAGGACTCCACAAGCCACACACAGACTCATTAACACAGTGTAGAAATCTCATTGGCATAAACTCTGACCAAAAAATAAATAAATGAATAAATCTCACTGACCAAACCCTGAACAATAGGCTACTCTGACCCAGGGGAGACTCCTAAGAAGAAAGGTTTAAAAATAAATCACATTCTCCCCTGGATGTCTTAAGGATTATGTGCATTCCCAAGGCTACACCCTCTCGGGAATAGTCAGATAGGGGATCACTGAGTTCCTAGGCTGTGGCTGAATGTGCAGCAGAATACATAAATGCCCGGAGCTGTGAGAGCAGCCTTCAAGCCTCATGTGAATCCTATAGTAAAGGGCAAAAATGTAAGTGGCCAAAGAGCTTAAGCATAATCTTTAACCAGTAAGTGGCTTATGCTGATCATGGGCAGACTCCAAGAAGCCAGGCTAAAAGATAAAATCAAGGAGAAGAAATCTGAACATGGATACCAGAGGCAGCAAACTGTGGGAGAAATAACCTTGGCAAGATTAATTCAGCCAGGTTGTTAAGCAGATCAACAAAGGACCAGATAAAACAACAATCCAAGGGATGGCAGTTAGTATTCTGAGTTGTTATATTATCTGCAGTGTAGAGTTTTCAACCAAAAGTTACAAAATGTGCAAAGGAAAAAAAAGTCAGAAAATATGCCCTCTACATACACACAAAAAAATATATCAGACTACAGAAACCACCCTTGAAAGGACCAAAATGAGATTTACTTCATGCTCATCGGGATGTCTATAATCAGAAAAGCAGATAAAAACAAGCATTAGCAAGGATAAAGAGAAATTGGAACCCTTATACTCTGCTGATGAGAATATAAAATGGTTCATTTGTTAGTGTTTCCTCAACAAGTTAAACACAGAATTATCATCCAAGCCAGCCTTCCACTCCAAAGTCAGTATCTCAAGGAATTGAAAGCAGGTATTCAAGCAGATGTTTGTGCACAGACGTTCATCAGTGCATTATTCACAAGAACCAAAAGGTGGAAATGACTTAAATGTCCATCAGTGGATGAATGTATAAACAAAATGTGGTATATCCGTACAATGGAATATTATTTGATCATAAAAAATAAATGAAACATTGTTACATACTACAATGTAGATAAATCTCGGAAACATCCTGCTAACTAAAGGAAGCCAGACCCAGAAGTTCATCTATGTTATTATTCCATTTAAATAAAGTATCCAGAATAATTAAATTAGTCATAGTGGGGGTAGGATGGAATGGGAAGGGATTTATAATGGGTTCAGGAAATCCCATGAAGGTGACAAAAGTGTTTTGGAACTAGACAGAGGTGATGGTTGCAAAGATTTGAGAATGTATTAAATGCCACTAAATCATACACTTTAAAAACGGTTAATTTTATGTGATGTAAATTTTACCACATAAAAGAATAGAACAATGTAATGATACATGTTATAACATGGATGAACCTGGAAAAGAATCAATGACATATTTGTGCTCTGCTTGTAAAAAGGCAGTAATTTAACATAAATTGAGAAAGGATATGTATAAGGTTGAAAGGGAAAGGTAGAGGGGAAATACATGAAATAGAACTTTTTTCCTCCTTTGCTCTGAATATTTTTTGTTATACCATTTATTACCAACTAATGTTTTGTATATTCCTTGTATATTTTTCATAAGCTTTGTTTTTTAGAGCACTTTTAGGCTCACAACAAAACTGAGCAGAAAATACAGAGTTTTCATATATCCTTTTTCTCCATACAAGTGTAGCCTGTCATACTATGGACATCCCACACCAGAGTGGTACATCCATTACAATAGATAAACCTACATTGACACATTATTACTCAAAGTTCATGGTTTGCATGAAGGGTCACTCTTGCTGTTTTACATTGTATGAGATTTACAAATGTACAATGACGTGTATCCACCACATGATATCATACAGAAAAGCTTTATTGCCCTAAAATCCTCTGTGTATCACCTATTCATCCCTCCTCCCCAACATTCCCCTAGCAACCATTAATATTTTTACTGTCTCCATAGGTTTTCCTTTTCCAGAATGCCATGTAGTTGGTATCATACAGTTTGTACTTTTTCAGATTGGTTTCTTTCACCTAGTAAGACGTATTTCAAGTTCCTACATGTCTTTTAATGGTGTGATAGTTCAGTTCTTTTTAGTGCTGAATAATATTCCATTGTCAGATACACCATAGTTTATTCATTCATTCACCTACTGGAGGGCATCTTGGTTGCTTCCATGTTTTGGTGATTATAAATAAAACTGCTATAAACATTCATGTGCAGGTTTTATGTGGACATAAGTTTTCAGCTCCTTTGGGTAAGTATCAGGGATCATAATTTCTGGACCATATGGCAAAAATATGTTTAACTTTGTAAGAGTACCAAAATGTCTTCCAAAGTGGCTGTATCGTTTTTGCATTCCCGCCAACAATAAAAGAGATTCCCTGTTGCTCCACATTTTCAGCAGCATTTGGGGTTGTCAATGTTTTGTATTTTAGCCATTCTAATAAGTATGTAATGTCTCATTGTCTTAATTTGTAGTTCTTTAATGATATATGATTTCACATGCCTATTTATTATTTATATATCTCCTTTGGTAAGGTATCTGTTCATATCTTTTGTCCATTTTTAGTTGGGTTGTTTGTTTTCTTATTGTTGAATTTTAAATTTCAGTCCTTATTATTACTACTTCTTCAAATATTTTTCCTGTGTCCCACTCCTACTTTAGGGACTCTATTTACATGGATATTAAGCTACTTAAAATCATTCTACAGCTCACTGATGCTTTGCTCATTTCTTCAGGCTTTTTCGTTTCTGTGTTCATTTTGAATGAAGACATTACATGTCTTCAAGTTCACTAATGTTTTCTTCTGTAGTGTGTAATCCTCCAATAATCCTAGCCAGTGTGATTTTTCATCTCTAGAGCTTTAATTTGGTCTTTGTTTAGATCTACCAAGTGTAAGGTAGTTTAGAAGAAAATTGATGGAAACTCAAAGGAGCAGGCTCTAGGCTGAACTTCCAAAAAAATATTCCTAGTCTTTAGAGTCACAATACCTCTGCTCTGATTTGAGAATTTCCATTAACAATGTGGGAAACTGCCAAGTTGGGTAGCTGCTCTCTACAGAACCAGACTGCATATGCTGTGTTCAGGAAAGCTACCACCCGCACTGTAGAAAGTCTCTGACTCAGGGAGTGACTATCGATGAGCTACATTGCCTCAGCCATGATCCACACCAGAAAAATGGATGCCCAACCTTATCCACTCCTTATCCAGTTCCAAATCTATACTTTATGCAATAGTTGTGGATTGGGATTACTTAAATCACATCTCTACCCAGAGCCACAAGGGAAGCTAAAAATGCGGTTCTGGGTTTCATCATTTCTGAAATATGGAAGACATTCTAGAAGAAAGCATGAATAAGTGTTGAGCAAGTCGTCCCTACATCTTCCACAGTATCACAGTATGGATAAAGAAGTGGAGAAAGCCAGGTTCTGAACCTTTGATCAGGCTACATATAAGTAGAGAGGACCTCCAGCCTGTTCCTTTTCTTCTTTTTGATCAGTTGAGTCAGTCAATACATTGCTTTATTGGGCTTAAGCCAATTTCAATTGTATTTTCATCACTTGCCAGAATCCTAATACAGACTTCAATGCTCCTTAAAATTCTACTGTCCTATGATTCATTTTACTTTGCTCAAGAAATTTACCAGCAATGATTATATTAAACAGGAAAGACTTGGGTGAAAACTGAATAACCTGGAGCCTCTTTCTCTCCTTCCCTCTTATCCTATCATCCTTCCACCTTATTTTGGTCTGCCATTCCTACAGGGAGCAGAATGCCCTAAATAAGCAATAGAAGCATAAATTTCACAAACTTAGAAATGATTTAAGCATGTTTAGTGCCCAGCTATGAGGACTCTAAGCTTGTCTAATCAGTAGAAGTTCAATAGAGTGGTCTGAGGGTGCAAACAAAGGGATAGTTGAATTGAACTTTTCTTCCTTGGATAAGAAAATAGAGATAAGTTTTTTTAGGAAGAGGATAGTACCTGGTAGAAAAGTTGTACTAGATATAAATGAAACAATGAATTATAAATTCATTTTTATTAAATTCCAGGAATACGATGACAAATAATACAGAATCACCAAAAGACTATAGGGAACTAGTGTCCCCAACTAGAGAGACAATAGCAAGATTTTGAAAAGCACATTGAAAACAAACTCTTTAAACTTCACATTTCTACTGGGGATGAATCTTTCTTCAGGGAGTAGAAAGCCATGCTTTCAGTTAAATTTCCTCTATTAGATATCATCCATGCATGTTATATCTTCCCTTGATAACATTACAATTGTACATAACTATTTCTGTAGTTACTTGGTTAATGTTCATGTCCTGTGATAAGCATCAAGTTCTATAGGGCCAAAGATGGTAGCTAGTTAATTTCTATATCCCCAAAAGTAGCACACAGCCTAGAAAATTGGAAATCAGATAATAAATATTTTTTGAAGAGAGTTGAATGAAACTAGTGTCCCAGTTTTAAAATCAGGCCAATAGGGATGCCTGGATGGCTCAGCAGTTGAGCATCTGCCTTTGGCTTGGAGCATGATCCTGGAATCCTAGGATTGAGTTCCATATTGGGCTCCCTGCATGAAGCTTGTTTCTCCTCCCTCTGCCTGTGTTTCTCCTCTCTATCTGTGTCTCTCATGAATAAATAAATAAAATTTTAATTAATTAAATCAGGCCAATAGTTGGAAGCAATTATCTTCCAGACTTCCTTCTCCTTCTCTACCTTCTACATAAAATCTTCCCCAAATACCAACCCAAAAATTAAACAAAATATCATCTTTCCCCCTAAATAGTAAGAAGATTAAAGATCAACACTTGGAAAGTACTAAGCCTGCTGTCACATTTGTGTTCCCTAATGACCATTTATGTGCTCTCACTATGCATCTGATACCCAGATATTGGCTCTAAATGTATAATTCAGTTTAACCTTTATCACTACATTCTAAGACTATCTTTTAAGATAGGTACCATCATTCTGTAAATGAAGAAACTAAGGCCCAGAAAGTTTGGATAGCCTGTTAAGAATTGACAGAGCTAAGATATGAACCCAGGTCCTTTTAATTCTAAAGTTGGAATCAATCCCAGGGTGGCTGGGCATATCATTTCCCAAAATGAATTAGTCTCAAGATTCTTATCCCATTAATTTAACTACAGAAAAGCTGATATAAGTTCTATTTCACCTCTGGTCCTAAGAGTTTTCAAATGTGATTTCCAGCAGTACAATAATTGTTCCCAAATCCCATTACAACCAAATGATTTGGACAACCAAGAAGTTTATTCCAATGAGATTTGATGTGGCCCAGGAAAATCCAACAACTCTCCCAAGAAGACAAGACAGATGGCCTATGCTCTGGTTATGGATCCCACACCTCCATTTCTGGAAGAAGTGTTTTATTTTAACTCTAAATCTTTAAAAGCTCCTTGGTAAAGTCATAGCAAACACTCTTGGGTTTGTTTTGTTTTCAGGGCAGAATGGTGGCTTGCACTTCTGAAATTATGATCTCTCAGAGGATCCCTATCCCTTTGTTACACAGCACAGTAAGAACTGAACATTTTTATTTTTAATTTTCCAATGACAATGACAGTCCAGACAACTCAGATGAAATATACCTTTGAATTGCTAGGTAGTTCCACAGGAGGTAGAGACATATTATGTTTTTATGCAGGCATGCGCTTTAAAAGCAAGATGTGGAAATCCCATTTTCTAAATGCCTGGTGAGAAAGCAGAATAGAATTATAACTTTTAGGGCATTATAATTAAAAGTGAAGGCCATAGACAAAGAACTTTATTTTTCTAGCATAAGCTTTGCTCTGCTTTCTAACTTCTAAGGCTCATGGGGTTGAATTCCCAGAGCTCTGTCAATAATGTGGCTCACTGGCAAATTTGATGTGTTTTCTCAGCTGTAACAGAGCATATTAGCATAACATTTGCACACAGCTCCCAAGGGATCAGAAGGAGTCTAGAGGTTTATATTAGCATTTTGAAGATTGAGATTATTTTAAAGTTTTGTAAGAAGGTAGAGAACAATTTGCAACTTGAAGAAGATTCAACCCAACTATTTAATCCAGTGTACAAGGTGCAACAAGTTTCCTCTACAGAGGAGCAGGGACTTGGAAGGAAAAACAGTTTTAGTTAGGAAACTAACTTCGTTTGAGTTTTATAATATATGTGGACCAATCTACACATGGAGAAAGACCATCCATGACATCCATTAACAAGGGTTCTGTTTAAAAATATGTTGTGGTTAAGGAATCTTGACGTTGGGGAGCTGTTTGTTCCGTATCAAAGCCAGTGATACATGTTAGTAAGTGGTATTTATGACGCCTGCTGTAAGTAGGTTATCTCTTTCATCACGCAGCTGGCATCTAGATTCCTAGAGCCAGGATACCTAAATACAACATCACCTTGAGAGACATCAAAGTCTATGTGAAAATCTGAACAGCATCAGTAGGGCTCTTTTGGATTCAAGCGAAACAAAACCCCAACCCAAAATGATGTAAGCAACAAAAAGTACTTATTGGCTTATATAACTGAAAGGTGCAGGGATAAAGTATATGTTAGAAAATACAGTATCTTTTTTGCTTTGGGCACATTTAGATTTCCTATAGTATTTGAATTTTGACCATTGCTTCTCTTGAGACATCTCTCTTTGCTTGACCTCTATGAGTTCATAGTTCTTATTCTTTCTAATACCTCATTGGCTTTATGTTCATGGACCCCTCCTCTTTTCCAAACCACTCAAATGTCAGTGGTCTTCAGGCCTTGAGACCATATTTTCCCTTAATGATCTCATCTGAAAACATATACTCAATTACCATGCTAGTGACTCTTAAATCTGTTTTCAGATTTTCCACTCTAACCTATCTCTTGATCTCATTTATGCCTCCATCTTCCCCCTCAATATCTTTACCTGACTGCTCTTCAGGTACTACAAATTCTGTGTAATCTATGTCACCCACTCTACCAACTTAACATACAGATGAAACCCCATGTCTTTTACGCTTTCAACTAATTGTTCAAACGCTCTCACATGCCAATGTTCACAGATACACATTGTTGCAAAAACTCAGGAGTTCACTTAGTCCAAATATATCTAGTTCTCTTTTTCAAACTCCATATAGAAAAGAGGGGTTACAAAGCCCTCCTACCCCACTTGTAACGCCATTGTGGCCACATGGATCACTTCTGAACACTGATCTTGTCCATTCTTCTAGACATTTGTTCACTACCACTCTTATGCCCTTACTAGTTTAAATACTCTCACCAGTTCCCAAACTTTAAGTTTACAGCTATTTGATACACAGTCCCATACAGATTGTTTCCCAAGCAGGCCAGTTTAAGCCATCCATGCTCCATGAATTCAGGCCATTTTGTTAACCCTGGAAAAAGAGTCACCCAGTGGACTAATCCCCCTCTCCTCCTAATAGTTCCCTTTGGAACCCTAGTATTTTCCTCTCTGTGGTTTTTGATCACTGCCTATCAGCCCAGACGATGAGTTTCTTGAAATTGCAATCTCAGAGAGTGGAAGTTGAGCACGTCTGACACTTGCCTGTTTGGTACTCTGCTTAGAGTCTTACACCCACCCCCAATTACAATGGATGACTATTCTCCTTACAAATGCATAGCTAAAAAGGTATATTCCAATGACCTTTAGGAGGGAAGATGACTTTTTCTCTCGACCCATATGAACATGTGGACAGAGTATCTCACCAAATAAATAACCTAAATCCTTGCTCTTCTTCAGTAGGTACCTTCTACATCCATATGCCCAACTAAGCTCATAGTCTTTTCCTGAAACCTGCTCCTTTTACAATACTCCTCATCTTAGAAAATGTCTATATCTGCAGCCCCAGCCTCAAATATGGAGAATCTTGTAGACGTCTTTCACTCATGCACCTTCTACGTCCAAATCTACTTCCTCTTCCTGAGTCAGACCCTTTCCTTCTTGTTTTTTAAAGATTTTTAAAAATTTTCTATTTATATATTCATGAAAGACACAAAGAAAGAGGAAGAGACGCAGGCAAGGGGGAAGCAGGCTCCATGCAGGGAGCCTGATGTGGGATTCAATCCCAAGACTCCGGGATCATGCTCTGAGCCAAAGGCAGGCACTTAACTGCTGAACCACTCAGGCATCCTCAGACCCTTCCCTTCTATTGCCAATGCCATCATCATTAATGCTTGAGGGGATTATAAAATAACTGGTCCTTGCACCTTCCTCTCTGTCATCCATACTGCCTCTGAATTGATTATTTTCAATACAAAAATAATCATAATATTTCCAGGATTATTCTTCATCAGTAGTTCCCTAAAACTCTCAAAATAAAGAATGTGTTCATGGCTTCTAAGGCTTCCATGTTCTATGATTTGGACCATATCCAACTCTAGTCTCATCTCTAGCTACTACTCCACATAATTTGTAAGTTTTCCAAACTCCAGCTATACCACACTATTCCACATCCCTGCATCTTCACACATGGTATTCTTAAAATATATATATATTATTTGTTTTTTCAAGAGAGAGAAAGAGCAGAAGCAGGGGGAGGGGTAGAGGGAGAGAGAATCAGGTTCCCTGAAGAACAGAGAGTCTAACACAAGGCTCAACCCCAGGACCCTGAGATCATGACCCGAGCCGAAGGCAGATGTTCAACCAACTGAGCCACCCAGGCTCCCCCACACATACTATATCTACAATATCCAGTTTTCCCTTTTCAACTAATTAACTCCTTTGTCCTCTTGCAAAACTTAGTGCAAGTACTTCTAAATTTGGGAAACATCTTTGGACTTTCTATCTGATTTTGATGTGCTTCTCTGAGAAATAGATCTATTTATCACATCACAATATGAATACTGACCTAGTTGTTCATCTCTCCCTCTAGGCTATAACTTCTTTAAGGAAAATACTATGCTTTATTTCTAGTGACAGTCACATCAAAGAGTGCACTGCCTATCACTTAATAGGCATTTCATAATGTTGACTCAAAAAAAATGAAAAACATGTGTAAAGTGTCTAGTATACTATCCAGCACATTATCAGTGCTCAACAAATGTTAGTTCCATTTCACCTCTCTTCTTTGTCCCTAACATCTGTTGCTTTACTAAGCTGTATAATTAATTTTCACCTATACTGCAGAAGCCTTTTGCCCAAAGAGAAGAAAATTGGAGATTTTGTAGTTATTCAAATTTGCAAATCTGAATTATCCAATTCAACTGTCTCACAACATTTACCAAATGTTTGCCAAATACTCACTTCTCTTTATGTTGTCCAGGTACAGTTTCTGCCAGTAACTTATCACTAAGGCAAAGAATACAGATATGAAAGGCAGTGCTTAGACTTCCTATAGACATAACTGCAACCATTTATAGTTGCTACTAGAAGCAAGATCCGACACAATTTGAGAAACTATCCAATCAAGAAATAGAACTGGGAATTTGGAAAGTAAGGCACTTTGGCACCCCCCACAATAATAAATCAAACCAAATTTTTGTTGAATCTTATTTTTTAAGTTTATTTATTTTTAAGTAATCTCTACACCCAAGTAAGACTTGAACTCATGACCCCCTAATATAAAGACTTGCATGCTCTACCAACTGAGTCAGCCAGGCACCCCTTGAATCTTATTAACTTCTCATCTTCCTCATCTGTTTGTAGCAATTCTGTTGTGCATTATGTTTGAATAAGGTGATGCTTGGGTTCATTTGATGTCATAAAGAAAATAATACTGAAGTTAAAACCAACACAGAAAAGGGCAATACCCTGACTTAACCATGCTTCCTCTATCTCTGAGTTTTTTCAGTTGCAAGTAGAAACTATTTGTTATTATTGTTATTATTATTGCTAATCTAGTCAAAAAAATTAGGCTCATCTGTAAAGTGGGGATACTGTTGATTGTAAGAGTTATTTCAAATATCCCTAGGGACCAGCAAAGGGATTTGGTGCAGAGACAGGGTCAATGCTTTACCTGCTGCCTTAGATCCCTCTCTGCTGAGATCAATTGGTGTGCTTCTAACAGGAGATTGGAAATGTAAAGGTCAAACTCTGACCTTAAAGACCATCTATTTCTGGAAATAAAATTTAATGTAAAAAATATTGGAAAAGGTTAAGAGTTTTGCTGACTTTTTAGTGGTATTAAAGTGATATTATGCCAGGTACCCAGGAATACTGGAGTATTGACCAACCAACCACTTCCACCTCCAGTTCCCAAGGTGATTTAGGGGATACACACAGAGAACATTAACAAATGAGAATCCACACTTCCCTTTGGTAACAGCTGGGCCTTAGTCAAATAGTCCAAAATCAGAACTCTGGTAAATCTTTACTACAGCATATATATGGCTTAGGCTCAAATAATAAATAAGCCTTCCACCAATTCCTCCTTCCAAGCCAAATCCAAATGCTAGAGCCTTATCACTTTTGGTCTGGACACCCATAACAAGGGCCTTTTCTTTTTTATTTTATTTTATTTTATTTTATTTTATTTTATTTATTTTATTTATTTTATTTTATTTATTCATGAGAAACAGAGAGAGAGAGAGAGAGAGAGAGAGAGAGGCAGAGACACAGGCAGAGAGAGAAGTAAGCTTCACATGGGGAGCCAGATGCAGGACTCAATCCCAGCACTTGGATCATGACCTGATCCAAAGGCAGACACTCAACCACTGAGCCACCCAGGTGCCTACAAGGGCCTTTTCAACATATTCATATGAAAGGAAATAGAACAGAAGGCAAGGTATGGACATTCTATCCCACAAAGATCTTGTTCTCTAAC
Organism: Canis lupus baileyi; assembly: GCF_048164855.1. Taxonomy (NCBI): domain Eukaryota; kingdom Metazoa; phylum Chordata; class Mammalia; order Carnivora; family Canidae; genus Canis; species Canis lupus. The sequence goes on along the minus strand of NC_132851.1, from coordinate 25,734,592 downwards.
AAATATGACCTCATTAGTGTCTGGAAAGCTGGCCTATGGGATTAGTGACTTCTGTTGGAGGGAGGAGGTGAAGAAAGTAGGCAGAGAGCATACAGCGGCGGAAGAAACATCCTACTATCCTTATGAACGGCGATAAAAATTAGTATGAAGGATCAATCTCCAGTTCTCCTAAATCACATTCCAGTCGGTAGAATGGGGAGGTGACCAAGGATAAAGACATCTGAGAGTTCTTCTGGCCCATGCAGTGCCTCCTATATGGAAAATGCCTTTCGCTTTCATTTATACTCCTCTGAATACCCCAGCTTACTATGAGGTACAAAGATAATATACAATAAAGACAGAGGATAACTTGGTTCTCCATTTCTGAGTTGTTAAAAAACAACAGAAAGAAACACAGGATAGCATAAAAAATATGAGTTTTAGAGTCTTACAGACCTCGATTCTAACCCTGGCTCTACCATTCACTATTTCTGACAGCAAAACTTTGGAAAACTCTTAAATTCTGTAAGCCTCAGTTTCTTAATCTGTAGAATAGAGATGATAATATCTCTGTTTAAGTTATTGTGATGATTAAACGAAATTATGCATGATACCTCATAGGCTCTCAATAAATGTTAGTTCTCCTTCCCCTCAGTTTATTGTAATCCTATTACTCAACAAAAGCCACTATTCCTTAGCATTATTTTACCTCTATAGAAGGCTCTCCTTTTGCAAATGAAAACTTTGGTCTTTGAAGGAAGATTTTAGAAGGATTGTTTCACTCAAGCCCAAATTTCTATTTTATACCAGCCTATGCATAACTAGCTGGGGTCTGGACAGTGTATATAGAATATAGAGCTCTTGGAACACCAAATTGTTCCATTTCATCTTACTGAAAGTTCCTCCATTACTGAGACCACCTCAAATATTTGGTAGAGCTACCTTTTTCCTCCTAAGTAGACATGGATGGTGTCATGTCTTTTTTTTTTTTCTTTAAGATTTAATTTATTTGATGGAGAGAGAGAAAGAGAGTGAACAGGAGGGAGAGGAAGAAGGAGAGAGAATCTGAAGCAGAATATGCGCTAAGCACAGAACCCCACATAGGGCTTAATCTCATGACTGTGAGATCATGACCTGACCCAACCAAGAGAAAGAGGCTTAATGGACTGAACCACCTGGCACCCTAATGATGTCACATCTTAAGAACAAATATGCAACACAGGGATCCCTGGGTGGCGCAGCGGTTTGGCCCCTGCCTTTGGCCCAGGGCGCGATCCTGGAGACCCCGGATGGAATCCCACGTCGGGCTCCTGGTGCATGGAACCTGCTTCTCCCTCTGCCTGTGTCTCTGCCTCTCTCTCTCTCTCTCTCTCTGTGTGACTATCATAAATAAATAAAAATTTAAAAAAAATATTCAACACAGCTTCCCCATAATTCCCATTCTCACAAAACTGCTTTAAGAATAAAAAAGATTGTGAGTTTTTTTGACAGATAAAAATGTACAACACATGCCATTTACTGCACCCAAAAGTCCATTGTGGGCCATGAAGAATAGGAGTTCAGAAAATATAAGAAATGGAGTTCCCTATGAAGAAAAAAGGTGAGAAAAAATACTTAGAAAATTGAAAAGTGCTGAGAATTTGAGAGGAACAGCAGAAGTCTAATTATCTGAGAACCAAGAAGATCAGTAGTAAAAATTGGACATCCACATGCAGAAGAATGAAACTGGACCATTCTCTTACACCATACACAAAGATAAACTCAAAATGGATGAAAGACCTAAATGTGAGACAAGAATCCATCAAAATCCTAGAGGAGAACACAGGCAACACCCTTTTTGAACTTGGCCAAAGCAACTTCTTACAAGATACACCTATGAAGGCAAGCGAAACAAAAGCAAAAATGAACTCGTGGGACTTCATCAAGATAAAAAGCTTCTGAACAGCAAAAGAAACAGTCAACAAAACTAAAAGACAACCTACAGAATGGGAGAAGATATTTGCAAATAACATATCAGGTAAAGGGCTAGTATCCAAGATCTATAAAAAACTTCTTAAACTCAACAGCATAGAGACAAACAATCCAATCATGAAATGGGCAGAAGACATGAACAGAAATTAAACCAGAGAAGACCTACACATGGCCAAGAAGCACATGAGAAAATACTCCGCATCACTTGCCATCAGGGAAATACAAATCAAAACCACAATGAGATACCACCACACCCCAGTGAGAATGGTGAAAATTAACAATACAGGAAACAACAAATGTTGGAGAGGATATGGAGGAAGGGGAACCCTCTTGCACTGTGGGTGGCAATGGGAGCTGGTCCAGTCACTCTGGAAAACTGTGTGGAGGTTCCTCAAAGAGTTAAAAATAGAGCTACCCTATGACCCAGCCATTGCACTGCTGGGGATTTACCCCAAAGATACAGATGCAGTGAAACACTGGGACACCTGCACCCCGATGTTTATAGCAGCAATGTCCACAGTAGCCAAATTGTGGAAGGAGCCTCGGTGTCCATCGAAAGATGAATGGATAAAGAAGATGTGGTCTATGTATACAATGGAATATTCCTCAGCCATTAGAAATGACAAATACCCACCATTGGCTTCAACGTGTATGGAACTGGAGGGTATTATGCTGAGTGAAGTAAGTCAATTGGAGAAGGATAATCATTATATGGTTTCACTCATACGAGGAATATAAGAAATAGTGAAAGGGATTAAAGGGGAAAGGAGAGAAAATGAGTGGGAAATAACAGAGAGGGAGACAGAACATGAGAGACTCCTAACTCTGGGAAACAAACAAGGGGTAGTGGAAGGGGGGGGTGGGGTGACTGGGTGATGGGCACTGGGGGCACTTGACAGGATGAGCACTGGGTGTTATACTATATGTTGGCAAATCGAACTCCAATAAAAAATATACAAAAAAAAGAAGATCAGTAGTAGAGCCATTATATGTTGAGTGCTTACTATGTGCTAGGCACTGTATTATTCTCCTATGTATTAGGTAACTTAATCCTAACAAACTCCTCAGATAAGTGTTATCGTTTCTATTTCTAAGATCTAGAGTCTTGGAGAGATTAAATACCTTACCCAAGGTCACTTTAACTTTCCAGGTCTTAAATAGGCTCTGAGTTGGGCTAATATGAGCAGTTTAAGAAAAATGCAAGAAGAGCCTGGGATGTCAGCATTGAAAGCCCTATTAAAAACTAAATAATGAGTTCCCAGAGGATAACATCTGAACATGAGGTACCTGGGGATACTAAATTCTTATGCATAGTAGGGATCCTATAGTTACGTAAAGTTACCTTACGTAGTCCACGGAATATAATTTTGGGAAAGGATATGTTGAGATTGTCCACATGTAGAGAATCAAGAATCTCCTTTATTTCCTTCCTAGGGCAGAAACCATGTCGTGTTCAATTTTATATCTCCCCATTAACATTGGATTCAGACTTCCACTCCCATAGTATTCTCTTCAAATCATTATTCTGGAACTTTAATTAATCTGCTATATGTTCAAGTCATGGGTGCTTCTTAAATACAATGTATTGCTCATTTGTGTAAATCCATAACCCACCAGGAACCAAGTACTTAACATGCTCACTGAGTATGTGTTACACAAATCAATGAATAATCTTAAGGATGAATTTATTTTGTGAATATATTTATAAATAAATAGAATTAAACTAAATCAATTAAACTGCAGACTGATCTTGTTAGTGAAGGTGAACTTATTCTATTCGCTGGTACCTGGCACAGTATAGATACTTGCTATATGCCTAGATATTTGCATTTTAAGATGGGATCCAAATGACTGAAGGCTTCACAGAGAGCTAGGAAACGATGAAGTAACAGAAGCAAAGGTTCCATAGTTTGCAGTGGATTTTTAAAGGAGGAGGGAAGGAGACAGAAAGAATTGGTATATTCTGCATGAAGATGAGGACCAGTGGGCTCAGAGAGGGAATAAATAGAGAGCCATCTCAGATTATAGCTAAAATAGGTCAATTCCAGTGTCTAATCCTTATTTCCCAGACTAGCAAGATAGAGATAAGTATCCACTAAGCAATTCAAAACTGCTTAAACAATAAAAGGACTGAGAGAAATATCAAGTAGAGAAACCCTGGAATTAGTTAATTAAGAAAGTCAATGGACCAAATTCTTTCTTCCTGTTAGCTTGAAGGCTAGATCTGCTTGTGGTCCTAAAACGGCTTTAGAAATTCCAGGTACCAGAACTTTACTCACAAACATCCAACAAACATTATATGGTCCCATTCATCTGGGGAATATAAAAAATAGTAAAAGGGAATAAAGGGGAAAGGAGAGAAAATGAGTGAAAATATCAGTGAGGATGACTGAATATGAGAGACTCCTAACTCTGAGAAATGAACAAGGGGTAGTGGAAAGGGAGGTGGGCGGGGGGTTGGGGTGACTGGGTGATGGGCACTGAGGGGGGCCCTTGATGGTATGAGCACCAGGTGATATGCTATATGTTGGCAAATTGAACTCCAATGAAAAAATAAAAATAAAAATCATCCGACCATTATTATTTATTTGATGCATCTCTTCTTTTTCTTACTTTATTTAGATTCAATTAATTAACATATGATGTTTCATTAGTTTCGGATCTAGAGTTCAGTTATTCATCAATTGCATATCACACCCAGTGCTCATTAACATCATGTGCCCTCCTTAATGCCCATCACCCAGTTAGCCCATGCCCCCACCCACCACCCCTCCAGCAACCTTCAGTATGTTTCCTATAGTTAAGAGTCTCTTATGGCTTGTCTTTTTTTAACAGTGTTTCTCAAAATCTCTCCACAGGCAGCATACTTCTACATTCCATTGCCCAAAATGGGTCACAGAGCCCCCTTCTATGCCAATAGTTAGTATGTGAACAGGATCTCCATTGTTGGCCTGAACTCTTCCTCCCTCACTCACTCACTTCCTTCATGGAAGAATTGTACAGATGTAAAAAGCAGAGCTCTGGGATCAGAAGGACTTGATTGAATTGTGCCCCAGCACTTATCCACAGCATGACTTTAGGGGAGTCAAATGACCAGTCTGAGCCCATACAATATAAGAAATAATACAATCTGCCTCATATGGTTATGGAGACTAAAGAAAAAATTTCTGTAAAGCACTTAGCACAAGGACTGACCCATAATGATCGCCTGATACTGAGTAACTCTTGCTATTCTCTTGCCTTTTGGTTCTAGATTTCCACTGACCTCAGGATATTTCTGATAGGCTACGCTGCCATCACCTTAGAGTGAATGTGAATAAAACAGTATTTCCTGTCTTTATTTTAGAATTTCCTGCTTGAACAACTTGCACAGCTGCTTCATATCCTTTGTTAATTATATATACCACTTTGTCTCTCTCTTCCCGTATTGATATGCATGCCTGGTGCAATTGTCTTATTTTTGACAACAGCTCATAGACTCTCTCTGTCCAAGACTGTGGCTAAATCCTTATTCTGAGTTTTTCTTGCTCTAAAACATCACCTCTGTGACTTGCTGGTTTGCTGTCCTGCCAAGCAGCATATTCTTTGACATATCAAAAGTCATTCCTTGGTTACATTGCTACATTCTTTTCAATCTTCCAGTGACTATAAATATTTGTTTTGACATACAGTTCTAACATTTCTGTGTCTTCAAAACACTGTGGTAGCTAGCTAACTCCATTTTACATTTTTTTTTTAAAAAGCACATATGTTTGGTGACCCCTCTTTCAACTAAAAAGCTGCATCCTAAAGTTTTGGGGTCATTACTGAATGTGCTTATGATCTCAACATGGCTTGTGCCAAGCCACATACTTTCTACTCTCTTCATTTTCTCAAGATATATCCTTTGTCTTTAGAAAACTGGCATTTGATTTTTGGTTAATAATGCTGTACATTATATGAGAGTACTAATTTTCTAGTAGCATTTCAGAGTGTATTGAGCTATATGTAGGGACCAGGAAAGAAGTAGTGTTGAATGAGGGCTAAAACCACAGACCTTGAAATCAGCAGACCCTATACTTATTTCCAGCTTTCCTGCTTACTACTGATGTGACCTGAGACTTGGTTCTTAACCTTGCCAAGTCTCAGTGCCCACATTTACAATGGGAGGATTTTAAGACTGTCTATCTCATATGACTATTGTCTGGAATCAATTGATATGATGATGCACGTGAATTATTTAAATGATTATTGTCTTATAGATTTTAATACCAGGTAACTACCATTGTCCTCACTTAAAGGGTCAAAATCTATGTTTCCAGTTGAAATGAGGCTTTGCCTACCTCTGAAATAACTATTTTCCTCGGCCGTCATTAGTTTCTTATGTTGAAGTAACTGCAGGTATGATTATTTCCAAGAGGCTGGGAAATTTATATGCATCTATTATCATTCACTTAAAGAATAATCCAAATTAAAAATACCATCAGATGTAAATGGATGAGGAGCTTTCACACCCATTCCCACAAATACAGATTGCAAGGGGCCAATTAAGACTACTTTCTCCTATGCCCTAGCAAGCATTCTGTTCAAGAGGATTTTAAATTTCTCAGGGGATCAGGAAGAGAGAAAGAAAGTAGAAGAAAAAAAATCCTCTCTGCTCTCAGGCAGAAATTCAAAGAGGAAAAACTGCTTCTTATGTTGATCTGCTGCTCTGGATTTTTCCTGGTTTTATAAAATGGACTTGAAAGTCCCCTCTAGTTTTGATTTTACTTTTATTCACCCACTGGGAAGCCAGGGAAAATTGCATAAGCAAGACCTGATACAAATTTCAAGCTATGTATAAGGAAGAGTTAAAATAAAGACTGCAAATAATAGGTCTTCTCAGCTTCATTACTTGCCATCCCTTGCCTTAGCTAGTTCCCATACATCCTTCTGCCTGCAACCTGCACAGCTGCACACCTTAGCTCATCCTTTCCCCTCCAGCCTACGATGTCTTTCCCTTCTTTACTCACTCAGCTTTTTTGGCCCAAATCAAATTTCTCATCCCCTGCTAAGTTGTTCCTATGCCTACCTTTCCCCCAGGGCACAATCAATCACTCGGGATGCTGTGATTCTACTATGGGGTTGTTCATGCTGTGTTAACAATTTTCACATTGTTCTCTAATTTGTTACTTACATTTCTGTTTCCTCAATATTCGAAATAACTTTTTTCCCCTCAGTCAAAATGGCCATTTTCTCACACTGGCCTGGATATCTCTTGAAGGCTATGGTTATTTGGCTTCAGCTTTCTTTGAGGAAAGAATAGTCTATCTGGAGCAGTGGTTATCAGCCATGGTGATTTTGCCCCCCAAGAGACATTTAAAAATGTTTGGAGACATTTTTGATAGTCACACTGTGGTGGTGCTACTGATATCTAGTGGGTAGAGGCCACAGATATTGCTAAATATCCTAAAATTCACAGGATAGCCCCCACCACAAAGAATTATGTGGCCCCAAATGCCAGCATTATACTGTCTTGATTCCTGTAGATTTGCAGTAATTTTTCGAATGGGAACTATGAGTCCAGCCACTTAATTCTTTTTCTGGATTGTTTTGGCTATTCTGGCTATTTTGCTACTATCAACTTCTGGGAGGGGCAAATTTTGATGATGGTAGGGAATACATTGAATGTGTAGATCAATTTGAAGAGTATTATCTTAACAATATTAGGTGTTCAGGTCCATGCATATAGGATGTCTCTCCATTTATCTACATTTTCTTTAATTTTTTTCTCAGTGACATTTTGTAGTTTTCTTATACTTTCAAGTTCTGTGCCTCTAAGTTAATTTTAACCGTAAATGTTCTATTTTATTAATTTTAATTATAAATATTTTATTATTTTTGATACAATGGGATTATCTTCTAGTTTAATTTTTGGGTGGCCTTTCATTGCTAGTGTTTGAATAATTGATCTTATACTTGCAATATTGATGAATTCACTTATTCCAACAAATTAGGTTTTTGGTGGATTCTGTTAAGATGTTCTTTAGACAAGATCATGTCATCTATAGAGATAGTTTTACTTATTAATTTCTAGTATGGATGCTTTTTCTTTTTCATGCTTAATTACTCTGGCTGGAATCTCTAGTACAATGTTGAATAGAAGTTAAGAAAGTGATGTGTTTATCCTATTATGACTCCTAGGGGGAAAGTATCCAGTCTTTCACTCTTTAATATGATGCTAGCTGTAGGTTTTTCATAAATACCCTTTAACAGCATGAAGAAGTCCTATTTTGTTAAGTGTATTTATCAGGAAAAGGTGTTGAGTTTTGTGAAAAGACTTTTCTGTCAACTGAATTGATATTGTGTGTTTTTCTCCTTAATTCTATTGATCCAGTGTATTACACTGATTAATTTTCAGATGTTAAAGTAACCTGGTATTCTGGAATTAATCCTACTTGGTTATATGTATAATCATTTTCATATGTTGCTGGATTCAATTCGCTAGTTATGTTGAGGGTTTTTACTACTGTATTAATAAAGAATATGGGTATATAGTTTTCTTTTCTCATAATGTCTTGTCTAATTTATACCTAGGTAATATTGGTCTCACAGGATGGATTAGAAAGTATTCTCACTTCTACTTTTTGTAATAATTTATGAATGACATTAATTCTATTTTCAACATTTAGTTGAATTCACTAGTGAAGGCATTTGACCCTGGGCTTTTCTGTGTAAAACTTTTTTAAATCACTAAATCAATATTTTTAGTTGTTATAGGTATATTCAGATTATCTACTTTTTCTAAGCTAGTTTTGTGTAATTTGCATTTTTTATGAATTTGTCCATTTCATCTGACTTATTTAATTTGTTGGCATACAATTGTTTATAATATCCCCTTATAATATTTAAAAAATATATATCAACAATATCAGTAGTAATATTCTCTTTTTCATTTCTGATTTTAATAATTTGGCTCTTTCCTCTGTTTTTCTTGATCAAACTACCTAAAGTTTTTTCAAATCTATTGATCTGGCAACTAACCAACTTCTGGTTTCACTGGTTTTACTCTTTGTTTTTTCTATTCTTTGTTTCATTAATTTCCAGTCTGCTTTTTCATTTTCCTTCAATTGTTGGCTACAGATTTATTTTGTTCTTCTTTTTCTAGTTTCTTAAGATACAAGTTCAGATGATTGATTTGAGATATTTCTTCTTTTTAATACAGGTGTTTATAGCTATAAATTTTTCCCTAAGCACTGCTTTTGCAACATTTTTATTCTTAACCATCTCAAAACATTCTCTAGTTTCTTTGTGAATTCCTCCTTGACAAATTGGTAATTTAGTAGTGTGTTGTTTTCTTTCCACATATTTGTATGTTTCCCAAATAATTGTTATTGATTTATAATTTCATTCCATTGTAGTCAGAGAACACAGTTGATTTTATTTCAATCATTTTACATTTCTCGAGGCCCATTTTATGGTCCATCATGTAGAATATCTTGGAGAATGTTTTGTGTGTGCTGGGGGAAAATGTATATTCCATTGTTTTTGAGTGGAGTGGTCTGGAAATGTCTGTTAGGTCTAGTTGGTTTATAGTGTTGTTTAAGTCTTCTATATCCATCTAGATGGCAATCTATCTAGTTCTATCCATTATTGAATTGAGTATTGAAATTTCTAACTAAAATTGTTGAAATGTTTATGTCTCCTTTTAATTCTATTTGTTTTCACTTTATATTTTAGAGATTTTATTTTTAGGGATGTGTATGTTTATAATTGTTATCTACTCCTAATAGATGTCATTATTACTTTTATCATTATAAGAGTTAATTTTTATCATTATAAGAGTAAATGATTTCTCTTTTATCATTATAAAATGTTTATCTTGTCTTTTATCACATTTTTTTCTCTTGCAATCTCTTTTGTCTGATTTAATGTAGCCATTTAGCTTTCCTCTGATTTCTGTTTGCATGCCATACTTTCTTTCTCTCTCCTTTCAATCTATCGTATTTTTAAATCTAAAGCATATTCCCTATAGACAGCATGTAGTTGAATCATATTTTCAATCTAGTGTATTTGCATTTTCATGGGAGTATTTAATCTTTTCACGTAATGTTAGTATTTATATAGCTTGGTTCATATCTGTCATTTTGTTCTTTTTAATATGTATCAAGGATATGATTTTAAGTTTGATTTAAAGTTCTCTTTTATTATGATTCCTTTTTAGGTAATGTGGAAAGCACAATATGTTTGTGCTCAGGACTTAAGGATTTGGGTCACAGTTTCACATTTTGTTATATTTATGAAGCCTGTCATTTTTTTTCATGTCAAATGGAAGCGGCCATTCTTGCTTTCCTTAAGCCATAGCACTTTTTTGGTGAAGGTGAAATTTGAACATATACCTTAAAGTGTTTCTGTCTGAAAGATGGCTATAACTAGGAAGACCAAGGATTATAGCAAAAGTTAGGAGGTGACACCTTCACTATAACTCCACTCTGATTCTAGCACTTCCTGTGGCCCACCACAACTCTACCCCAGCAGGGTTCACAACCACAGATCAGAGGTTTCTGCATTGTATAAATTTGATTCTGAAACCCCCTCATAGACTTGAGCACTGAGCAAACATATAGTAATTGTCTCCAACTGGACTGTATTGTTGTATCTCATAATATCTCTTGCAGGATTTGAAACCAGGGACTTCAGTTAGCATGAACAAAGGTGACCTAGTGACAGAGGAGAAAAACACATTGGGAATCATTGCTTAAATGAGTTTTTCATTCTAAAGCTCTCTCCTACAATGGGAACTAAGTTCAATATCCCCATTGAAGAAATTTACTTTCTTTTGGCAAAACAAACAAACAAAAAAACAAACACTTTCTTTCCCTTGTGACTGGCCTAAGGAATACCTTGGATATAGGCCACTTACTTGAGTTTCAATTTTATCAACTGTAAGTTGTGGAAAGGTGATAGATTCTACTTCATGGTGTCATTTTTGAGATGCATTTTAGAAGACTATATAGAAAGCCGCACATATTTGGTACTCAATGGAGATTATTTCTCTTACCTATCCACCCCCACCACCACACGCACACCTTCTTGTACTTTGTTACAAAAAAATCCATCTGTGAGGATTCTGTATGATACCTTGCCAGTCATTCATGCCTCAGAATAAGTAAACACAACCCTCATGTCAATAAGTGCTTCCTTCAATGTCAAGGGTACTATTAGGATCAAGGATGAAGAAAGAGGCACCTGAGTAGCTCAGTGGTTGACCGTCTGCCTTTGGCTCAGGTCATGATCTTGGGGTCTGGGATCGAGCCCTGTATTGGGCTCCCCACAGGGAGCCTGCTTCTCCCTCTGCCTATGTCTCTGCCTCTCTCTGTGTGTCTGTCATAAATAAACAAACAAACAAATAAATAAATAAATAAATAAATAAATAAATAAAATCTTAAAAAAAAGATGAAGAGAAATCTTGCACTATAGCATTGGTTGAAATCTCACTGATGAATGGGAATTAGGCAAAAGAGGGAAGGATAACCTACTTTATATAGTGGAAGAGGTGGACACTTGGGGCTGAAAAGAATAAAATTTGAAAAAATTGAGGTATGCCTAAGAATGCCTAAGTAAAAGAATAAAAATAGAGATGAGGAAAATTAGGGTAGATTCCTCTCATACGTAATGACTTCTATTCATAATCTCTTACTCTAGGATTTGCTTTCCCTAGCATGTATTCTCTAACTGACTCTCTTTTATCTAGATCAACCACAAAGAAGGGGTGGGGGATGGAAAGCAAGCTATTTTAAGCCAAAACTCCATTGTATTAAATTTTCTAAAGCAAGGCTTATTCTGAGAAGCATGATTAAGTATTTGCTAGGAATACTTTGGAGGCCTCTACAGGGCAGCCAAGTTGTCAAAATTCTAAAGACACTGCATCATTCTTAGACTGTGACCTTCAAGGAAATTAATTGTCACTCCTGCTCGTCCTTCCTTGAAGATATTCCAAGCCTTCGGGTTTGTGGTGTTTTTGGCAGCATCTACCTAAATTTTTAGACTGTTAAATCTTAGTTGGAAAATGTCAATGTGAAATGAGATTTATGCCAGCTTGTCTAACAGGCCTGACAAGTAATTCAAATATTATTCCAACCTGGATGCTCTCACATCCACCAAGATGAAAATTAAGTACTACATGGGCTCAAAATGAGTATTTCCAAGTCAAAGCCTTCCTCAACTCCTGTTCTCCTTTCCTGTGTTTTTCATGATTTAGTAATAAGCATTCTGCTGAGAGAAAACATTTAAAATTCTAGGTAATGGTGTACATAATGCAAAAACAAAGGAAGAATCATCAAATGTGTCATATCAGTCATTTTAATATTCTTACAATGCTCTTTTTATACTGTTGTTCCCTCCAAAGTTGCAGCAACAATCCCTTAAAAAACAAATTCATGAACTACCTTCTGTGTACCAGTTACTTAGTTCAGTGTTGATGGGACACAAGATAAAAGCAAATTTGATTATTACCTTCAAAATATTGTAAAAAGCAGTTTAAGATAACAATGGAAGACGTGTTAGGGCAATATAGGAGTTAAAAAAAATCCAAGAATTGAGTAGCTCTACCATTCCTGGTTATTCAGAGTTATTTGAAAAGAACTTTTTCAGGCAGCCCGGATGGCTCAATGGTTTAGCGCTGTCTTCGGCCGGGGATGTGATCCTGGAGACCTGGGATTGAGTCCCACGTTGGGCTCCCTGCATGGAGCCTGCTTCTCCCTCTGCCTCTCTCTCTCTCTCTCTCTCTCTCTCTCTCTCTGTCTCCCCTATATAAAAAAAAAAAAAAAAGGAAAGCAAAAGTCCTCGGTTGGTTAAGCATCTGACTCTTGATCTCAGTTCCTGTCTTGATCTGAGGGCTGTGAGTTTGAGCCCCACAGTGGGCTCCATGCTGGGTGTGGAGTCTACTAGGAAGGAAGGAAGGGAGAGAGAGAGAGAGAGAGAGAGAGAGAGAGAGAAGACTCTACTTAACTATTATGGTTTTTATTTACTAGGTTTAGATTTATAAGAATCCTATTACACAAATTATTGTTATTGTTTGTTTTTTTTCTTTGCTTCGAAAAAATCTCACCCCATTGTCAAGCTAGTTGTATAACCCTGGACAAATCACGGAACCTCAGTTTTTTCATTTATAAAGTGGCAACAATAACACCAACTTTTTAGGATTACTGAGAAACTATTTTCGATAAAATAACATCTGAAAAACTCTTTGCACAGTGATAAGCAAAGAGCAAGGACTCAGTTGCATCAAGGCTGACTGTAGGGCCTTGATGTTTGCATTTGTGGTCTTAATCACTATGTTTTTATTAAGAGGGTAAAAAATGTAAACAATTTTAATTAATTGTTCCCTTTAAAAGTTTCTCCATTCAGCTCAACAAAGGTAACTGTAATAGTTATTACTATTATTCTATTCAACTTTGGGGTATGGCTGTATAAGCAAAAGAGGTATGTAACATTTCTATATGCAAACATTCAGTGGTTGATACTTGAACTTGAAACTTCAGCCTATGCCTCTCAGCTGAAGTGCTTGTGGAAGTGTGGCTTGATGTGGAGATTCAGTGCTGAGCCCTAACATGAAAAGCAGCTACCCTAGAGAGAGGCTCAAACTTCTAACACACTTTGTACAAGTAAGAAATAAACCTTTGTTGTTTTAATTAAGACACTGAGATTATCATAATAAACCTCAAAAAAAATATTGCTGGTAGCTTCACATTTGTAATCAATTTTCAGACAAGATTAATAAGATTAATATAATGTTTTTTAATAAGGGACTTCATGCTCAAGCTAAATAAAGGGAAAATATCTGGGTGCTATGTGGAGAAATACATTACTTACCCAAGCATGAAAATATCTGACTAAAATCTCAGATAGTGAACATCAATCATTTGAATTCTATAATGAAATGCAAGCTCCTGTTCTGATTTCAGAATTTGGATTTTGCTCATTGTGTAGATATGAAGCCTAAAGAAAAAAAATTGGCTTGCGACACCCCATTCTTGCCAACAATGCCATCTGGCTTGGTAAAATTAATTCTCGGGTGAGAAACTCATGGAATTTCCAAGATAAACTTCTTGGAAACTTTTGGCAACCAGGAAGTATCCTTGGCCAGAACTCAAAGATCTGAGAAACTACTCTCAAACAGCGTAACTTTCAAAGTCAATGCTATGGGCTAGCTTTGTGGCTTGGTCAAATCACTCCTCACTTGGTCAAACCACTCCTCACTGGGTTTTAGTTTCCCAGTCACAAGATGGAACTGTTGGATTAATAATACTCAAGTTCTCGCCTAATCATATTAATCTATAACTTGTAGTTTAAAAAGAGAGAATAAAATATAAACCTCTATCCCCATAAGTTAGAACTCATTACTCTGGAGAAGCTAAATCATGTGATGAAATCTGAAACTATTCCTAACCAATCACAAAGAAGTAGTATGGATTTCCATTATAGCATATCAAGTAAAAATATGAAAATATACCTTAAATCAGACCATCTTCTTCATTGTATATCCATGGAAAATGGTGTCCAGCATACATAGTAGGTGCTCAAAAATTATTTACTGAATTGATGGATGGGTTGATTAATCTGTGGATGCTTAAATTGGATGGGTCAGTGATGAAGAAAGTTCCTCTGCATTTTTGGTCTTATGTATGTATAATTTACTTTATAAAATGCTATTTGTGAGGAAAGATGTTGTGGGTCTAAACCGTAAAATGCTTGAACAAGTGGTTTGCAAAATAGAATAGTCAAGAGACCTCACTTGCAGAGCTGGCATCATCATTAGTGATGTAACTGCTTCACCACTGAACCTCAATGTTCTCATCTATAAAATGGCTATTAAAAATTTATCATGTCTTCTCAGTAAAAGTTGATGTGAAAATAGAGTGGGATGAGATATGAAAAGGCTTTGAAAAATTAAAGTAGGTGGCATTAAAATTGGTAACCAGGCAATGAAAAACAGCTCATATTTGTGGGAGTAGGAGGCCATTCTCAGAGGCAATGACCCCAAGTGCTTTCCGTGGGGGCTGGAAATCTTCATTTGGTTCTTTTGGTTCCTTGGAATTTGCTTTTTGTTGAGACTCCTAGGCTTTCTGTTCTTCTTTTAGCAAAACTGCCTTTCAGAATATCCCTGGCCTTAACATAGACATCAGATGCTACTTCTACTAACATTTTTTTCTATCTTGAAATTCTTTGGTCAGATTGCTTTCTTTTCCCAAACTCTAGATGTCAGTGTGTCCCCAGGCCCACTCTATGGGCTTTTTCTTGAGTATGCTCAGTCCAGAACTGTGACTTCAGTCAGCCCATCATCCCTAAAGGTCCATCTTTACCTGGCCCTGAAATCTAGACTCATTTCTACCCGCTTGCTCAACATTTCCAGGTGTATCTCTAATAGGCATCTTAAATTGAACCAACTCTCAACCCCATCTGCAGCCCCCATATCTTTTCTCATCTCTGCAAAAGGCACCAAAATCCCAATATCTAAGGCCCAAAACTTTGAAGTCATCTTCAGTGTTTATTTTTCTCTCCCATTCCACCTCTAATCTAGCCATGAAATGTTGTCTGTTTGCTCACCCTCTCTATCACCTCTTCTTAACCTAACAGGTCTCTCTGCTTACACTTTTACCTCACTACCAGAATATTTTTCACACAATGGACAGATGAATATTTTAATGATGTAAGCCAGATCAAAACATCTGACCCAGCTCAGCATCCTCCAAATAACTTCCCATCGGACTTAGGACTAAAACCTAAAGTACTCAAAGTAAACTAAAGATCCTTCACCATTGCCAGGTGGCCAATGCCCTGAAGCCTCAATAGCCTCCTGGTCAATATTTTAACATGCCAAGTCTCCTCTCACTTGGGGATTTTGTACACACTATCCCTCTGTCTGTGGTGCTTTTTCTCCAACATTATAGTTCACTCTCTTACTCCTTTAGGAGTTTCTCAGAAGTCAACACTTTGGAGAATCCTTTTCTGACTATCATCTTTGAGCTTCCCTTTCCTAGCTATCTTTATCTCTTTACCCTGCTTTATTTTTCTTCACTGTACTATCACTACTGATTTTCCTTTTTGCTTCTTTTTTCAGATGGTTTGTTTTTTTCTTCAAGTATGTATTGCATACAGATTTGCTTTTGTATAAAGAAATAAAGATAAGCTCTAAGAAGTCAAAATAATTGAGATCTGGTCTACCTTCTCTGAGGCGCATTTGCAAAGAGATGAAGTTTAGAAAATGAGCAAGAAGAATAAGACCTGCAGGCTCATAATTACCTCTTCTTGAATTAGAAAACCTGAGACATCGCATAAAGGAGCTTAGAATTTCAGAACTGGAAGGAGCCCTAGTTAATATGTATGTATGTGGAGAAAGAGAGGAGCCCAATTCTAACATTTTACAGAGAAAAAGTCTTAGAGGTGGAGGAGAGGAAAAGGAGTCTTATCCGATATCATTCAGTAAGCCAGAAACAGTATGGTGTTGGGGGAGGGGTCTCTTGATGTTCTATCATATTGGGGAAAGGTGCTACACAGTTGAATATCATTATAACTAAAGTTTCAAGCAACAATGGAAGGTCACCACAGTTCTGGAAGGAAGGGAAAAGAAAGATGTCAATATAAGAATACTTTTCAGCTAGAATTGAGCTATGCTATATGGCTAATTCTAAAAAACAATGTTTATCATATCTCAAAATACCACCCAGATTCTGGTATTACTATTTCATGGTTAGACTGAATTCTAGAGTGAATGACATCATTCTAGAAATGTCAGAAAGTTAAAACAAATCTGGATTTGATTTTATTCCATTTCCTTTCAGTCTGAAATCCTTGCCTAGTTTAATCAGAAATGGCAACCACACAAAAAAAGTCATTGATCACGTCAGATTTTTTTAAGCAATTTTTTGAGTCTGAATTATAACACAATGGGTCTTTAATCTTCTGCAAAATGGCCATTGCATCTGCTAAATACTACATAAAGCAATGTTATTAAAAATTAATAAGGTTTGTAATTTAGCTGGTATTGCCATTAATACTCATATTTCTTATGTTCATATCATTCTTCTAATTCCATTAGACCTTCTTTGCATAGCCATGTTTAGCCTACTCTTCTGTCATTTATATTTTTAATTTGTGAGTTACATCATATATTTCAACTGGAGAGAATGCAATGTGACAACATAAAATTCCAGTCAATGATAGTTAGTCAGTAGGATTTGTTCCTTTTATTAGCACTTGTAGAAAGATTCTGACTCCATTTTGATGCTCAATCACTGATAGCTTATAAGCCCAACTTCTTTTTTCCTTCTGCCCCACATCTGGTCAAACTGATAAGAAAGCCTCATTCTCCTTCCTTTGGCATGGGTGGAAAATTCAAGCAGTTCAGGCCTGCATATGGGGGCCTTTACTTCTACCCTCTCCACCACCACTGCCCTCCCCACCACCAATATCATAAAAACCCCAAGCCAGCCTTTGTTCCATTCTATTGCAAGCCAGCTTTGAACCAGCTTGGGCAGCTTGGCCTGCTCTCCCCAGAAAATCTCATTACATGAGTAATAAACAATTGTCTACCCACTAGGGTCATATGCAATATGATCATTCTCAACTTCTGATCCAATTTTAGGTAGAGGTCCTTTATTATGTAGGGTGACTACAACAATACTTCATGTGACATTCTAGAGGTTGCTTAACAATTATGTAGAGAAATTACCTAAAGTGAAGAGGAAAAGATATCCATTGGTCTATATCATTTTACTAAAGAAATAAAACTGTTTATCATGTTAGATTGAAATTTGCCACAGCAACCTTTCAATTTTATTGGCAATTATTTGCAAAGAAGTAAAGTAGATCGGGTGATCTAGATTTTCCTTTTCCTGAATATAAGGAAGGCTTAAGTAATTGACAATAATAAATTTTGTTACGACAGTTGTTTAAAACTTAGATAATCAAATTCTAATGAACACATCTATAGAATAAGAAATGGTACTTATTTAATAAGGTTATACTTTGGTAGCCTAAAATAACCTTTGTGTTTAATATTTAACAAAGATGCTCAAGGAGAACTTAGTGGTGGGAGTAGTTTAAGGTGGAATAGGACTAGTGGTGAG
Source organism: Canis lupus baileyi (assembly GCF_048164855.1). Lineage (NCBI taxonomy): Eukaryota > Metazoa > Chordata > Mammalia > Carnivora > Canidae > Canis > Canis lupus. Next base: position 25,716,554 of record NC_132851.1, on the reverse strand, counting down.
TAGTTTAAGGTGAAATAGGACTTTCTCCATAGGAAGTTTGTTTTTTCCAGGCAGATGAAACCAAGGATAAATAAATTTTCTCCACATGTTAAAGTACTTGACATAATAGAATCATTTTCTGCCAAGATTTTATGCTACTTTCAACCTATGATTTGTACAATAAAATAAGTTATCTAAAATTATATAATTTGCTTATTTATTTACTGATTTATTTTTTTAATTCTCATGTTATAACTGAGTTGACAGTAGTTCTCAGATGTAGCATATACTTTTTGTTGCTGTAAGATCTTTCTTTCTTTTTTCTTTCTTTCTTTTTCTTATGTTACTGTTTCTCTCCATGTTAAGGTTGCCAGATAAAATACAGGATGCTACTTACATTCAAACTGGGTGTTGGCAAATTGAACTCTAATAAAAAAATATACCAAAAAAAAAAGAGCCTATATATTCCAAAAAAAAAACCCCAAAATTTAAGATAAATAACACATTTTTTTTCAGGATACATATTTAGTATAGGTATGCCCCAGGCAACATTTGGGTCTCAAAACAAACCATTACTGCTGCTTTTCTACATAGGTTCCTTCAGGCTGTCCAGAGATGGAAGAGTGACCCTTCCAAAGGTCTTTTTAATTCTATATTCATTGAATATAGTAATTAACTATTATTTGTCTTTTTTATCTGAAATTCAAATGTAACTGGATGCCCTATACTTTGATTTGTTAAATCTGGCAACCCTACTACCTATCCCCCAAATTCAGTTCACATTGTTATAAATACATAGTCTTGTGTATCTAATATGTATCCTAAATATATATATTAATATAAGTATATATATTTAAGGTTTTATTTAAATATATATTTACTTTATATATATTTATTTTATTTAAGTATATATATACTTTAAGTAATATATATATATATATATATATATGTATTTATATTTAAGTTTTTATTTAAATTCTAGTTAGTTGGGGCATCTGGATGGGTCAACGGTTGAGCATCTGCCTTTGGCTCAGGTCGTGATCCCCAGGTCCTGGGATTGAGTTCCACATGGGGATCTCACGGGGAGCCAGCTTCTCCCTCTGCCTATGTCTCTGCTTCTCTCTCTGTGTCTCTCATGAATAAATAAATAAATACATTCTAGTTAGTTACCGTAAAATGTAATACTAGTTTTGGGTGTACAATTTAATGAGTATCCATAAGGTACTATGTATGCAAGTTCTTGTTTAAACTTTAAGTAAATATTGTTGGGCTCTTTAAATTGCATTTCATTTTCTCTTTAAGTATCATTACTTTATTACTTCATCCATATGGATATAACTCATTTCATCTGGCCAATACACAGTAACTCATCTAGCCATAGGTTACAATTGACACACATTTTCCCCTAAGAAAACCTAGATCATCTCAGTTTTTTGCAAACCGCAATGCTCAACGTATATTCTTGTGCATGTGCTCTTCTTTTCCTGTGTAAAATTTCTGCAAGGTATATATACTTAGGAGTGAAGTCCTGTATGGGGCACGTAGTTGTTCTTATTCTAATATGCACTTTTATTGTCAGGTGATTCTCCTAACCACTATTTTAGTTTATACTCTTGAGACCATAAGTATATTCATTTTTTATTTTTTAGATTCCACACGTAAGTGAAATCATACAGTATTTGTCTTCCTCCGTCTGACTTACTTCACTTAACATAATACCTTCTAGATCCATCCATGTTGTCACAAATGGCAACATGTCATCCTTGTTATGGCTGAATAATAGTCCATTGCATATGTATATCACATCTCCTTAATCCATTCATTTTGGATGGACCTTTAGGTTTTCTCATCTTAGCCAACACAAACAATGCAATTAATGCTGCAACAAAAACAGAGATACATGTATCTTTTCAAATGTGTTTTCATTGTCTCTGTGTAAATACTCAGTAGTGGAATTACTGGATCATATGATATTCTATTTTTAATTTTTCGAGGAACATCCACACTACTTTCCCCTTTGGCTGCACCATTCCCAACAGTGCAAGAGGGCTCTCTTTTTTCAAGCCCTCACTGACAATTGCTATTTCTTGTCTTTTTAATTCTAGCCATTCAAGAAAAAGCAGAATTATAGCTATAGATACAGAGCACAAACTGATGGTTGCCAAGGGGAAAGGATTGAAGAATGGGCAAAATAGAGAACCTATTAGAAACTGACAATGAAGAGACACTCAATCTCATTAGCAATCAGAGAAGTGAAAGTCAAAAAAGTAAAATACTTTAATTCACTATATTGACAAACATAAAGCCATCTTATTTCATTTTATTTTTATTTGAGCAAAGCTGACACACAATGTCACATCAGTTTCAGGTATACAACATAATGATTTGACAACTTTGTTTGTTATTTTACTATTATTTTTATTTTAATTCCAGTAGAGTTAGCAGACAGTGTTATATTAGTTTCAGGTGTACAATATAGTAATTCAACACTTCATACATCACCCAGGGCTCATCAAGACAAGTGCATCCTTAATCCCCTTCACCTATTTCCCCATCCCCCACCCACCTGCCTCTGGTAGCTATTAATTTGTTCTCTGTATTTAAGAGTCTGTTTCTTGGGTAGACAACTCTGTATGTTGTGCTTTACTCACTATAAGTGTAGTTATCATCTGTTACCATACAACAATATCACACTACCATTTCTATATTCCCTATGCCGTATATTTCATCCCCATGATTCATTCATTCCATAACAGGAAGCCTGTATCTCCCACTCTCCTTCACTCAATTTGCCCATCTCCCCCACTCCACCCCACCCCCTCAACTATCAGCACAATCCTTTTTTTCTTTTTATAAATTTATTTTTTATAGGTGTTCAATTTGTCAACATATAGAATAAAACCCAGTGCTCATCCTGTCAAGTGCCCACCTCAGTGCCCATCACCCAGTCACCCCCACCCCCCGCCCACCTCTCCTTCCACCACCCCTAGTTTGTTGCCCAAAGTTAGGAGTCTTTCATGTTCTGTCTCCCTTTCTGATATTTCCCACTTATTTTTTCTCCTTTCCCCTTTATTCCCTTTCACTATTTTTTATATTCCCAAATGAATGAGAAATATGTTTGTCCTTCTCCGATTGACTTATTTCACTCAACATAATACCCTCCAGTTCCAACCACGTCGAAGCAAATGGTGGATATTTGTCGTTTCTAATGGCTGAGGAATATTCCATTGTATACATAGACCACATCTTCTTTATCCATTCATCTTTCGATGAACACCGAGGCTCCTTCCACAGTTTGGCCATTGTGGACATTGCTGCTAGAAACATTGGGGTGCAGGTGTCCCGGCTCTTCACTGCATCTGTATCTTTGGTGTAAATACCCAGCAGTGCAATTGCTGGGTTTAGGGCAGATCTATTTTTAACTCTTTGAGGAACCTCCACACAGTTTCCCAGAGTGGCTGCACCAGTTCACATTCCCACCAACAGTGCACGAGGGTTTCCTTTTCTCCGCATCCTCTCCAACATTTGTTGTTTCCTGCCTTGTTAATTTTCCCCATTCTCACTGGTATGAGGTGGTATCTCATTGTGGTTTTGATTTGTATTTCCCTGATGGCCAGTGATGCGGAGCATTTTCTCATGTGCATGTTGGCCATGTCTATGTTTCCTCTGTGAGATTTCTCTTCATGTCTTTTGCGCATTTCATAATTGGATTGTTTGTTTCTTTGCTGTTGAGTTTAATAAGTTCTTTATAGATCTTGGAAACTAGCCCTTTATCTGATATGATAAGATACCTAGGAATAAACCTAACCAAAGAGGTAAAGGATTTATACCCTAAAAACTATAGAACACTTATGAAAGAAATTGAGGAAGACAAAAAGAGATGGAAAAATATTCCATGCTCATGGATTAGAAGAATTAATATTGTGAAAATGTCAATGTTACCCAGGGCAATTTACACGTTTAATGAAATCCCTATCAAAATACCATGGACTTTATTCAGAGAGTTGGAACAAATTATTAAGATTTGTGTGGAATCAGAAAAGACCCCGAATAGCCAGGGGAATTTTAAAAAATAAAACCATAGCTGGGGGCATCACAATGCCAGATTTCAGGTTGTACTACAAAGCTGTGGTCATCAAGACAGTGTGGTACTGGCACAAAATCAGACACATAGATCAATGGAACAGAATAGAGAACCCAGAAGTGGACCCTGAACTTTATGGTCAACTAATATTCGACAAAGAAGGAAAGACTATTCACTGGAAAAAAAGACAGTCTCTTCAATAAATGGTGCTGGGAAAATTGGACATCCACATGCAGAAGAATGAAACTAGACCACTCCCTTGCACCATACACAAAGATAAACTCAAAATGGATGAAAGATCTAAATGTGAGACAAGATTCCATCAAAATCCTAGAGGAGAGCACAGGCAACACCCTTTTTGAACTCGGCCACAGTAACTTCTTGCAAGATACATACACGAAGGCAAAAGAAACAAAAGCAAAAATGAACTATTGGGACTTCATCAAGATAAGAAGCTTTTGCACAGCAAAGGATACAGTCAACAAAACTAAAAGACAACCTACAGAATGGGAGAAGATATTTGCAAATGTCGTATCAGCACATTTCTTAATTTTTAAGCAAAGAATCTCACATTTTTGTTTTGCACTGGGCCCACTGTCACTGCTTCTGAGGAGAGTATACATGAGTTGCACATGAGAATACACCTATAGCCACAAGTTGTAAAGAAATATTATTGATTTTTGTTAAAACCACTATTTACACAGTGCAGGGGCAGAAATAAATAGGCTATAAATAGGCTCTCTCATTGCTTGCATTTTTAAGTAGAGAGGTTCCCCCCCCATAAAATGTAAACAGAAGTTGCACTTTTTGCATGTCTAGGTTGGTCAGGTCTCTCCACTTTGGTTCCCTGACTTCACCAGACACTAGCGATGTGCTCAGATCCCCTCTGATCCAGTCTAACCTAAGATCTTCTTCAGAAGACTTTCATTGAACTGCTAGAGCCATTGTACTGGGTCTGCACAGAAAGCTAGAAGTTCCTAGGAGTTTATCCCCACAACCTCCCGCCACATACCCACTGATAATCACTGTTAGGGACAGGGCTTTGAAAACCCCATTTATTTTCCTTGGGTCATGATAAATTATTATAATATTATATTAATTTATTATAGTAATAACTAATCTCAATATATTAACATAATATAGCAATATGTTATGGTAATTTATTATAATATTATATTAAATTTAAAGATAATCATCTATAATCACTGAATAATAACATTAGAAGCTCTCTGTGAGATCAGAATAAGTACATTCAGAGGATTTTGTTTGAGATACACACCTTTTCTTTTGTCCTTTCTCTCGTTTCTTCCACTCGTTAACTGGCTTCCTCAGGCAGTAATTCCTTATCTTCCTGCACAACAATCCTTATTTGGGGGTCAGCTTCTAAGGAATTCAATGATCGGGTCTGGCCCTGGAGACTGGCCCCCTGCCCTCTCAGGCTGGAAGAATTCTGAGCTCCCACTAGGGGCTTAGATCCCAGAGAAACATGGGTTTGCAGGTTCTCATTCAGTTATCTCTGTGGTTTCAGAAGCTTTCCCTTTGTTACCTTTGCCCCTGAGGAATTCCCATATTTTCTTGTGCATTCAGAAATATATTTAAAATAAGTTTATTTTAAAACAATTATATTTATTTTATTTAAAATAAGTTATATTTTAAAATAAGTTTATTACATAAGTTAAATTACCCAGAATGCACATATTTTAAGGCAGCTGGGCTACTTTTAGAACACCTGGACTGCCATCCTGCTGGAAGTATAAGACTTTCTGCTTGTATTTCTAGATTTCATGCTGAATGCTTAGCTCAGCTCTCGATTTTATGCTGAATGCTTAGCTCAGACTGTATTTTCAGTATTTTTGGTTTTCTTATCAATGGATTAAAAATATACATGTGTACATATGCATATGTATATATATGTATATATTTAGCATCCCACACACACATTTTGTTCTGCATTGTTTCATTGTAATTTAGCTCTGAGTATTTCGTCATTTACTGTATATTTTCTTTAACACAGGGATTTTTTTTTAAGATTTTGTTTATTTGAGAGAGAGAACAAGAGAGAGAGAGCAAACAGAGGGAGAGGGAGAGACAGAAGCAGACTCCCTGCTGAGCAGAGAGCTCAATGTGGGACTCAATCCCAGGACCCTGAGATCATGACCTGAGAGCTGAAGGCAGGTGTTTAAGCAACTCAGCCACCCAGGCACCCCCAACATGGAGGTTTTCTATAAGTACTTTGCTGGTTTAAAGACAGAAGTAATTTGAAATTTTATCTTTTTGGACATTAATGTCTAACTATGTATATCTTATGTGGTAAGAGAAATTGTATGGTACAATATTAATTCTTTAGAGATATAGAAAGGGAAATCCTCTTGCACCATTGATGAGAATGCAAACTGGTGCAGCCACTCTGGTAAACAGTATGAAGATTCCTCAAAGAGTAAAAAATAGAACTACCTTACAATCCAGCAATTGCACTACTAGGTTTTTACCCAAAGAATACAAAAGTACAAATTCAAAGGATACATGCACCACACCCAATGTTTATAGTAGCATTATTTACAGTATACAAATTGTGGAAATAGCCCAAGTGTCTATTGTCTGATGAATGGATAAAGAAGACGTGGCATATATACACAATGGAATATTACTCAGCCATAAAAAATGAAATCTTGCCATTTGCAATGACATGGATGGAGCTAGAGACTCTTATGCTAAGCGAAATAAGTCAGTCAGAGAAAGACAAATACTACATGATTTCACTCATATGTGGAATTTAAGAAACAAAACAATTGAGCAAAGACATAAAAGAGAGAGAGAGGCAAACTAAATTTCTTAACTATAGAGAACAAATGGATACTCACCAGAAGGGTGGTGGGTGGGGGGCTGGGTGACATCGGTCATGGGGATTAAAGATGCACATATTGTGATGAACACTGGGTCATGTATGGAAGTGGGAATCACTATACTGTAAACCTGAAACTAACATTACATTGCATGTTAACTAATTGGAATTTAAATAAACAGTTAAAGAAAAGAAAATACACTGCATAAAAACAATTAGATACATCGGTGGTCTGGTACATGATAGATTTTTGTGACTGTTCCCATTGTTATGGAAAGTTCTCTGAGTATCTCTGGATTATTCTCATTAATCTACTCGTACATATCTATGATCCTGTTTATTTTTCTCTGTTCCATCACTTTCTGAGAGTGATCTGTTAAAATCTCTAATACAAGATTAATCACTACATTAATCTGCCACTTGTCGCTTTAATATATTTTGGATTTATATATAATTGCATGCATATATTTGCTGATCTATCCTCTGGTATCTTACTGTTTTTCATAGTAAGCAGTGTTTCTCTTTGTCACTGATTATGCTCTGCTATTCAAATCTATCCTGTGCTCTACTAAAATTGCTACTCCATATTTCTTCCGATTTACATTTGCTTCATATTTTTAACTTTGTTAAAATTAACTGTGTTTTTCATTCTTGTATGTCCATTAAGAAGGTCTCCTACAGAAATCAGTGATGAAACAGGAGTTTATCACATGCTTCTTGTTTTTGTTGTTGTTACAGAATACAATCTGAGTATAGATGATCCCCAACTTGATGACAGTTTGACTTAGGATTTTTTGACTTTAGAGTGGTGTGAAAGTGACACACGCTCAGTAGAAACCACACTTGGAATTTTCAATATGGATCTCTACCTAGCGATGAGCAGTTTAACCCTCTGATCCTCCTTCATGACGCTGGGCATGGAGAGCAAGCCACAGCTCCCAGTCAGCTAGCTACTGCAAGGATAAACAACTGATACGGCGACAACCCATCCTGTACCCATACAACCATCCTGTTTGTCATCCGATATTGAAAATAGCATAAATTTCGCAAAATAAATATCATGTATCAGTGCACTAGAGATACTCAAGCAGTACACATTGGAAGAAAAAAATTGCAGCAACAGTAAAGATTTAACACTAGTGGGATTTTTTTCTATTAAGAATTTGTTGCACGCTCCTTCAGCTTTTAGAATGTTCAAATAAAATTAGCTGATCACAGTATTAATTGAGTGGTTGCTATATGGGAGGTACTATTCTTAGAGCTTTACCTAAACTACCTTGTGCAATCCTCAGAAAGATCCCATAAGGTCCTAAAGATTCTTTACTTCAGGTAGTATTCATAACACTGCCATAGGAGTCAGAGAAACACTGCAACCCATTCATATTGACTGGTAAAGAGCAACTCTAATTATTGAGACTACAGATCACCGAATGATCTCATTCAGCAGTAGACTGAGAGTCAAGTAATGGGGTCTGGAAGTGATGCTGGGAGGCAGGAGAAAAGATGGCTGTTGAGCCCAACTAAGGCTACAGGGATGGGTTTGATGGCATAGGTATCTGCAGGACCTGCTGGCTGCTCCTGGGAAGCACACCACTGGCAGGGACATCTTCTGATCAGGTGACAAAATATGTGTCATTAATAGCAGCATTGTCAGCATGGACCAAGGTTCAGGCAACATAGGATACTTTAGCATCGAAGTGAATGCCCAGCTATTTTACAAGCAAGCATCCAGTCACCTCCTGGCTGCAACAAAGCATTAGATACCAAGGACTTAATGACAATCAATGTAATAGGGCTGTCGGGAAATTTTGATGCAGTTCTTATGTCAAATCATGGCCTAACAAGAGTCTCATTTAACCAGTTAAACAGAAGTTCACAATAAGAATTTCTAAAAATTAAATGGTTTGTGAATTAATAAAAATGATTTGATAAGGAATTTACCCTGTAACATTTTACTAACACATTACTATATACTGTGTGCATCCTTAGAAAATAAAAGGGAATATGTTTCAATCTATTTATTTATTTAAATAGTAATTTATTTTACTAGGTGGTATTTTGAATACCACATCTGGGCTCTTATTTTACAGATGAGCAAACTAGGTACAGAATAGTCGAGTAGCTTGCCAAGGTTATAGACTAGTCAGTGTCAGAGCTGAGGTTCAAACACAGGCAGACTGGCTCTGATGCTTAGGATCCTAACCACTATGTTTTACTGCCTGTCAAGCTATCTTTCTAAGTTATTTTTCCACTGCTTTTTAACATGTCATTTTAATATTATTGCATGATGCTAAATTATCTTTTTAAGAGAATTACTGCACATTTGAAATTCTATTCTTTTGTCATAAATATCGATAAGAAACTGCATTTATGTTCTTTCATTACTAAAACTGTTTTTTTTTTCTTTTCACATATATACAAATCAACCCAGAAGCAAAACTATAACAGATATTTTCATTCTTCAACTGATTGGCAAGGCCTATTTAAGTAAAACACAAGTTTTTCTGAGCCAAATATCCTGCTTAAACTTATTTTCATTTTTAATTCCTAAATTTGTCCTATACCAGATTCACCAAAACACATGAAACATAGATTGAAGCTAAGATTTCTAAACCCCAAAAGACATTCATAAGCCAACCAGGTGAAGTATTGGGTATTCCAATTAAGTGATTTTCCTTCCAGCTGCTGGGGTTGACATTTCTTCTATTACTCTCTTTTGTGCTGTTTGCTTTTGTGCTTCCTTGCTCTTTTATGTTATTTTGTATAAGAACGAAGTTCCATTTGCTTTTATTTTCCCGGTGTTTTAGATAATTCATATATCTTGTTTTTGTAATTCTACAAATAAAAATTACTAAGTTTAAAAAAATACTTCTTAATCTCTAGTTCTCTAATTATCAGTGGCAAATGAAATGCTATACTTCTAAAATATAAGATACAGAAAGTCAGCACATTTTATTCACTTTCACCTTTATCACACCACTACAATACATACTTCACAATGTTCACAGAAGTAATCTGGAATTGTAAATTGGTATTATTGTTATAGTCATTTATTATTATATTAAATATCTTGTGCTTGCAAGTGGTATAAGCAAACATGAAAACACCAATGACCTTCCCTCACTTATGAAATAAAGCTTCATGAAGATAAATGAAGGTTTTTCTCGGACCACAGAGTTAACTGCTATCTTAAATTGAGTATTTTTCTTTCACTACATTTAAAAATTACTACATCTGCACTTTACTATAAATATGTGTATATATATATATGTGTGTGTGTGTGTGTGTACATAGACATAATATATATCCATAAACCACATATAAGTGTTTTACATGCTTTTAAGCTTTATGAAAATGATGTATTCCACAAACTATTCCGCAACTTGCTTGTTTCACTCAACATTATTTTTTAAGATTATTTATATTGATATATGTACTTTCACTTGAATAACCTCAAAGTAATATTGAATAGAGTACAATTAATGTGATCATTGTCCTGTAAATGGTCATTAGGTTCTTTCTTATTATTACAATGTGGCTGTAAATATTCTCATGCATATTTACTCGTGAACAAATATCTAGAGTCTGAAACTCAGAAAACAGCAATAATTTACCCCCTCCAGGGCAGCTGGAGTTTCCAACTTCATTTTTGTCCTTGCAAACACTTGGCTTTGCCTGAATGTTTTTTTTTTTTTGCTTGGCTGTGACACGTAAAATGTATCTCATTATGGGTTTTATTTTTACTTCTCTGGTTACTAGCAAGCCTGGACATCTTTTCAAATTTGTATATTGTCCATTAAGGTTTCTTTTTCCTGTACATTACCCATTCATTTTTTTCTTTTTGGTTGCTTTTTTCTTATGAATTGATAGGAGTTCTTCTACTTTTTATTCTGGATACAAAATCTTTATCAGTTGCATGTTACTCAAATATTCTCCGAGTCTACTGCTTCTCACTGTATTTTTCTGCAAAAAGTATAAAATTTGAAAATAGCCAATGTATTCTTTTTTATTTAGTGACTTGGGGTTTTGGGAATCTTTCCTCCTTAAACATTTTTTAAATTTACTTTACACATTAAGCCGTTAATTCACTTAGAATGTACTTTTGTGTACCATTTGAAGCAGAATTATATCATTTCTATGTGTTCATAACAGATTATTAAAACAACATTATTGAATTAATCTACTCTCTCTCCAGTGGTGTTAATGCCCTCTCTGTCATATATCATATTTCTGCATATTTGTGGGTCTTTACCTGGGTTCCTTATCCTACCTAGTCCAATGATCTAGGTCTATGAATTGAGTTTGGGAACAGTTTTAAACTTGCTTAAATATTATATGTCATAATACATCTTGACATCTGACAATGAAGCTTATATAATATTGCAATTCAAAAATTTAAAGTGTCCCTTTGCATCAGTTTTGATCAGACCTTTTTCGTTCTAAATACGAGGCGAAAAATTCAGCTCAGAATGATTTTCTTAATTTTTTTATTATTAATGTTTCAGAACACTTACCACCCTGGATTTCTGCTTTACTCTTCCATGTCCACAGCTCTTTGTTTTCATCCATTTGTCTTTTCCTTCAGTATTCCTGGAAAGCTTATCAGCTGTGTCTTCCACATATCCGATCTAACATTTTATACTTTAAATTTGGCTTTCACTTTCTCCATGATAGCTTTGAACCTCATTTCATTTGCATTTCCTGTGGTCCTTCTTTATAACCTCTACCTTCTCTTGCAATTTATTTTCTTAGATTTCCCAGTCAGCTTATTACATCCTAATAGCATTCTGCACCTGTCTCATAGAGCTTTCTCTCTGCATTCTAGAAGGATTCCAAACAGAGTCCAAACATTTCATTCTGAGTCCAGCAGTAGATAATTCTCAGATATATCTTTCTCTTAGACTCCAGAATTTTCTTCTTATTCTCTATTATTTTGCCATAAGCTCTGTTTATAGGCTGGCCTCTGTACTCAAATGAGATGAGGTTTTGAGAGCCATTAGGTGTTGCCAGTTGGCAACAGACAGGGTACGTGACTTGTCAGGTTTCTGGCTGGATACTTGTCTCATGTCCACACCACTGGGCAGGTTATTATTTTAAGTTTCCAGAGTCTCCCAGGTAGAGCAGATATTCATCTAATGGAACTCATCTGCATTTAGACAGAAAGAGGGCATAGTAGTATCCTCTCAGCTCTCTTACTTGTTTCTTCTTTTGGTTTTTGTACTTTAAATTAATGGAATTTATGAAAATCTGTCACCCTCAGCATGTCGTGTCTCACTAGACCTTTAGTTTCAGAATGGTTACACGCCATGTCTAATGGACTTTGACACCTATATGTCACACCTCAACAGAGTAGTCTGTGCTCTCTGTCATCAATTTCCTATGCCATGCACTTTATCCACTCCCTTGGGACCAGCATCCCAACACTGCACTAAAACCATTCATGACAATTTACCAATGAACTTTGTCCACAGGGGCAAATCCAGTGATCAATTGTTAGTCCTCATCTTACCCTACATATGTAGAATTTGACACAGCCAATATAGTCTCCCTGTCAAAACACTTCTTTAATTGCCTTCTAGAAAGCTCTGCCTTCTTGGTTCTCTTCTCAGGCTGGCGTCCCTCTCTGTCCCTTTCCATTTGTCCTCAAGTCACTGCCTTCTTAGTGTTGGCATGGTCCAGTGCTCCGTGCATAGAATTTTTCTCCTTCACATACACTCACTTGCTAGTATCGCCTGTCTCATGGATTTAAATACATTTTATACACATATAAATTTTTACATCTACCCTGCACACTCCTCTGAATGGCAGACTCATTTATCCAACTGCCTGTACAATATCTTTATGTTGAGCATCAATAGGCATATCACACTATATGCATCCATAACAGGAACGACTATTTTCTCCCTCATATCTGACCCGAAAAATACCCTTCTACTTGTTGGTTAATGACTGAATTAGTCTGTTCAGGTTACCAGAGTAAAATATCATAAACTGGGGACTTTAAATGACAGAAATTTATTGCTCACTGTTCTAGAGGCTGGGAAGTCCAAGATTAAATTGTTAGCTCATTTGATTTCTGGTGAGGGCCTGCTTTCTGGCTTATAGCCAGCTGTATTTTTACTGCATCCACACATGGCAGAAACAAAAGTCTTCCTTTTTTAAAAGGACATCTGCCCTGTGGGATCAGGGCTCCACTCTCATGACATTATTAGTTATCCTTAATCACCTTCCTTTTTTTAAGATTTTATTTATTTATTCATGAGAGACCCAGAGAGAGGCAGAGACATAGGCAGAGGGAGAAGCAGGCTCCATCCAGGGAGCCTGATGCAGAACTCAATCCCAGGACCCAGTATTATGACCTGAGCCAAAGGCAGATGCTCAACTGCAGAACCACTCAGGTGCCCCTGCCTTAATCACCTTCTTAAGGGCCCCATCTCCAATACACTCCCATGGAGGGGGTAGGGTTTAGGGCTTCAACATGACTTTTGGAAAGACACAATTCAGTCCATAACAATGACATTTTCGTTCCTCTAAGTGCTTGATCAAAATACCTTAAAATATCCTTCACTTCTTTTTGTTTCTTATACATTGTACGTGCAATTTATTAGAAAATCCTGCTTTCCAGATGTTTCCAATGTCTTCAACGCTCTCACTATCATGCCTGCTCCTCAAGCAGCCATAACTCTCCACCTGGGAATAACCCCCTGGCTGGTCTCTTTACTTCTGTTCTTGACCATCTCCCTGCTGTTCCTTCATAACACAACAACTGGGATCATCGCTAGAAAAGATAAGCAGAAATATAACATTCTTCTCCTCAACCTTCTCCAGTGGCTTCCAATCCCACTTAAAGTAAAAGTCAAGCCTTTACAATGAGCTCTTACTCTCTACAATCCAGCTATCTGTGCCTCTCTGATCTCAATCATACCAATCTTGGTCTTCCTTTATTGTTCTTTATCAAACATTTCAACCAAGCCCTCACCTCAAGGATCTATGATTTGCTGCACCATCTTCCAGAAACATCTTTTTCTAGAGATCCCCATATTTTACACCCTTGAGAATCCCATGACAGACTTAAATAAAAAGTCTAAGTCCCAACATTTCCTTTTCCCCTTACCATCTTTTATTTATTTTTTTTATCTGTTGTCTTATCCTGTAGTAGAATGTAACCTCCATGAAGGCGTGATTGATTTTTTTGTCTTATTACCTACTTTATCTGGACCACCTAGATTACATGGCACACAGCTGATGCTTCATAAATGATGAGGAATTAATAGATGTACTAAAGGAGTAGCTGTTCACAATCCTGGTTGGCACATACCCTTGAATGAGTTAATCCCTTACATTTTTAAGTAGGCTGTCCTTTGTGAGAAATCAGTGAATTAGGATGGATAATGTTCTTCCATTTGACTCACCCCATGTTGGTTTTCTCATCTTTTTCTTTTCTTTTCTTTTTTTTTTTTTATTATTTTTACTATGAACCTGGGACCTGCTTCATGATAGGCTGCTAGCTATTTGCAATTTAAAAATAGAAATTGAAGAAGCAAACACTTAACTGGAAGGGTGTATTGCTCTATGCTGGGTCTAAGCTATGAGGGACAGTAAAGTTGGGGAGGGGTCCAGGTCATACTTGAGTCACTTCTGCTGAAGACTCAGTGGCAGCCGATAACAAAGCGAGGTAATTCCTAAAAGTGACTGGGCCAGATGTCAGGTTCCATGTGTGAACATCACTGTCCCACTGTGAAGGGCAGTCTTCTCTGAATCCAACACAGAAAATAGATGATTTTGGTGGTACACTGAAAAATGGGAGAGAAATGACTCACTCATCTTTGGGGATGGCATCAAATGAGCGTAGAGGTTTGCATTGCCTTTCTGAAACGGGTGAACAATGAACACTGTCAACTGAGCAGGAGGAACATTAGTACTATTGTCCTTTAACATAGAGAATACCTAGTTTCTACAGTCCAGTATCAGTAGGTCACAAATTACCAAAGGTAGTTAGATGCCTATGAATCTTCCCTTGGCGCTGGATTTGTGGAAACACACTCCACAGATTCAGAAGATGGATTGCAATTCCTTCATCTTCCCCTAAGAAGCTAAAGAGTAAGGCAGTCAAAGCAAATGTCTACCACAGTTCCAGAACAGACGCTGGAGAACATGAAGAAAACAAGAGTGATGTGTAACATATTTTGGTGAACAAACATAGCCTTCGCTATCTTTAAAGGCATGTGACTTGCTGGATCAGTTTATCTTTCCTCTAGCTTTCCCAAACATGTCTCCAAGTAGAGTGACAAGATCAGAGAATATTCCTGCATGGAATGGTGGTATACAACTCTCTCCTACTGGCTTTGAAACCCATCACAGATTGTTCTTCCTCAAAAAGTCCCACCACACAACCCAGGGAGTCCCAGAAGGCAGACAATTTATCTCATTTTTGTTTGTAAACTACATCCCTGGCACAAACCAGGTATTCCAGAATATTCAAAAGGACTGTTGAACATAGGAATTAGTGAATGTGGATGTTCAAAAATGGGGATAGGCAAATATTTATTGAATAAATAAAGGAACAAATGAGTTCAGCATTTATTGCACATAAAGTATTTACACCCTTACTTTTCCCCACCTTCAAGCCATGGTCCACCTCCATTTCCAGAATCAATCATTATGTGACTTACAATACATTTTACGTGTTCATTTTCCCTCAAGCACACTCCTAAAAGCATATGCTCCATTAGAAATGGATGAGTGCAGTCTATCATATTAATGGAACTACATAGAAAAATTTCACAACATCCCCATTGATGAGAAATATATTTGACAAAATTCAACACACAATTATGTTAAAACATTAAATAAAATATAAATTTGTAGATACACCTCTAACATAATAAAAAACACCTCTGCCCCCAAACTGGCATCTTCTTTAATGGGAAACACTATAGGCTGTATCATCTTTTCCACTGAAGTTAAGGAAAAGACAAGGTTGCCCACTATCTTCCTTATCATGTAACAGAACATTGATGACATTATGAGCCAATACGATGAGACAAAAAAAAAACAATTAGGGGCATAGGGTTTAGAGCATAAGATGTAAGTTAATCATTATTTACTAATGATAGAGATAAAAATCAAGAAAGTTCTCCTTTTCTCTTTTGCACTCTCTGCTGTCAGCACATCCACACGAAGCCTGCTTCTTTAGAGCAAACCACCTCTATTTGGCTTGGCAGTGGCAGTAGAAAAGTGCCAGGATGCCACTTTGTTTTGAAGCCCTAACTGCTGGCCCAAAGCTAATTGATTTCCCCTACACCGAAGGCTATCAAGTATCCTCCTGATTACACAATTTGCAATTAACCCTTGTGAGTGTAGATCTGCCCATCAGTGTAAGGAAATGAACAGTGAAAGCTAAGATTCCCAGATGCTCACCCAGAAAACTTAATAGCAGCTGCATTGCAATCGGCTCTCAAAGGTCTCTGTATTGCTACTGCACCAAAGTACTACCACACACTGGCATTACTTTAGGGTTCTGGAGGGCGGAGCCCTGAAAGGAGAAGCTGGGGCTGAGATCACGGTGTTGGCAGGACTGTGTTCTTTCTGGAAGCCCTAGGGGAGAATCCCTGTCCTTGCCTTTTTCCAGCGATTGCAGGCTGTTCACATTCCTTGATTTGTGGACTTTCCTCCAATTTCAAAGGCAGCAAGGTTGGACATCATTCTCACACTGCCACTTCTCGAGTTCTCTCTTCTGCTTCCTTCCTCCACTTAGAAGATCTCTTGTGATTACATGGGGCCCACTCTGGGAATCCAGGCCACTCCTCCCATCTGGAGACCTGCTAATCAGCAACTGTAATTTCACCTGCAACCTCAACTCCCCTTTCTATGTAACCTAACATGTGCAGATTCTGGAAATTAGGACTCAGATCTCTTTGGAGGGCCTTCATTCTGCCTACCACAGGCTTTTAGATGAGAGGGCCCGAATTTTACAAATCAAGGCTCCGAGATCAATACAGGTAAACTGACCCACCTCAAATCATACAGCTAATTCTCATCCTGGTGGAGCATGGATAAGAATCCAAAACTCTCATCTCTCAGATCAGAGTAGTCTTCACAGAGCAGACCCAAAGCATATTGCATACGGAGTCCTCCCTCCATTAAAAAATTTTTAAAAATCACCCCATTTGTAGTATACAGACCATTTTCAAAGTGTAGTATGCCATATGGAAATTCTATATGCATTTTTCCTTTTAGATTCAAAATACAGTGCCTAATAATATTTTTAGTATACCAGGTGGTAATGAAGATGACAGCAAACACAAATAGGGAATTGAGGTTTTCATGGCTGTTTCTTCGAGTGTAACTTAACAAATCTGAGCACTGATATCAGAAAGAAGTTGTTCTATTAAACATACATTGAACTTGCACACATCTGA
Organism: Canis lupus baileyi; assembly: GCF_048164855.1. Taxonomy (NCBI): domain Eukaryota; kingdom Metazoa; phylum Chordata; class Mammalia; order Carnivora; family Canidae; genus Canis; species Canis lupus. The sequence goes on along the minus strand of NC_132851.1, from coordinate 25,699,228 downwards.
GGGGACTTTTGCCACAGCCTATCTCCGGGTTCAAATCTGAATTGACACTGCAGTTACCCTTCTTTTTTTTTTAATTAATAACTGTCTGGGCTTCTTTTTCTTGAAAAGGTCAGCATTCAGTAATATCATTAAGAGATACCACTCTCTCTTTTCAGGGACGCAGCGGGGAATATTAGCTCCTGGCCATAGAAATTAGGGAAGTGCAGAGGTCAACATCTTCTCCAGTGTGATACTCAGGACTGCCTCACACAGAAACTCTTCAGTGATTTGGTTCTGTTCTATTTTGAGCTAGAAGAAAAGGTGCTGTCAACCTCATTTAGAAGGTTATTCCACATTTCTACTCATTAGGTGCTCTTTTCACTTAATTTCTTCCTTTTTTATTATAACCCAATGCTCTTGGTTATTATCTTTCACTTCCATTCATACACTGCCCCATGCACTTGTCCAGATAATTTGACCGGTGGAAAGAACCAATTAGCTTCTGTATTCTCTATAGAGATCTCCAGCCTCTTTTGGAGAAAGATGAGATAAGCAGAGGAAGGAATGAAAAGACTGACTCCATGGCTGAGTGTGAGGCCTGGGATTAGAAGGAACAGGATTGTTCTCTCAAGAATCATCTGTTCAAAAAAAGAAAAAAAAGAATCATCTGTTCATTCATGCTCTGATGCCGATTAGGATTCTGTACCTGTGAATCCTTGAAAATCTCAGGTTTCAGACAGGGAGGATTGATAAGGATGCCATAGGGCTACTGGGGAAAAGTCAATTCAATGTAATTCTACTGCAAATCATGAGGTTCTTTTCTACGAACCAAAATATTATGATGATAATATATAACACATATAAAAATTTGTAACCATATATGGTGATGGATGTGACCTGGATTTATTGTGGTGATCATCTTGCAACATATACAAATATCGAATCATTGTGCTGTGCACTTAAAACTGATGTAATGTCAATTTATGTCAATTATGTCACAATTTAAAAAATATATTTTATATAAAATATATAATACTAAAATATAAAAGTATGTAAAAATAAGTTTGTGTGTGTGTGTGTGTGTGTATAAAATGTTAGAAGCAAGGGAAAGTAGACATCAATTCCAGCATCAGCAAGGGAAAAGGATGAGGAGCTGGGACAGATTTATTAAAAAAAAAAAAGTCCTTTGAAGGTGGTGATTGTTTGGTTCTTCATTGGGATCGCAGTCCTGCATGGGGTGGGGAGCCTAAGTGTAATACCAAGAAGTTTTACTTTTTTCTGTCTTTCTGGAAAGGAAATATAGTTTAACATGGAAAAGGGACTTTCTAGTTACACAAATCTTGGTTTGAAAATCACTGTAATACTCAGTAGCTAGGGGAGGTTTCAAAAGGTGTTTTATCATCTTTAACCCCAGTTCTCTCACTGGCAAGGATAGTGGGCCATGGTGTCTGGATTATAGGCTTGTTTGGTCAGTAAGATGTGAAAATACCCAGACACTTGAATCGTCCAGCATGAATCATGCAAATCTCAGGATTTCAACAAATAATTAAAATTCCATTCCTTGGTCTCTTTCTGCATCCCTTGTTTCCTCCTTTTTCCCTTCATTATGAAACATCACTAGAGGCAATAAAGTAAACAGAAATGTAGTTAAGAAGATAATATCCTTTGAACTATTATGGAATCTGCCGAACTTGTTTCCCCAGCTCTGTTGGCTCAGTTTCCCTTCCCGTCACCCACCACTAATTCCAGCACTAGGCTCCAAATTCCACATGGCTGTGTAAGTTTGATGAAGACATTTTTTCAGTTCAAAATAAGAGCTCTTCAGTGTGGGATTCAACACCATGCACAGCCTGGTGCCTGTCTATTGCTCCAACTCAAATATAAGACTATTCATTCATTCAACAAACATTGATAGAACATCTAGGATGAGCAAGGCACTGCATTAAGTATTACGGGATTAAACCTGATTCTGATGGACAAAGGTGGTAAAGCTGTCATTTTATAGATTTAAATTTTCATTATTCCAGTTTATTTTGCAAAATAAATATGCATGACTTTGTAATTATTTTTAAAAACCATACTGGGTCCATATTATCCCTCTTTTATTAATGAGGACAGAAAGGCTTGAGGAATTAAAGATTTTTTTTAATTTATTCATTCATAGAGGCACAGAGAGAGAGAGAGAGAGGCAGAGACACAGGCAGAGGGAGAAGCAGGCTCCATGCAGGGAGCCCGACGTGGGACTCCATTCTGGGTCTCCAGGATCATGCCCTGGGCTGCAGGTGGTGCTAAACTGCTGCACCACCGGGGCTGCCCAGGCTTGAGGAATTAAGTAAATTTCTCAAAATAAAACAGGATAAGAAAAAGCCAGTTTCCATTCCCACTAACAGTTCAAGAGGGTTCCCCTTTCTCCACATCCTTTCCAACATTCGTTGTTTCCTGTATTGTTAATTTTCCCCATTCTCACTGGTATGAGGTGGTATCTCATTGTGGTTTTTTTTTTATTTTATTTTTATTTATTCATGATAGGCACACAGTGAGAGAGAGAGAGGCAGAGACACAGGCAGAGGGAGAAGCAGGCTCCATGCCCCGGGAGCCTGACGTGGGATTCGATCCCGGATCTCCAGGATCGCGCCCTGGGCCAAAGGTAGGCGCCAAACCGCTGCGCCACCCAGGGATCCCTCATTGTGGTTTTGATTTGTATTTCCCTGATGGCAAGTGATGTGGAGCATTTTCTCATGTCCTAGTTGGCCATGTGTGTCTTCTTTGGTGAAATAAGCAAAGGGTAGTGGAAGGAGAGGTGGGCGGGGGGGATGGGGTAACTGGGTGAGGGGCATTGAGGAGGGCACTTGATGGAATGAGCACTGGGTGTTATACTATATATTGGCAAATCAAACTTCAATTAAAAAAAAAAGAAAAAAATAATCAAAAAAAGAAAAAGCCCAGCAGACTTTGAATTATAAAATTTAAAAATGTATGATTTTTGTCTTGGTTTCTCCTTGGCCTTTAGATTAAGGAAAATCTTTCTTGTCTGTGTTTTCCCTAATGAGTTCTGATAAAGATTTTTTTATGTTTTCAGAAATACTTTCATTAAGGTGACATTTAACCAAACACTTAAGGACACTTTTTTCTCCCCTCTATGCCCCAGTAAAGGAATTTCCTGCCTTAGCCAGAAAATATTGAATGATACCATTGAGCAGTATAGTTCCTGCATCTCTATAATTATTTTCTGGCCTGGAGTTCTTCTCCTTGGGAGGTACAGAAGCATTATTTATACATGACATTTTGAGGTTGGTAACCCTCTTCACAAATTTTCTTTCCTTCCAATGTCAAGGAAAAGAAAATCTCTTTGCATACTTTTTTTTTTTCTTAATCTCAAGAACTCTTCTGACAAGTAATCAATTTTGACCCATTTGGGGATCACTCTACCCAATGAGAAAAAATGGTCTCTGTGACCTTGGTAACAATTGCCCCAATTTTCCCACCAGAACCAAGGAACCAATGTCTTCATGACATAAAACTTGTCAAAATGTTCTCACTCATGTTAGCCAGGCTGGGTAGTGGCCTAATTTATGGTGTTTGTTTTGTTTTGCTTTGTCTTCTTTTCTCCTTGGGCTCTAGTGTAGAGTAAGAATGTCATGCTTCTGCCAATCAAGGGCATGAATGACAAATCAAGGGATAGGAATGTGCCCTATGTTATTTTAGAGAAACTGTCTCTTTCTCCTCTAGGTCTCTCCTAAATTGGGAGCTTTTCTCATAATTCTGGCTCTGAGGGAGCATATCTGCCTAATACCCAAAGCTGCTGGGTCCCCTGAACTCATGCTCCTTCTCTCTTTCCCTCCAGTGTTGTCTTTCCCAAAATGTTTATGACTCCAGATTACATGTTAATTTTTGTATGTGAAGTCAGATTGTCTGATGCATCTCTCTGCAATGTGGGCTAGAAAGCAATGTGATTCTGAGGCTGTCTTCACTGAGAACACGAGATGTCTGAGAGGGACTGTCTGGAGTGACCAGTCATCCAGGGTACTGCCTCTGATATGTGACACGAACTGCCACGCCCTTTGCTTGCACCTGATGGAAGACATCCAGGTGATGTCTGTATGGTCAAGTACCAAGCTATTTCTTTGGGCAAAACCAAAGCATAAGTTTGTTGGTTGCCAGAGTTGCTTCTCATCTGAGTCTATGTCACTTCCAGGTGTGCAAGCTTTTTGCTGCCAACCTCAATTTTGTTATCAGACCTCCTACCGTGGCTTTCATGATAGTTTCCATTTTCAATTCTGCGTCGGCTATTTCCATCATTCAGGGATTTCTCACAGTTGTCAGTGTATAATATGACTCTTTTGTGAGCATCATGTGCATGGACTGATTTATTTATATATCATTTTTGTCATTTTGCACTTGGCACAAGAGCAGGAAGCTGTGGTATATTTCAGACTGCCATCTTAAACAAATAAATTGAATATATGCTTTCTGTATGCTCAAGAATCCACAAATATCACCAACAAACTTTGACAGCCATTCCACCATTTGCCTTTTGCCCTCAACAGATTGAGCAGTTGAAACCATGTCTGTCTTTGGGTCTGTTCCAGGTTGATCCCCAATCTGTCACCAGAAGAGAAATAACAATGAAGCTAGCAATAGACCCTCATTTCTGAAAGAATTCCGCCTTTTAGAAATATTCCGTCAAAAATTTTAATTTAAAAGAGAGTATGAGGAGATCCCTGGGTGGCTCAGCGGTTTAGCACCTGCCTTTGGCCCAGGGTGCGATCCTGGAGTCCCGGGATCGAGTCCTACATCGGGCTCTCGGCATGGAGCCTGCTTCTTTCTCTGCCTGTGTCTCTGCCTCTCTCTCTCTCTCTCTCTCTCTCTCTCTCTGTCTAAAATAAATAAATAAATAAATCTTTTTTAAAAATAAAAAATAAATAAAAGAGAGTATGTACTGTCCATAGTAGGAAGCTGAGACATACGAAAGTTCAGATTGTCTAATGAGACTCAAGAATCAGAGATTCTATCTGCTACTAGGCCACACTAACATCTTCAAGAATACAGGTCATCACAAAACACTGGCAAAGCAGGGAGAGGCCCAGGCTCCCAGTGCAGCTCCCCAAGCTCTTTCTGCCTAAATCAGATGAGCTATGGCCCAAGTTAAATAATTTGGTTTCTAAGTAAAATGTGTGATCACTTCACTAATTCTCAAAGCTTCTCCATTTTATATTCAGTTACCTAGCTTATCCATCCTCTTCCAGGGAGGCACCCATCATGAATCCATGCATCCCAGATTTGTTTGCTATACACAAACCTAGACAACCAGGCACATTCTACTAAAAGCACTCCTTAGATAAGGATTCTCCTACAAACCATTGTTTGATTGACAGGAGGTCTTGTATTAGTAGGTTAAAAGGCAGTTAGACCAGGTCACAAGGCTTCTTTCTCAGGAATGTCTTTTCACAGTTGCCAACTTCAGCACCATCTTCATAAAAGGACTTGTTGCTCATCTCCTCCCTTCCCAGCAAACAATCAGCATGAAATTGGCTTTATCTCATGAGGGCCATGATCACATTCAGTTCTAATTCAGCAGGTATAGAAAGAAACTAAATAGTTGTTGTTTTTTAAATTTTTTTTCTTAAATCTTGAAAATTCAAATAAAAAGCACAGATATAGAGCAGTTATGAGAATTATTCTTTAACTACATAGAACATATTTTTATTTCATCTTTTTAAAAATATGTTTTGCAAAGCATCTAGTTGGCTGCTCCCTTCCAATGTACCATACCATTAAGCCCATGAGATTGTAATTATTATAATTTCACTTTTAAAAATTAAGTTTCCCATGTTTAGTAAGTAGCACATTTACATAGAGGAAAAACTGATACTTCTCAAAGTCAGATGTAGAAAAGAGTTTCCATGGTGGTTGTCAAGTCCTATCCTTTGATAGGAACTACCTGGAACACTCTTGAGCAGGATTCTGAAGTTAGTTATAGATTTAATATCAACCAAAAAAAACTCTATTGTTAATTAGTAATTTTAGTCACGGGCATGGATCTTACCATTGATGATCTAAGTTATCAATAGACATAGTAATTTACAATTTAGTTGGAGTGAAGAACCTGAGAACAATTTTGATAGAGATCAATAACATGGTGCTGTCTGCCCGGGACATTTCCAGTCTTTGCCCATTGTCCCATGTAAGCTTTCATAGTAAGTTTTATTATCATTCACTCTTAAAGTTGTCCTGTGAAGAGACTATGTTGCATGGTTGTCCTAGTGATAGAATGCAAGAAACTTAATGAGGAGGCGTTAGACTGAGGGTCCTGTTAGGAATCTAAAAAAGAGGTTACAGAAAGTAAGATTTCATTAGGGACCATAGGAACAGTCAAATGTGGAGAGATAGGAGGATTATTGTGAAAAAGAATAGCCTTGATGAGTCTTTAGATCCCCTCAAACTTGAGATTCTGATATAAATATCTTATTTCACTCACTGAGTTATCAAAATCCAGAGAATAAGAGTTTAATTGAATTATTCAGTTGCATAGCCTGTTTCTGGCAAATCTACTGATTCCTGGATCAATGTCTCTTTCACATACATAAGGCTTGTAACACCATTTTTTTTACCATTTGTTTTAGGACAGCTGTAGTGGGTTGATAAATATCCCCCAAAAGTTTGTGTTCACCCATAACCTCACAGTATGACCTTACCTGAAATAGGGTCTTTACATCCAGATGGCTAACAGACACATGAAAAGATGCTCAACATCACTTATCATCAGTGAAATACAAATCAAAGCTACAATGAGATATCACCTTGCACCTGTCAGAATGGCTAAAATTAACAACACAGGAAACAGATGTTGGCGAGGGTGCTGAGAAAGGAGAACCCTCATGCACTATTGGTAGGAATGCAAACCAGTACAGCCACTCTGGAAAACAGTACAGAGGTTCCGCAAAAAGTTAAGAATAGAACCCTATAATACAGTAATTGCACTACCAAGTATTTACAGGAAGGATATAAAAATATTGATTCAAAGGAATACATGCACCCCAACGTTCATAGCAGCATTATCAACAATAGTCAGACTGTGGAAAGAGCCCAAATGTCCATCAACTGATAAATGGTTAAAGAAGATGTGGTATATATACAATGCAATATTAGCCATCAAAAGAATGAAATCCTGCCATTTGCAATGATGTGGGTAGAGCTAGAGTTATTACGCTAAGTGAAATAAGTCCGTCAGAGAGAGATAAACACCATGATTTTACTCATATGTAGAATTTAATGAAACAGTTGAACATGGAGGGAAAAAAGAGAGAGAAGCAAACCATAAAACAGAGTCTTAACTCTAGAGAACACACTGAGGGTTGCTGGAGGGAGTTAGGTGGGGTAATAAGCTAAATGGGTGATGGGTATTAGGAAGGCACTTGTGATGAACTCTGGTTATTGTTAATTAACTGGAGTGTAAATAAAAACTTGAAACTAAAACAAGCAAACAAACAAAAGAAATAGGATCCTGGGCAGCCCCGGTGGTGCAGCAGTTTGGAGCCGCCTGCAGCCTGGGGTGTGATCCTGGAGACCCAGAATCGAGTCCCACATTGGGATCCCTGCATGGAGCCTGCTTCTCCCTCTGTCTGTGTCTCTGCCTCTTTGTGTGTGTGTGTGTATGTGTGTGTGTGTGTCTATGAATAAATAAATAAAATATTTCAAAAAAGAAATAGGATTCTTACAGATGTAATTAATCTCGAAACTAAATCAGCCTAAGTTTAGAGTGGATCCTCAATCTAATGACTGGTATTCTTTTTTTTTTTTTTTTTTTTTTTTTGTTTATTTATGATAGGCACACAGTGAGAGAGAGAGAGAGAGAGAGGCAGAGACACAGGCAGAAGGAGAAGCAGGCTCCATGCACCGGAGGCCCGACGTGGGACTCGATCCCTGGTCTCCAGGATCGCGCCCTGGGCCAAAGGCAGGCGCCAAACCGCTGCGCCACCCAGGGATCCCCTAATGACTGGTATTCTTATAAGAAGAGGAGAGAACACAGAAAGACACAGACACACACGGAAGAATGTTATGACACCCAAGTGAAAATCAGGATGATGCATCTACAGTTAGGGAATGCCAAGAATGGCAGACGACCAGAAATTAGGAGAATGGCATGGAACAGATTCTCCCTCACCATCCTCAGAAGGAATCAATCCTTTCATGCCTTGATTTCAGACTTCTGGCCTCCTATTCCCTCCTGTGAGGGAAGATACTTCTGGTTTTTAAGCTATCTAGGCTGTGGTGCTTATTACAGCAACCCTAGGAAACTAATATACCAGCTCTCCTCATTCACATAGATTTCATAAGGTCTTTGAATTGTAATTTTTAGAGGGCAAGAATAAGATTATGTTGGTTCATGTGTCTTTTCTATTACGGAGGAATGAATTTCAGTAGTTTTTTTGATGGGATGGCTAGAAACCCAGAAAAGCTAGAAACCCTGCTGCCTTGTTTATCTCTACTTTCTCTATTCCCTCTCCAGCCCCCCAAACCTCCACCCCAACCAAAACCAATTTCTTGGAGAGCTATATATAAGAAGCTGTGGTCACATAGAAAACAAAGCACTATTTTATTCACTGGCATAGCATCATGTAATTCCTAGAGCAAAGCTCTGGTAAAAAATTAGACTAAAGTGTGTATCTCAAGTTTAAGGATTAGATTGGACCTTTTGGTTCTCTCCTTAGTTTGTCTTAGGATGGAAAGTAGACAAACAAATCATAGATTCTGATTGAAGGAACAGTTCTTTCTTTCTTGGCAAAGAACTAGGAATTAAGTGGAAAAAGGTAGAAGCTTCCTATCATGGAAAAGAATACAACAGTGGCTTCCTGCGCCTACCTCCGCTCTCCAAATTGAGCCAATGTCTTGCATGTAGTGGGGCACTCAGTAAGTGTCTACTGAAATACCAAAATCAGTTCAAATGATGCTCTTAAATTATTTTACTGTCCAATTTATTGGACCCTGTGTTGTCTCATTTTTGCTTAGATAGAAGGGAAATCCCAATGTGTTTTTATGTCTGCTTATTCATTTAAGAATATATAAAGAGACTGTTCAATTGTAGGGGCTTTTTGATGGGCCCTCGATATCCAAAGGTTAGGGTAAAAATAGTTTATGGAGGTCAATCCAATGGGGATATGTATAGAGAAATAAGCAAAGATCTATGATACTTGGGATAAATGCCATCATATGGATATGTTCAGATGTCCACAAAAGCACAGGGAAGATATACCTAACTCTGAATGTTAGGAGAAAGAAGATTAGGAAAGGTGATCTCTGAGATGAGTCTTGAATGATAAACACAAACTTTGATCAGAAGAATAAAGGACAGGGGATCCCTGGGTGGCTCAGGGGTTTGGCTCCTGCCTGTGGCCCAGGGAGTGATCCTGGAGTCCCGGGATCTAGTCCCACATCGGGCTCTCTGTGTTGGGCCTGCTTCTCCCTCTGCCTGTGTCTCTGCCTCTCTCTCTGTCTGTCATGAATAAATAAATTATAAAAAAAAAGAAGAATAAAGGACAAAAAGTAGAATATTTGAGTATAGAGGAGAGTTTGCACAAAATCTTGTGGAAATAAAATAAGTTGGGTGGAGAGAGGAGCCACACACAGTTTAGACTTTCTCTAGCACTGGGTGTGGGTAAGCAGAGGATATAGACAAAGTTAGAATGGCAATCAGCAATCAGAGGTCCTGCCACCGAGAGTCAGGAGTGGCTGAACTGCATATCAAAAGCTGAAGATTCATGATATCCATGGTGATGATGGCATCTTCAAGCAAAGACTAAATGAAGTTAGTTTTGGCATATTCTGATTGAAGAGGATTCACTTAAAAAGTACAGTGTTACTTACCAGAAAGTAAATTCATAATAAGTTTTTTTAATAAATGAACTATATAGAAATAATTCATCTATTTTATTAATAAAATTTATATTAAAACTAATATGTATGACTAGTGTTCTAAACACATTTAACAAAATATTATCTCTCATAATACAGTAATCCTCCAAGGTAAGAACCATTATTGTCTCCATTTTACAGACGGGGGAACCTGAGGTATGAAGAGGTTACATATCTTGCCCAAAATGAAATACCTTGTCAGGCCAGGATTCAAACTGGGGTTATTAAATCAGGAGCATGTTCATTTATACCAGTGCATTACCATTTAATTAGCAACAGACTACCATGACATGAATGATGTGGGTGCCCCCACAGATTCTGAGCTCAGTTAGGGCTGAAATCCAGGATATAAAATCAGGGGTGGCTCTACCAGGTTTAGAGAAGTCCTAAGTGAAAGCCACACCTGAAAGAACTTGTTGACCTGTTGTCCTCTGCCTCTACTCGTTTCTTTTTCTGCATAGCCTAATCCATCTACCTTGCTCTCATCATATTGTCACTGTAGACAATTTTGTGATAGGTATAACCTCATCTTAGTAGTCACTAAATGAATGGTTCCTTGTTTTTTCAACCAGTTTACATTTCTTATGAATTGACATATCATCTTGAACTAGAGTCTGAGTTCTTGTACCTTTCATAAACAAACCACTCTAAGTGTGTGACTCACACAGGAGCAGAGTTTGGCTAAGTTCTGATTGGTTGAAATCACTTGTGCCATGATAGATCTAAGCATATGGATATCACATGCTCTGTGGTGCATATAACAGCCTTTATGTGCTCTATGTGAATACTTGGCAATGTATCTTTCAATAGATCCTGCAGATGCCCTATATGCAATATCTTCCCTTCTAAAAGGCCAAGGCAGTCACAGAGAAATTGAGGCTAGGGTCCTTGTTAAAGGCTGCCCAGCTTCCAAATTTAGCTCCACTCTGTTAGCTGTTCCGCCTGACAACTTACTGATGTTCGTAAGCCCCAGTTGCCTCCTCCGAGGATGATCATTATGCCTAGGGATTTTTTTGAGGATCAAATTTGATACTGCATGCAAAATATTTACTATAGTCCCTGGCTTATCTAAGCACTTCACCAACATTGGTTACTATCATCATCATTATTATTATAAGTGGCTGATTCCAAATACATTTATATTATGTTGATTGCTAGGCTGCACTTAGGGCTGAAACAGGAACATCGAGTTTTGCAATGATGGAGTGAGTGTCCCAAATTTCCAAGTAAGCCAGAGGAGATGTTTGTTTGCAAATTCGGATGTGCAGTGGTTGGCTCTCACATGGTGGCTAATTTTATAAGTTAGTTTACTTAAAATCCATTCCTGACTCTACCCTCCTCCCTCATAGTAGGAAGGGGACTAATACTTTATTTTCTTAGCCCAGTGTTGAGATTGAAATAGGAGTCTTCTGGAAAGAATTTCCCTTCCTAAATGAAAAGACAAAGCCCATTTAGTGCCCAGATCTTGGTTTCTAATGCTGTTCTCCAATAGAACAGACCAGGGCTCCTAGGGGAAATGGTTTATTCTAGGATTGGAACCGGAAAAACACAAGATGAGCATGAAGAATCTGGTGCCAAAAAGTAAGGAGTGCTCAAAACAACAATAGAGTATACCAAAAGTAGAGTATACCAAAAGGACACAGGAACAAACTGAAGGAGCTCCCAAAAGCCAAAGCTAAAACAATTTGAGCAAAAAAAAAAATACTTAAGGTAATACTGGATTATAGTTCAAAGTATAAAATAAAAATGTCAATAAATGTATATGAACATAAAGGACGGGTTATATAAAAGAATGGGAGGGCAGCCTAGCTGGCTCAGTGGTTTAGCACCTGCCTTCAGCCTGGAGCATGATCCTGGAGACTGGGGATCAAGTCCCACATCAGGCTCCCTGCATGGAGCTTGCTTCTCCCTCTGCCTGTGTCTCTGCTTCTCTCTCTGTGTCTCTCATGAATAAATAAATAGCATCTTTAAAAATAATAATAATAAAATAAAAAAAGGGAGAGGAGAGACAAAGGCTCTGTGCAGAATCTAAATCATGCCCTTGTGCCTTCAGTGATAGGCTTTCATTCCATAAGTACTTTTGCACTATTATTCATGACAATAATGCTGCGATGCTAAGACTGGTCGTTGTCTCATCCCAGTTCTCATGCTGAATCTGCTCATACCCCCCAGAGCACAGTTGCAGGCATATTTCTTTCCATACGTTGACCATCATCAATGACCAGGGCTCATGCACTTAGGAGAACTCAAGGATGGTGAAGGTGGTTGTTCCATAGGGTAAATTAGTCAAGGACCAACCAAAGGGTAAGAATGGATATCTGTCCACAGGAAGTTCTGACTGTGCTTTGAACACTAGTGACAGCATCACTAGTGTAACCCCTCACATGGGACAAGGACAGCACTCACTCAAGAGAAACTGGGCCTTCCTGAAGTGCTGATTCTACTCCTCCCATACAACTTTTCCAATTCTGGGTACCCTCATCTGGAACCCCAGTTTCCTCTCCCTTCGCACATTGTCTATGTCCCCTTCCTCTCGACAAAGCCTGGGGAAATTATTTTCTCATGTCATGGATGGAAGCCTTGCTCCTCTCTTCATATATTCCAATGTATGCCTTAAGTTATTTCTATTGATCACGGTTTAGGATTTTGAATCTCAAAACCATCTTTCTGCTGCCAAATCCTTTATCTGAGGCACTCAATAAACAGCCTCGCTTAAAGAGAACCAAATGATGACAGAGCTAGAAACAAAAAATAGCTATTTCAAAAACATTCCACTTCAATCTCTCTTTCCTCCTTCCCTTCCTCCAGGCCTTGAAACACGTACATATTCCTATGATCATAATGCAAGATAGAAAGTCTCCAGAGCCTTACAGCAGGCACAGATGAAATGGGGGTGCAGATGAAGGAGATAACACTGTCAGCTTCCAGACAAACCTTGAAGGATGGGGAGTGGACGTGCAGGACTTAGGAAAGGCCCCTCTAGGCAGGGAGCAGGGAAGTGTCCATTCACAGCAACTATAGCTATATATGGTCGATGTGTTTGGGCACAGGCCAGAAATTCGGACTTTGCTGACAGTGTGAGGACCTGCTGAAGGTAACAGAGTAGAGGAAGGGTGATAGAACGATGCTTTGTAGAAATGAACTGCTGAGATCTGAAGGACAAGGACAGGCAGATGAATGAGAACTGAACATGGAAACTGTTAAGACTGGTCCAAAAACTGTGCTATGACATGAGAGATAATAAAGGGCTTAAACCAGGGCTGCGGCCACAGAAGTGGAGAAGAGTATGATCAACCGAAGTCTACTTGCAGTTCTCACAACTGGAATTCTTTACCAGCTCGCTGCGTGCCAGACACAAACTTCAAGTTTTACCTGGACTGTTATGTTTAATCCTCACTGCAAGCCTATTAGAGTTACATTATTATTACCCTATTACACAGACAAAGAGACTGAGGCTGGATGACGATCCTTAGAACAGTCCTGGGCTCTATCTCCTTTCCTAGTGTAATTATTGAGATAGCTTCTCTCTGAGAAGGCCACCCACTGTCATTCATTTCCTCTTGAATGTGTTATTTCCCCATCAAGAGAGGTGGAGTCTATTCATCTAGCCCTTCACTCCATGCTGTGCTAGGACTCCTTTGGACACAGAATGTTGTGGTTGTAGCATCCTGCCATTCTAGGTATCACTTTTGCTCAGACCTGCAGTTGCCACCTGTGTCTCTTAGAGCAGTTGCTTGTGTGCATGCCCCTTCTCAGAACCTAGCCACCATAAGAAACCCATGCCATGTGAAAAGGCCTTAGGTGCTCAGGTTGGCAAGCCAGTGGAAGTGCCAGTCAATAGCCAGAATCAACTGCCAGTCATATAAGGGGTGTCATCTTGTATATCCAGCCGAGTCGAGCCTTCAGATGACACCACTCCAACCAAAACCCATAGGAAAGACTACAAGTGCAAACCACCCTCCCAAGCTTGGCTATCATGGGAATCATGATCATTTCTGTTGTAAGCCACTAAATTTTAGGGTAGTATGTTCCACGGTAATAGATAACAAAAGCAATTACCGATAGCACCTGTCTCTCAGAAGTGCTCTGCTGGGGACAATATATTGCATGGTTAACCTGCGTTAATACTCAAACCCAGATCTGTCTGTGCTTTTAACCATAAGTTCACTACATAAGAGAGTAAATGGTGTGTGGGTTTAAACTCCCTGGGAAAATAAGATGTTTAATAATCTCTTCACACATCAGATTACCAGGCACTCTGTAAGTATGGAGTTAAATGCCTGTTAAGTGAATCATTAAGTAAATGAATGGGTGAGAGTTAGCAGCCCTTGGTTAGTTGGTAAGAGTTGGGGAGACCATCGTACGCTTTTTTTTTTTTTTTTTTTTTTGCAGAAAAATAAACCAGTGAATACATTTATCAGCTCACAACATGGTCCCACTGCTTATTCTTCAGCTTAAGCTTTAAACATTGTGGGGAGGAAAGGGTGGCTGAAAAATCTAGAATAAAACCTAATATGAGGTTTTAGTAAACTCTAGGGTAGACCTTTTTTAAAAGAATGATCTGATTTTTTTTCTAAAACAGAAATTATGCCTGGCCTTTTTAATGGCTCAGACCTTCCTCAAGCACTTTTCTCATAAATTTTAACATTAGCATCCTTGGTGCTGCTAACTGCAGGTAATGTGTTTTTTCAACCATATTCTTCTCCTAGAGCTCATTAAAAGCCCTCACTCCTCTAATGATTTCTGGGCCTCCAGTCAGACTTATTAGTGCAAAAGGAGCAATAGATGCCTAAATGTCAGGTCTATTTACCAGCTGAAAGGGCTGTTACTGGAGAGGCATTTGTCTTTTGTGGGACGTGCTGACTGTGGCTAGTTAATTCCCATCTTCCTGATGGGAAACAGTTTTCCTGAATCCAAAACTATTTAGTCCCACCAGGCTCCAGCATGGAGAACTGCACTCTGGGTCATAGAACTTCCCAGTGTGTTTTTAACTGAAGGAGTGATTACTGATGTTGCCTCAGAAACTTCCCAGCAGGCTAGATATGCCTCCTGGGCAGGCACTAAACCTGCAGTTAGCATTTATCCCCCAATATAAATATGTGTGGAAAAACCAAAATAAGGCACTAGAGATGCTGAGCGTAGCACCAAGAAACAACATAGTTCCTTTTTGAGATGGAGGTCATGCAGCAGATCCCATCGCCAAAACAAAAGCCTAATGAAACATTTTAGATATAGGAAAAAATGTAGAATAACAGAATAAAAATCTGTGCACCTAGCACCCAGTTTAAGACAAAGATAATTACATATACCTAAAATTGATTTTTTTTTAGGGTCAAAAGAGTCTATGCATTCAGAACATTGCCTGGCTATTAAAAATTTAATTAAAAAGCACAGCACATTGCTTAATGCAATAAATGTCCACTCGCTTCTCTTTCTCTCCTTGCAAAATGTGTAAACAAGCTCTCTGGCAGTGAGACTTCCAGATGGAAAGATGTGTTTGTGGGTAAGTTTGGGACAGTGAAATTGTTACAAGTGAATAAAAGCAATTACTACTGTTGTACTTTCCAAATGAAGTAATGTATTCTTACGGGAGACTTATTTCCCCTTTTTATAAGTAAAGATTTTGTACTGAAAATGCTTTGGAAAGCTCCCAGGGATAATTCTACTATTCAAGTACAGTCTTACAGATTCTGAGGGTGGAGAATGAATAATTAATTCCACTCATTGTGAAGGTTTTTTTTGTAATCTCATGTTTTAGTTCAAGCTTGGGGGGAGGGGGGATATGTCCTTGTGAATCTGTAGAGAAATTAGCCAATATAAGAATCAAGAAATCAGGCGAGATAAATAAAAAGAACATAAAAGGGCATAACAATAATAAGCTACTTTCACTGACCAGCTCTCAGGTGAGACTCATTGTGTTAAGTACTTTACGGATATCAATCTGTTTAGCCTTTGTAGTAACTTGGAGTGTTAGGGATTGAGATCCATTTTTTTTCAGCCAAAGAAATCAATCATTAGAGAGGTTGAGAACATGTCTGGGATCACGGAAGTGGGGATTTCCTATAGCAGGGTTCAAATCCATGTTTTTAACCACTCTGTGTACCATGTACCATTCAGAGTATATTGCCAAAGACAATCCTCCAGGGAACAGCTGCCTAAAAGATTGTTTTTTTTCCACACCAACCCCTTCATTTTACAGATGAGCAAACTGAGGCTAAATGGGGCAGCACTTCTACAAGATTACAGAACTGAGGCAAGGATTCTGATCCCTGAATCTGACTCAATTCAGGACGGTGTCATTTCTTTTTTTCATACGTCTGAAATGGAATAGATCTTTTTGCTTCTGAAACCTGTTTCCAGATCCCATGAGGGGCTGGTGTTCTCAACCCTGGCTGCACTGTAAAGTCATCTGGAGAAGATTTAAAATATGACGAACAAAAACGAAACCAGAGTACCACCCACGAGACTTTTGTATGATCTACATGCACACAGCGGCTCACTTCAATTCTAGGTCTTTGACCTTGGATCCAAAACTTCTGCATCTCAGTAAGTGGCCCAGTCAAGTTGTTCAGGCTAGAAATCTAGCATCTACCCTCGATTCCTCTCTTTCTCTTCCATCTACAACCAAATCATTGGGTTGTGTCACGTGTTGGGTAAAAATATTTGTTAAATGAAGAAATCTGACATTTATTGTGTGGGTCTTCATTTGGAAGGGCAAAGTTTTATAAATTACATATGTTTGTGTTGGTGTACACACAGACCTTGTCTAGACTACCTCTTCTGCTGTTCCTATGCATTCCTTCTCTGAGAGGGTCAAATTCACTCTAAAGACAGACTTGTTACTCTGAATCACACCCTGACCCCATGATGAGAGTGTTTGGGCACTTTTGAGCTCTTACTCTTCTCAGTTTTATTCTTCCTACCTATCACTCCTGCCTGTTTCATCATTGGCATATACACAGGTAATTTGTGCTGCGCTGAGAATTCTCTGCTCTGCAAAGAGCTGACAAAGGTTCTTTAAAGCAATAATCGCCGCCATGTTTTAGTCAAGCAAGCAATAAAGGATTGCCAAGATTGATTAAGCAGAGAAGTCAAGCAGAGGCCTCTCATCAGTCATGAGTGCTGTCTGTCTAGAAGCTACTGCTACAGAGAAACAGATCCCCCTCCTTTCCTACCCTAGACCTGCCCTTGCAGACCTTAGACTCCATAACACCCATGTTATGGAGGGCCAGTGACAGCTAACAATGTAAAACCTATACAGAAGGACATTTTTCTCTTTGGATGTTTATGAGGTCACATGGAAGGTACAGTCTCAAAGTTTGTGCTTTGTATTTTTGCCTGAGAAGTAAAGAATTGCTATGGCAGTGCTATTAAATAGAAGCAAATATGAGCAACATATGAAATTTTAATTTTTCTAGAAGCCTTATTAAAAATAGTAAGAAAGGTGAAATTAATTTTTTAAGATTTTATTTATTTATTCATGAGAGATACACAGAGAGAGACAGAGACACAGGCAGAGGGAGAAGCAGGCTCCACGCAGGGAGCCTGACGTGGGACTCGATCCTGGGGACTACAGGATCAGGCCCTGGGTTGAAGGCAGGTGCTAAACCGCTGAGCCACCCAGGGATCCCTGAAGTTAATTTTAATCATATATTTTACTCATCCCAATATATAAAAAATTACCATTTTCTTAGATAATAAATATAAAAAATTATTAATGAAATATTTTACAACCTTTCTTTATAATATGTTCCCTTTCTACATGTCCAAATGGAATGGATCCTTTCTGCTTCTAAAATCTGTTCCTGGGATGCCTGGGTGGCTCAGTGGTTGAGTATCTGCCTTAGGCTCAGGAGTAGTGATCCTAGGGTCCCGGATCGAGTCCCACATCAGGCTCCCCACAGGGAGCCTGCTTCTCCCTCTGCCTATGTCTCTGCCTCTCTCTGTGTGTCTCTCATGAATAAATAAATAAAATATTTTTTAAAATGAAATGAAATAAAATAAAATAAAATAAATAAAATAAAATCTGTTCATCCAACCATATTCTAGATTCAATGCATATCTTATGCTTATAACACATCTCAATTTGGATGCTACATTTTCAAGACTTTAAGTGAAATGTTGTCCTACCAGAGCAATAGTTACATTTAATGGAAAAATATTTTAATTTTTAAACAAAATTAATTAACATTAAATCAAATTAGAAATTTAGTTTCTTGCCTACACTATCCACACTTCAAGTGCTTAAAGCCGCAGATGGCTTGTAGCCATTGTATTAGACAGCACATCTCTGGAGACTAGAATATGGCTTTTACTTTTATGGTATTCACAGGACCTTTTAATCAGTCCTTGTTAAATGTTACTGACTGGTTAATAACTAATAAAAATATAACAGATCAGTAAAAGGGGCGGAGAAAGAAAGAAAGGAAAAAAAGAAAGAAGAATAAAAGAAAGAAAGAAAGAAAGAAAGAAAGAAAGAAAGAAAGAAAGAAAGAAAAAAAGAAAGAAAGAAGAAAAAGAAAGAGAAGAAAGAGAAAGAAGAAAGAAAGAAGAAAGAAAGAAAGAAAGAAAGAAAGAAAGAAAGAAAGAAAGAAAGAAAGAAAGAAAGAAAGAAAGAAAGAAAGAAAGAAAGAAAGAAAGAAAGAAAGAAAGAAAGAAAGAAAGAAAGAAAAAGAAGGAGGGAGAAAGAAAAAGAGAAAGAGAAAGAAAACTTAGAATAAGATAGAAAAGTAAGTTTTTTTGTGTTTTTTTTTTTTTTTTAGGAATAAAAGTAAGTTTGTTTTACATCTCATAAATTCAATTTCCTCATCTGTGAAATGATAAGTGCCATGGCACCTTCTACAATTCATCTGTGGACAAATGATTCCAGACCAAGCGAGTTTGGTGAATGCTGCAAAGTACATACTAATCCATCTTACTGGAGGTTCACAAAGCAGATTAGCATTACTGTTTTCATTCTAGGACCAAATATATAAAGAACAATCCTTACTTCATATGCTTACATCTTTGGTCTACAACCATTTCCTTTTCTCTTTCTTTTAGCAATATTACAGGCATGTATAAGCCTACTACTCAATCACAAGTCCAAAACTTTTGTAGTAGCTTACATTTCTCAACTAAGATAGCCCTCATCCCAAACTCTATGCTTATTATTTCCTTTCACTTGATACAGTCTATATCACAAATATATACTATTAGGAATGCTACATATAATTTATTACATATACATACAGTCGTGGTATAGTGAGTTGCTACACTACATAAAATCTTGACACTTGCCTAACACTGAGTCAGGTTTTAAAGTCTACACACTTACTAGCTCCTCCAATCTCTAGTCAAGCCCTTATCATCTCCAAATAGATGATTTTATTATTTTTCTGAATATATTTTGCCTAACTTCTGTCTTTCCCCTCTTCTGTCCATTTTCACACAGCCCTCAGAGTCATCTTTCTAACGCACAAACTAATCATAGAATTCCCTCCTATTCATACATTTCAGAGATGCCCCGAGGACTGAAGGATAAAGTCCAAAATCCTTGTAAGGACGGTGGCAAATGGTTTAATGCCCTAACCCCTCCTATCTCAGTAAGACACTATATTAAAATATGGTTTTGCCTTCCCCCTCGCCTAACTGTGGAATCTGTTTCTCCATCCTCTTGAATCTAGGTTAGGCTATAACTTACTTTGACCAATGGAATATGGTAGAAATGACATAATGTGACTTTGGGGTTAAGCTTTAAAAAGTCCTATTTCTTCTACTTCTCCTACCTCAGAAAACATCCCAGAGACAGCCAGGGAAGGCAGCTGAACTAACCTACTGGCAGACGAAAGACCACGTAGAGAAAAACTGAAGAATCTCAGCCAAAAGCTAAAACCAATGGCCAAACATGTGAGTGAGGTCCCTTTGCAGCTTCCAGTACAGCTGAATCTCTAGCTGAGACAACACATATGTGAATCCAGGCAAAATCAACATAGGAATCTCCAAACTCTCAGACCTATTAACAATCATGATTGTTTTAATTCACTAGGTTTTGGTATGGTTTGTTGTATAGCAATGGGTAACTGTAAAACCTTTTTTAAGATCTCCTTGAAATACTGAAGGTGGTACATAGTAGATGCTCTCGGGAAGATAAAAGAGCTGATCTTCTTCTTCTTCTTGGGCAGCCAGAACTAGAAGATCTGACTCAAAAATAATTATGGATGAAGCTTTTGTGTCATAGAGTGAACCTCTAATCAAGTTCATAAAAAAACCTACAAAAGTTTTGATTTGATTTTATTTAAATTCGATTAACATATAGTGTCTCATTAGTTACAGAGGTAGAGTGCAGTTATTCATCAGTTGCATGTCACACCCAGTGCTTATTATATCATGTGCCCTCCTTAATCCCCATCATCCAGTTACTCCATCCTCCATGCACCTCCTTCCAGGAACCCTCAGTTTGTTTCCTATGTAAGAGTCTCTTATGGTTTTTGTCCTTCTCTGATTTTTGTATTATTTTATTTTTCCCTCACTTCCTATGCTCCTGTTTTGTTTCTTAAATTTCACATATGAGTGAAATCATATAATTGTCTTACTCTGATTGACTTATTTTGCTTAGCATAATACCCTCTAGTTCTATCCACGTCATTGCAAATGGTAAGACTTCGGATTTTTTTATGACTGAATATATATATATATATATCATATATATACCACATGTTCTTTATCCACTCATCTGTCGATGGACATTTGGGCTCTTCCCATAGTTTGCCATTGTGAACATTGCTGCTATAAACATTGGGGTGCAGGTGCCCCTTTGGATCACTACATTTGTATACTTTGGGAAAATACTTAGTATTGTTGGGTTGTGCAGTAGCTTTGTTTTTAACTTTCTGAGGCATCTCCATACTGGTTTTTTTTTTTTTTTTCAGAGTGACTGTACTAACTTGGATTCCCATCAACAGTGTAAACTACAAAATTTTTAAGAGAATCATATTGGTGAAAATGCTGACAGTTTGAATTAAAAAGGACAAAGGTA
Source organism: Canis lupus baileyi (assembly GCF_048164855.1). Taxonomy (NCBI): domain Eukaryota; kingdom Metazoa; phylum Chordata; class Mammalia; order Carnivora; family Canidae; genus Canis; species Canis lupus. The sequence continues at coordinate 25,678,320 of NC_132851.1, read as the reverse complement.
GTTCAAAATGGGCTCCCAGTTTTCTATATTCGGGAAACAGGCTATAGTAAGCTAAACATCTACAAACATGGGTCATTTGTTTTCTTTTGTTTTTACAGCTCTCTTGAGACATAATTCACATACCACAAAATTCATTCATTTAAAATGTACCATTATTTTAATTTATAAATTTGAAGCCATCACTACAATAAATTTTAGAATATTTTTATCATCTCAATCGGAAAAAAAATATGATTTAGCTAGCGCCTACCATCCCCTCCTCCCTACCCTCCTTTCCATCCCTAAGCAACCAATAACCTATTTTTCTGTTATTTGAAGGACTTGTCAGATTGTTTTCCAAAGTAGTTGTGATTTTGCTTTCCCACTAGCAGTCCAAAGGTTTCTGGTTTCTCCACATCCTTCCCAACACTTATTATTATCTTATATTTTGACTCTAGCCTACTGGGTATGAAGTAATATCTCACTGTGGTTATGATTTGCATTTACTTGATGACTAATGATCAACAGCATATTTTCATATGACTATCAGCCATTTGTATGTTTTCTTTGGAACAATGTCTATTGAGATCCTTTGCCCTTTTTGTATTATTTCTTATTTTTATTATTCAGTTGTAAGAATTCTTTATGTAAGAAATCTTTATGTATGTACAAATTCCTTATCAGATATATGATTTTCAAATATATCTGTAGTCTTTAGGTTGTCTTTCTACCTTCTTGATAGAAATCTTTGAAACATAAAAATTTTACTTTGATGAAGCTCAATTTATGTTTTTCCTCTTGTTGCTTATGTTCTGGGGTCATATCTAAAAACCCATTGCCAAATCATGAAGATTTACCTCTGTATTCTTCTAAGAATTCTATAGTTTTAGCTCTTACACTTAGATTTTTTAATCCATTTTGGTTAATTTTTATATAGTGTGAGGTAAGGATCCAACTTCATTCTTCTGTGACTATATCCAGTTGTCCCAGAATCATTTGTTGAAAACATTATTCTTTTCCCATTAAATGGTCTTGGCATCTTTGACAAATAATAGTTGTCCATATATCTATATACACAACTTTTATTGGAGTCATGAAAAAGAATGGACTGGGAGTCTTATATAAATTATATGGAGAAGAGTGGTGCCTCTTTTCAGTAACTCCTTTCCTGGAAACAAAAGATGGGGTATTTATTAACTATCACTGTTTTCTAAGAATACAGAGCTCAGATAAAGTCCAACATTGTTAATCTCTACTTTTGCTCAATACGAAGGAATAGAGTAGGTTTCTGAACAACTAAAAGACAAGCATAAACCTTCTGAGTGAGACAAAGTAGGATCTCTCTAGGACTTTTGTTGGTGTTGTTGATATAAAATAAGTTGAACCATCGGTTTGAGAGGTTACAGCAAAAGTCAATTGTTTTAGAATCCAGAAGTCCAGACATCTTAAACACGGATACCTGAAATTAAAAAGAGAAAATATAAAAAAAAAAAAAAAAAAAAAAAAAAAAAAAAAAAAAGAGAAAATATTAATATAAAAGATTGAGTTAAAGCAAATAACTAGGAATCGACCCTGTGAGTCACAGATTTAGTGGATTCCAAGAGGCTGGTGGAAGAAAATCTTTTGATAAAGCAGTACTGCTGTGGAAATAAATGAAGGCCACCCAAATGAGAATGAGCAAAGACTATTTATTTAGAGCTTGCTATCATATGGGAGTCAGCCACCATCACTTACTTCTAGCAGAGACTCAAGGCAGGAAGATTAGTGGGCGACCTGTATAATAGACTAAAAAGGAAAAAAGACTTTAGGTATGCCCTGATAGAAAGCAGTTGGCATGAAGAAGTTGGGATGAAACTAACTAGAATTAGGGTATGCTATGTAACTAATTAGGGGAGCATTTTTGGCTTTTTATAGTTGGTCTTAAATCGGAAATGAGGAACAAAAATTAGGGAAGCAGGCAGTTGTTGGTTAACCAAGATTTAACCATTGGGGCAGTTGCTGCAGAGATGGTGATTTGGCTTACCAGGCTAATTGCTACTGAGGTTATGGAAATTTTTCTGTGTAGGTGCAAAAAGAAACACCATTCCTTATAGTCTTATTAGACTATTCCTTATGGTCTCATTTGATGAGACTAGAATTGCCCAGAGGTTTTATAAAGGGATGCAGTCATAGATGGCATATCCAGCTGTCAGTAAGACTGAGGGTAGTGGCTACTATTTGAGATAGTCTAATGATGGAATTATGATGAATATGTTCTGACCTAATAATTACATAAGGAGGGGAAAGAATGGAGAGAAAAAGCCATTATGTGTGAATAACAACCAAGGGTCTATAGGAAATAAGGATGATTATTAACAGACATATAAGGCAAGAATCAGACAGAGGTCTTGGTCCAACACTCAAGGCAGAAACTACTCATCATCTGAAACCATCTATTGTTCCGAAGGTATTCAGTGAGCTGTTTCCTTCCCAAGATGATGTGTGTTTACAAGATCTCTGAATATCCTCAATGTGAATTCCCCAATTAAAGTAGCCTTCCAATTGTGTGAAACTCTGAATTGCTTCTTTAATCTCTTCAATCATAAAACATGAAACCAAGCATTGACTCTCTGGCATTTTACTATTTTATTTGTTATTAATCATACCTGATAAAGCTCCTTCCATTGAGATCAAAGGCAGTGGTTTTCCTCTGATGTATCTTCCAATAGACAAAATATCTTAGTTGAAGATCATAAAAAGGAGCACCTGAGTGGTTCAGTGGTTGAGCGTCTGCCTTTGGCTCAGATCATGATCCTGGGGTCCTGGGATCAAGTCCTGCATCAGGTTCCCCACAGGGAGTCAGCTTCTCCCTCTGCCTGTGTCTCAGCCTCTTTATCTGTGTCTCTCATGGTTAAATAAATAAAATCTTAAAAAAAAAAGATCATGAAGAGATGATTTAGAAAAATGATTTAGGGTATCATCTTAACCATTGATGATAGAACTGGGGGTATAATACAAGAGTCCCTTGTAAATTTTTGCCATGTCACCATGCAGTAGAGTGAAATCTAATATTGGAGATAAAATTCTCAAATATGTGCATCTTGCAGTCACTAGTTCATAGGGGGATATCTGATGTGTCCCTGAGGGAGTGAACTGCATAGCTATAAGAGCTAGTGAAAGTACTTTTGGCAAAGAGAGCTCGAGGATTTCTCAAAGTCTTGTTAATTTAAATTTAAGAATTTCCATCAGTCTTTTTAACCTTTTCAGGAAGGAGATTGTGGGTGATAAGAACAGTATAGCTTTTAAGTAAAGGTAACATCTTATAGAATTGTCTTACAAGGCTGTCGGTTAAGTGTGCATCCTGACTTCTAGATATAAAAGCTGAGATGCGCCAGGTTGAAAACACAAAATCAAGCAGTTTTTTAGTGACCATGATGCCTGTAATTTTTCAACAAAGGAATGTTACAGCACATCCTGAATATAGATATACAATAACTAAAACCTTTTCAAATCTCATATAGGTTGAAGCTAGTTAAAATCCATCTGAAGGTGTTCAAAGTGCCACCGAGGGTCCTGGCTGTGACTCCCCTTTACAGTTTTTCCCGGATTAAGTTGTTGATAGATGATACATGACTTGAAAATAACCTCAGCTGTCTTTTTAAAGTTTTCTCACCAATGTTAAGATAATAATCACTTCATCTCTTCCATGATGAATAGTTTCATGAAGAAATTTAGTTAATACCCATTTTAACTTATCTGATTTAACTAGGCAGCCATTTTGAGAGTGCCAGAGATTATCTGAGTGAAAGATGCAACCAGATCCTTCTTTTTCAAAAACTGGATGCTATATATTGATGTTTTTAATGGTCTCTTTGAAACCCTCCAGAGATATATCCTTTGAGGGTTTAGGTAAGATCATAACCTTCATTAAGGCAGCATTTTTAGCATAATTACCTGCTAGAGCATTTTCTTTAGCTTCTGTATTATCTCTTTTTTACATAGGCCTCAATATTTTTAACGGCCATCCTTCTAGGAATCTAAAGATTTCTTAATTTGCTGTCCATTTTTAGGAGGAAACCAGCAGAGCTGAGAACTCCCTTTGCTGTGATTAAAACATCCCAGTGTCTTGTACTTGTCCAAAAGCAGATCTGCTATCTATGTATTTGTGTCTGCTCTCTGATCTTTAGCTAGTTGAAAAGCTCTAGGAAGTGCAATAAGTTTTGCCATGTGGGCTGATTTTACTTCATGTAGGGGACTTTATTCTAAAGGATGATCTTAAATTACTGATAGTATATTCTGCTTAATAACTCATTTCAGGTGAAGAATCGTCCCTCAACAAATAATACTAGATCAGATTTCTAGGTGGGATCTATAATATATTGTTTCTTCCAGGTACAGAAATCTCTCTAAGGGAAATGAGACAATCATATTGTTGCCATTCTTTTAGGAACAGGGGAGTGGTAAGTTTCAGGGTGTTTCAGAAGTGAAGAGTGATGTGAGAAGAGAGAGTAACAGAATCTCTTAAGAGGTTAACCAGTTGGCTGAAAAGTACTGTGTGTTCTCAGTCAATAACAATGTCTGTGTTGCATGAGGAACCATGAGGTTAAGTAGAGAGCCTAGAACTAGTTCAGCAGAAGCATCGACAAGTCTTGCCATGAAACTGATTACCTTAAATCAAAGGGAAAAAGCCTTTACAGCTGGGTCAAAGGTGAGTCAGTAGTAAGCAACTGGTTTTTGATGATTCCCATGAAATTGAGTTGAAACCTTAAGGGCTTGTAGAAATTGTTCATGCACAATTCAAGTTCAATTCAGTTCAGTGAAATGGCTTTTGTAGTTAGGAATGCCTAAGGAAAGAGACTATTGTTAGACTTTCTTTAGGGTATAGAAGACCTGTTTGGGCTCCCAGATCAGAGTCTCTTACTGAAGACTTAGACAATTCATAAAGAAGTGTTGCAATCACAGAAAAGTTTGGCACCCATAGCCTTTAATTTCCAGTTAAGCCTAGAAATCCTCCTACTTTTCACCTTGAAAGAGGTCTAGAGTAAGTTTGGATAGTCTTTAATCTATTGGGAGAGTGTTTCCCTACCTTAGAGGGGTCATTTCCTAAATAAAGGACAGTGTTTTGAAACATTTGTCATCTACCTTTTGAAACATTGTGTTCTTTTCCTATTAAGGCTGAGAATAAGCAAATGATCCTTTTAACAAGCTTCCTTGTTCCCCGAACAAAGTAAAAGATTATATTATATTATATTATATTATATTATATTATATTATATTATACTATATTACATTATATTATATTATATTATTAATCAGAACTGAATAGCAAGGGAAATTTGGATCTTGATTGATTAAGGATATGAGAGAAATAATAGATGGCTTCCGTGCACCTCTGAAGCATGACCTCCCAGGGATGTTGTCCTCTTCAGTGAAGGCAAAAAGATGTTGATTCTCTTGGTCTAGAGGCATGCTGAAAAAGGCAAGGGAAAGATCTACCACAGTGAAGCAAGTGGCTATAGGCAGAATAAATGACCGGGTGGTATTTGAATTACATACTACATAGAAACAAAAGATAATAATTTTGTTGATGGTCTTGAAGTCTTCAACAATTTATAACTTCATCCTATGGTTTCTTTTTTGTCAGGATGAGAGTGTTACAAGGGCTACTACAGACTATGAGATCTTTGAATATAAGGTTTTTAAAATAGCTTTAAGCTCTTCCTTTGTGTCTGGCCTCAAAGGATATTGGGAAAGTTTGGGTGATGATTTGATAGGGTCTATCTGAATTGTAATAGTTCTCCTCCAATTCCATTCCAATTCCAATGTTGGAAATTTTAGCCCATAAAGTGTCAGGTATGGTGTCAAGATCTTTATCAGAAGTATGTAGTAAATATTACAGAGAAGGCAAAGGTATATCCAGAGAAACCCAATTTGATTATAAATAGAGGAGTCTTCTCAAATCCCAAGAAATAGTTCCTCTCATGTGTGTTTGCAAAACCCACTTGCATAATATATATTTCCTTACTAACTTTCCAAGGATGGCAGAGAGAAAAAAAAAAAAGGAATATTTTTCAGTCAAGGATACAAGGGTTACAGTTAAGGGCTGTGAATTATGTAAAATGCCTGCTTCAAGATTTGTGTGGAATCAGAAAAGACCCCAAATTGCCAGGGGAATATTGAAAAAGAAAACCAGAGCCTGAGGCATCACAATGTCGGATTTCAAATTGTACTACAAAACTGTGATCATCAAGACAGTGTGGTACTTGCACAAAGACAGACACATAGATCAATGGAATAGAATAGAGATCCCAGAAATGGGCCCTCAATTCTATGGTCAACTAATATTCGACAAAGGAGAATAGACTATCCACTGGAAAAAGGACAGTCTCTTCAAAAATGGTGCTGGGAAAAGTGCAGAAGAATGAAACTAGACCATTCTCTTACACCATACACAAAGATAAACTCAAAATGGATGAAAGATCTAAATGTGAGACAAGAATCCATTAAAATCCTAGAGGAGAACACAGGCAACACCCTTTTGAACTTGGCCAAAGCAACTTCTTACAAGATACATCTATGAAGGCAAGGGAAACAAAAGCAAAAATTAACTAGTGGGACTTCATCAAGATAAAAAGCTTCTGCACAGCAAAAGAAATATTCAACAAAACTAGAAAACAACCTACAGAATGGGAGAAGATATTTGCAAATGACGTTATCAGGTAAAGAGCTAGTATCCAAGATCTATAAAGCACTTCTTAAACTCAACTGCAAAGAAACAAACAATCCAATCATGAAATGGGCAGAAGACATGAACAGAAATTTCACCAGAGAAGACCTACACATGTGCACATGAGAAAATGCTCTACATCACTTACCATCAGGAAAATACAAATCAAAACCACAATGAGATACCACCTCACACCAGTGAGAATGGGGAAAATTAACAAGACAAGAAACAACAAAAGTTGGAGAGGATGTGGAGAAAGGGGAATCCTCTTGCACTGTTGGTGGGAATATGAACGGTCCAGCCACTCTGGAAAACTGTGTGGAGGTTCCTCAAAGAGTTAAAAATAGAGCTACCCTATGACCCAGCCATTGCACTGCTAGGGATTTACCCCAAAGATACAGATGCAGTGGAAAGCCCAGATGCCTGCACCCCAATATTTATAGCACCAATGTCTACAATAGCCAAACTGTGGAAGGAGCCTCGGTGTCCATCGAAAGATGAATGGATAAAGAAGCTGTGGTCTATGGATTCAACGGAATATTTCTCAGCCATTAGAAATGACGAATACCCAGCATTTGCTTCGATGGGGATGTAAATGGAGGGTATTATGCTGAGTGAAGTAAGTCAATCGGAGAAGGACAATCATCATATGATTTTACTCATACGAGGAATATAAAAAATAGTGAAAGGGATTATAAGGGAAAGGAGGGAAACTGAGTGGGAAAAACTAGAGAGGGAGACAAACCATGAGAGACTCCTAACTCTGGGAAACGAAAAAAAGGTTGCCGAAGCGGAGGTGGGTGGGCAATTGGGGTAACTGGGTGACGGGCACTGAGGATCAGGGCACTTGACAGGATGAGCACTGGGTGTTATACTATATGTTGGCAAATCTAACTCCAATAAAAATATATTTTTTAAAAAATTAAAAAATAATTTAAAAAAAATTTTTAAATACCTGCTTTTATGTGCTATGTTTTCTCTGAAGAAGAGGTTGAGTAATGATGGTAGAATTTAAAAAGAAAGAGTATTACTCATTATCTACCAGGAATTAATGAGGTTCACCATCTATATTTGTAATTCACTTTGCTTGCTTAAAACTAATCCAGAATAGTGAATGCATTTTCCTTTCTTATTGATCTAAATTGAAGGGAGTTTTTTGTTTTTTTGGTTTGAATTTTGTTGCGGTGAGACAATTATTTTTCCAGTGCCCCTTCTTTTTACAATATCTACAAGTGTCCTTATCAATGGGTGGCTGGTTGGGAAGTGGTCTACTTAGCTGTTTGATCTTTAGGGCTACACATTTAAGTCTTGTCTCATTTTTATCCTAAAGCCATTTCAAAATGTTATGTCAGGTGTTTTACTTCAGATAACGGGGCTATTTCCTGTTATAAGTTATTTCTTCGAATTAGGTACTTAGTTTCAGGTTCAGCTCCATTAACAAAATGAAATAAAAGGGCTGCTAGTCAATCAGCATCTTCTTTCACACCCACGTGTTTTTGGAAGATATGTTTTAGTGTAACCTAAAAAGCGTCTCATAGTTTCATCTTTTATTGCATGATTGATTTATGGTTCAATCAATGTTTATTGATTGAACCAATGTATGGTGTCCGGGAGACTTTGCCCTATTTTTTGAGCTTTTTTGTGACCCTCAAGCTTATTGTTGGAAAGAGGGATGCTGTAGGTCCCATTCTGGGTAGGTCCAGTCAGCTTTTACCATATAGGATTCAGCATCTGAGCTTCCAACCAACTCATGTACAAGTTAATATACATCAAGTAACTCTGGGTCATATGCACCAAAAAGAATTCTAAATTCTTTTATGAGTATTTGTTGATCTTGTTTAGGTTTAAAGAAATCTGGATTTACTCAGGAAATTACTTTGTTGCTTATGTTTGCCAACTTCCTCATAGCTTTGGTCAAAGAATCTTTCAGTGAAGTAATATTTTATTTAAACTTTCTTTGGAGGTCTCTGCATACCAATCAAAAAGTGTTGCCCATGAGGACTGAGAAGTCATATTCCTTTATTTTTTCAGGAATCTTTCAAATGAACAATTTTGTGGAAGTCAAATGCTCTCCCTCATCCCGAGTGCCCATTAAAGGCTTAAATTGTACTAGGGAAAATTATGTCATTTGGAAAGATAAGTATAAAAGTAAGCACTGTCGTGAGAGTGGATATACAAAGCAAGAGTTTTCCCGGAGGAGGAGAAGACTGAGATTTAGATGATTCCATGAGAGCTGCCAGTGCTGGTAGAAATGAAATGGTTCTGCAGTTCACATCTCAAACTCCAAACTCAACAATCTGTGCCATCTAACACATGGAATATCAGAGAGAATGCTCTTTCTCAATCAAAAAGGGAAAACAAAAAAAGCCCTCAGGACCAAAATTTGAGACAGAAACAGCACCTCATCCACTTTTACTGGTGACCTACAACAAAACTTGTCCAAATGGGCAGTTGTGGCAAGAAGAGCAAACTCATAGGTCTGTGAGGCTGGTGAGCAATAGGCTTAGAAAGCATATGCCTATGTTCTACTATGATTCTTCTTCTTAGATATAACACTTTTAGACGGTACTCCATGGGACAGTAACACAAATGCAAAAAAAAAAAAAAAAAGAAAAAAGATGAAAAGAATAGCTTGATTCCACCAATGACGCCAAACAAATGGGTGGGCACTGATGACAAAACCTGGGTACCAAACTCAGAAGAAATGACCAAAGAAATCAACATGAAGAGAGTAGAGTTCAGGTCTGTGCTGACTTACCACTTATTGTGGACTTGACAAGCAGTGAGCAGTGAGGCACAATGGGTTCTATGTGCCTGGTTGAAAACTGGAGGCCGTGGTGATGGTCGGCGCAAACTATATCTTGATGGAAACTCTGAGAAAGCTGTAGTAATAAATGAAAATCACTGAAATGAAAACAAACAGATGCTATTGATTCAGAGCTTGCTATAGCAAAGGAGTTACCACCATCACCTGAGATGAGCAGAAACTCAAATGCAGGTAGAGTAGTGGAAAGCTCTAGAGTAGAAAAGGGGAAGGTTTCAGGTAATGCCCTAACTGGAGACTGTTGGCTTACAGAAGCTAGAGGACTAACTAGAAGTGGACCATCCTATATGATTGGTCAGAGTACATATTTGACTTTCTATGGTTCATCCTAAGTGAAAAATATGAGCAAAAATTAGAGAAGCTGGCAATTATTGACTAGGCCCTGATTTGGGACTGATGTTGATCAGGTTATACTAAGCTGCTTAGACTAATTGCTATAGAGGCTGTTGATCAGGGCTCCATTTTGTATATGGTCTGGCCATTATTTGTTTCTGTATTCAGTCTCTTACCACTCATTGAATTTTTTGAATCCGAGACACCAGTTGTTTTGGTGGTGTTGTCCACAGCATTGGTTACTACTCCAGTAAGGAATGGATAACCTGAGACTTTCACCAGACTTGCTTGGTAGTCCAAACAGTGGACTATTCAGGGAAAGAACTGGACCATGAATGGTTAGTTGGCATGATGAGTCCTTCTAGTTTTATAAAAAGTTCTTAGACTTGAGCTTGCAATAACTCTTCAGATCTTGCAGGCAAAGACCAGTTACAAGGCAACTTTAGAGTCCCAACAAAAACTTGGCAATCAATTTGTAGTTCTCAATGACTCAATGACAAGCAGGAGGCAGAAAAATTGAAAACCTTGCTTTTAAGCTATGATTAGTTTGTAGCCAAATATTGAAGGAACCTGGAAGAACTGAAGAACTGAAAATTTGGTAAGAGTTCACAAGCTGTGCAAGGTGAGAAAATGCAATTTAGAAGTAAACACCGAAATGGTTTTTCAACAGGAAATGAGAAACCTTGGTTACCAGACAAGACAAAGTTTGAATATCCATCAGATACCTGCAGTTTATAGAGGTGTAAAATAGCCCAAAGACAATGAATAGGGTCAGAATCTGGTAATCCAGAAGAGCATGCCATAGTTTCCCATTGAAACACAAAATGCTCTCTTTAGTCCCTTTCTTCCCTTTGATCAAAGACAATCTCAAAGAAAGATCATTCTTGATCACAAAACAAAGCTGATCTCATTAGACATGGCCCAGCTGTTTACATAGATGCAGCAAGAATGACAAACTACCACATAGGTCTTCTATTTTGCTTTGAAGGACATTTTCATAAAGAACTTCAGATTAGACTTTCCAATGCCTCTTGAGGATAGGAAGCCAAGCCACAACTTCACCATCATTTTTCACCTGCAGTACCTATGATTTGGTGGAAGTCCTCTCTTCCTGAGGTCCCCAAAATGTCCTAAGCTTCCTGAGCCCGCCAGGAAGTGACCTTCCTTGCTCACCTATAAGGCTGAGAACCCTATAAAGCCAGTTACTGGGCCAGTTTTCCCAAGAAGGACTTGGTAAGTGTTGGCCCCAGAAAGTCAACCTTAGTCCTGAAAAATGTCTGGTCACATCTGTTGAAATGAGCATCACTTGCAAATGTGATGTTGTAGACAACGCCAGCCTTGATTGCATAACCAGTGTTGCCAATTCTGTCCTCATAACAAGGTGGACGGATTCTTACTGAATCTATGCAAATAACTAGAGTGCCATGAAAACAGGAATCCTCAATAAGAATTCCCCAAATTGGCAGCCCTGGTGGCTCAGCGGTTTAGCGCCACCTTCGGCCCAGGGCCTGATCCTGGAGACCCGGGATCGAGTTCCACGTCGGGCTCCCTGCATGGAGCTTGCTTCTCCCTCTGCCTGTGTCTCTGCCTCTCTCTATGTGTCTCTCATGAATAAATAAATAAAATCTTAAAAAAAAATTCCCCAAATTTAGAAGGATGAGTCAGAGCAGAAAAGATAAGGGTTTCATTTTTGCTTTACAAGAGCATAGTCTACTCAATTGTTATGAGTAATGAATAGCTCAGCAGAAAAGAGAGAGTGGTTCCTTACAACCAGAAAGCAGAGCATTAAAGCATCAGCACTGTTCCAAACAAAGCCCATATCTATGCAGTTTATTCAATTCATTCAGTGCTTTATAATTAATTCCTGTTCCACTTGATCTTGGGTTAGTCATCTCATGAACACATCTGCTTCTTGACTGGATGTCTGGAATTCCTGACTCAGTCCACTGGTAGGATCTCATAGTTATTGAAGTAATACTATCAGAAGCCTGGACCCAAGAGTACCTGGCACAGTCTTCTTCACCAGGCTTTTAGTCCTTTGTTGAAGCAATTCCAGGTGCTTTCATGGAAGCATCAGAAGTAAAACAAAACATGCAAACTCTCTGTAGATGACAAAAGACTAGAAATATCTATTGTTTACTTACTATGAGAATGATCTGAAGAGAATTCATTACAAGAATAATGCAATTACGAGCATATCTGATTGTTTCTGTGGCATGCAAAATGAAATCAAGTCAATCCAAAAAAGTTGTTGACAAAATATGTATAAACACAAAGATTTATGCCTATTTTCAAAGAAGAGTAGAGATTACACCTATTTTATGAAAATAGATTAACATCATCTTACAGACAAATTATAAGATATAAAAATTCCAAAACATTAGATACCATATACACCTAGCACAAAGTTAGACTATACCAACAATATATCAAGATTATCAAGTAAATAGAGCCAATACATCTAACATAGCTTCTAAACATCAGTAATAAATTAATAAAACTCTATAGATAAATGATGTGAATCCCCAATAGAATACTACTGCCCCAAATACACTACTAGATTCAAGTTCAAAAGTAAAGTTACAACCAAGGTAATGTGTTTTAAAAATAATTGAAATTATGTCCGCTAATACAATACTGCTTTTGTCTCATAGGCAAAGCAACACCAAGACTGATAAATAGAAACATATCATGGACAGCAAAAGCATTGATCATCGTCTATGACCTTCCCATATACAATTTTTTAAATATTTATTTTAATAACATCTTACCCACACAAATTTAACCTAGGGAAGTCTAGGCATTTCTTCTGATTTGAGAATATTTCCCATGCAACTCATCGCCAGTAACATACCAAATAACCCTCATTATTCCTAACATTTCTCTTTTTACAAGGTGAAAGAACAAAAATCATAGTGACTTTTGGGAGACCCTAAAATTTGGGTGCTGACAAGGCTAATCAAACTTTGAGCTTGATAAAACTTTAGGACCACAAGGCCTTCAAACCCATGTATATTTTCTGTGCTTAAACTTGCTCACCCATCTCAAGTGCAGACCCCGCCCTATGTGCTTAGCCACAAACCAATACTTCCTGCCTTGACTTCCCTGTTAGTACAATATTTGATGAATATTAAGTTTTAAGAACGCACTCGCACACCAGCTTTCGCATCCCCACCTCCTACTCTCCATGGCCACCTATCCCAGGTGTCTCTGCATTTAAAAGCTTTGTCCACCCACCCCTCCCCAGAGACATTCTTGACTTAGTCTTCATGCAGCTTCCTATAATGATATTTTCTTCCTACTGCAATAACTTTCTTAAGGAAATCCTTCAAACTAATGTGCAGATTGCATTTTTTTTCTTTGACAGTTATGACGTTGTGACTCTGACAGAATGCCAAATAACCTCAGGATCTTGCTTTCTTCACCCCAGGGTCAACGCCATCTTAGCAGATGCTGGGTCCTTTCATGGCTGGGATGGGAAGTCGGGATCCACAGTGGTGAGTCTCACTCCTGGTCCAGTGTTCCAAACATGTGTCTGTTTTAGTATGGTAAAGACTGGGCTTTATTCTTCATTTTTGTCTTTTTTCTTCCTTCTATTTCTCTCCTTCTTCTGGCTTTCCTGGGTGTGATTAAAGCCTCTGCCTCTCTCCTGGGATATCATACCTTGGATTAAAGTCCTTAGCACCAACAGGTATTCCTTTCATTATCAAGGGAAATTGTCAATCTAACCATAGTTCCACACACTCTTCCCTGTGTGGGGTAAGCTTGGACATTATTCACACTGATTTCACCCAATCTCTTCAAAATGACAGAATTTCACTGAAAAAAAACAAAAAAACAAAAACAAAAACAAAAACAAACAAAAAACCTAGAATTTCAATGGCCTCTTTGGGGAACTTGGGATCTTTGCAAATTTGTTTATTCTGAGTAGGGATTTTGAATCTCATGACTCCAAGATCACATCCAAACAGTGAACTGCTTGTATTGTTTGGTACAAAGAAACAGAATAATGTCCCTCTCACAAAAACTTTCAGAGACCACTGCTTCCTTCAAAAACCAAGTCCCTCCTCAGTGTCTTCTAAGACCTCTGCCTTCCCATCACCATCGCCTAACTTCTGCTTCCTTTTTTCCACCCCCAACTTGTCCTTCAGCTCCCTAGAATCCTTTGTTCTTCCCCTGTCAACACGTCTACCGCCTCCTCTCCATTATCCACGCTGCCAGTTCTTCCCTCTCTCACTCAGGGTCCTCAACTCCCTGTAGACACCTGAAGTTTAAGTGCCCTGCTATTGTGGGGGCTCTGAGGAGTTCTACTACACCAGGAGAAAAAGCCTGCGGCTGCAAAAGCTAATTGGAACAGGCTGCATGTTATCTCCGCTCAGATGGGCTTCAGAGACACCAGATGGCCACTTGGTTTCTCCTCCATCATTCTCCCAAAATGCAGCCCACAACCTCCACAGGATTACAGGTCAGGGCAAAGCACATCGTAAGGGTCTCCTCCACAAATACTGGGGGAGCTGCTTTACCTCTTACATTGAGCAAGTTACTTCAATTTGCCCCATCTGCCAGAAATACAATCTTTGTAAAAATGTAAAAGTAAGGCAAGATTAGAGTCAGCTCTTTTGTATGAGCCAGTGAGTTTTGAGTTTCCGTGTTTATAACTTGCACCAGGGCTAAATTTTTTAATTAAAAATTAAAGCTATAAGCTTTTTGTGTCTATCTCTATGTGTGTATATATATGTATATACATATGTTCTATTATGCATGCATAGTATTTTCTTACCTCCAAATGGTATTACCACATTAAATTCTAAAATCCCTTAAAAGAGATCCTTTTGGATTGGCTAAGAGATAAATAAGAGTTTATAGAATTTTGACCTTCCTGGAATTCCCAGAAATCAATAAAATTAAATCTCTAATTTGTTGAATATGGGGGGGAGTATTCTTATAGAAACTTACTAAAAAGTTTTTAAAATTCAAGTTCATATGATTTAGGTAAATCTTTGGCAAATGAGACTATTTCTAATGTTGTTGGTTTAATAAATACAGTAATGCCTTTGAGTTTTCAGCCTTGCAAAAACACTTTTTTATTTTACTCAAGTGTGTTTTTCCTAAACTCATTCAGGTGCTTACATTTTGCTTGATAAAAGTATATTCTAACAATATGTTTAATATGTTCATGGCATATCATGTCTCAGAATTATTATGTTGTATTTTTTTCTCTGTAAAAAATATGCTTATACACTTTCATAAATTAGATATAATAGCCAGTCTTCTCTGAAAATATGATTAATTACTCTGGCATGTTTTGTCTAAAATTTCTTGAACTGACTTTTTTAAATGTCACATAAAAATCTAATTTCCTTATTAATTGTACTATTTTTATATATTTTTAGAGTGAACTTTGATCAGATCTTTCACCTTTAAAAATTATCAAAAATACATCAACCATGGCTATTTTAAGTTTTTTGTTATCTACAAGTGGTTATGTGTTTTAGTCTAATGATTCCCGAAGAGCCTTGCAAATCAGCTCCAGCTGTGTGCTTCCTCTTAAACCAAATATCTTAGAGACCTGTGGAAATGACCATTCCAGGTACTCTTGGGTATAGGCTTCTAGTGGCATTGCTTCAATAAATTGGGGACCACACTGTTGGACTAAAGTCAGGATTTCTAGAACTCTAGTGGAAAAGAATATGAATTTATAAGACTGCTAATCCAAGTTAGAGCAGAACAAGAATTAATTACATAGCACTGGATGAACTGATGATTCATGATTATGGGCTTTGTTTGGAACAGTGCTGATGCTTTAATGCTCCGCTTTAAAGGAACCACTCTCTCTTTTCTGCTGAGCTATTTATCACTCATAACAATTGAGTAGACTGTGCTCTTGTAAAGCAAAAATGAAACACATATCTTTTCTGCTCTGACTCATCCTTCCAAATTTGGGGAATTCTTATTGAGGATTCCTGTTTTCATGGCACTCTAGTTATTTGCATAGATTCAGTAAGAATCCGTCCACCTTGTTATGAGGACAGAATTGGCAACACTGGTTATGCAATCAAGGCTGACGTTGTCTACAACGTCACATTTGCAAGTGATGCTCATTTCATCAGATATGACCAGACATTTTTCAGGACTAAGGTTGACTTTCTGGGGCCAACACTTACCAAGTCCTTCTTGGGAAAACTGGCCCAGTAACTGGCTTTATAGGGTTCTCAGCCTTATAGGTGAGCAAGGAAGGTCACTTCCTGGCGGGCTCAGGAAGCTTAGGACATTTTGGGGACCTCAGGAAGAGAGGACTTCCACCAAATCATAGGTACTGCAGGTGAAAAATGATGGTGAAGTTGTGGCTTGGCTTCCTATCCTCAAGAGGCATTGGAAAGTCTAATCTGAAGTTCTTTATGAAAATGTCCTTCAAAGCAAAATAGAAGACCTATGTGGTAGTTTGTCATTCTTGCTGCATCTATGTAAACAGCTGGGCCATGTCTAATGAGATCAGCTTTGTTTTGTGATCAAGAATGATCTTTCTTTGAGATTGTCTTTGATCAAAGGGAAGAAAGGGACTAAAGAGAGCATTTTGTGTTTCAATGGGAAACTATGGCATGCTCTTCTGGATTACCAGATTCTGACTCTATTCATTGTCTTTGAGGTACTTAGCACCTCTATAAACGGCAGGTATTTCATTAATATGCAAACTGTCCTGTCTGATAGATGCTTAATTAGCTCCCTTTCCCATTATGGATAAACTACCTACTTATAAATTGGACTTGGATCTGTTACTTTACAGAGATTGTCAACTCTTACCAAATTTTCAGTTCTTCCAGTTTCCCTCAATATCTGACTGCAACCTTTCAAACTAACTTGTCCATCTTTTCTCCCCTCCCTCCTGACTTCAAGTCACTGAGAACTAAAACATGATTGCCCAGATCCTTATTAGGATCCTACATTGCCTTGTAACTGGTCTTTTTCCTCAGGATCTGAAGAAACACTGTATTAGTCCTTGCAGGAACCCTACTTCTACCTGGACAAGCTGCTGTGTGGGTCACTAAGAAAGTCCGGTGAAATGTTCGGGTCATGCATGCCCTCCTAAGGGAGGGAACCCAGGCTCTGGACTACATAATTAAGAGCCTAATACAATTCAGGGAGCAGTGCTGCACAATCAAACTCTTTCATCCACTGACCTCCTGAATTTCACTGGACTAGATACTCTTTGGGTTTGACATCTGGCTCTTTAATAAATTCCTTTGCATTTTATCTTTTTTATTCAGGCATCCCACTGAAGGACACAGAAACAACTGACCTTTGCCTGAACATCAAACAGATGGTTCACTAGTCTTCTGCTAGGGATAGCACTGAGAAAATGCTGATATCAGGGTCTGTTTTGCTCAGCCATCCCCTCTTTCAGTTATTCCTGAATTGTTCATGGAGAGTGTCTCTGAGCCCACCTCAAACAAGGAGAGGGACTGAAAAGCTGATGAAACTTTGTGCTTCACAGGAGTTTAGGCTGCTTCGCTGAAGACCACTAGGCCTCAACTCTAAATTCACTTCCCACACTTTAGTTTGTTTACTTCACCTGAGACCCAGAATCCCAAGCCCACGTGTTGGAGCACAAACTAACTTTCCAGCTTTAGCTTCTCTATTAGTACAATATTTGATGCATTTCATTAAGTTCCAAGGCTCCTCCCGCACACCAGATGTTAGCATGGCATCGTTCTTGTGCTTTCCACAGACACCTATCACAGTGTCTCTGCTTACAGAAGCGTTGCTCCCTTCCCCTTGCCTGAAACTGTTCTGGCTTAGATTTCAAGCATCTTTCTGCAATGGTTTTGCTCAATAATGTCTTTCCTTACTCAGGTTCAGACTTCACTTTTTTTTTTCCTTGACAATTTCCTTGGCAAAAGATATCATTTAGGATTTGATTTCTGGAAGGTGAAATATAAAAAGCAGTCAGGAAGTTTGAACACTTGATTAAATGGGACCATGGATTACTAAGAAACAATAGTTGGTCATCTAGTTAACCAAAACAACAATATAAGTTTTAAAGAAGATATATGAGTTATGTGACTATAAAGGACTTCAGTTCTTTTTAAGTGAAAAGGCTTTGTTCTCTCAAATAATTAAAGATATGACAAAGTCAACAATATAGGAAATTATTCTAATAAGACCCTGAATGGTTGTTTTATAGGCAGATTATTTTCAAGGTAAAAAAATATATATATTTTACAAGCACTTATTAAGAGAAGACCAGTAATCCAAAAAAATTTGTTATTTTAATAGAAAACCAAATGTTAGTTTTGAAATAGTATATTTAGTACTAATACTCTTACTAAAAAAATCTTATAAATAAACTTGTAAACCTTAGCCAGCTTTGACTATAAGAAGTAAAATTCCCTTTCCATGAACCATCTGCAACTTTCTCTATCCAGACAAGTTTTATCATATACTTCTCTCTCTCTCTCTCTCTCTCTCTCTCTCTCTCTCTCTCTTTCTATCTCCCTTTCTTTCATTTTAGAATAAGTCATTTTACTTTGGAACAAAGCTTCCCTTGTTTTCCTTAACAAACTACCTCCTGCACACATTGCATGCAAAGCTGTTCCTCTCTATTGCTCTCACTCCTAATAGAGCCTTATTCACATATATTGATTCTAAGTTTTTGCTACAGCCACTTCTATTGCATGGAGAAGACTAGGAGGTGGTGTATGAGAAGAGGTATTCCCAGGGCATGTGTTCAAATGGCAAGGCAGATCTTATTAGAGCTACTGCAGTAAAGGAGAGACTTCTATATAGACCTGAGTCTTATCCCATACAGCACAGTCAGCCAGAGATCTGCAGCCAGTGAGCCAATTGAAGGGGTAGGTGGATGGAAAATTATTGACAGAAAAAAAAGGGGGGGGGTAATTATTGACAGGAACTTTGTTAGACACCAAAATAGGGATATTCCTGCTAAATTGGCTTAACGGGATTCTTACTAAAAGCAGGCCAAGGGTTTAGATATCCAGTGCAGGGTACGAAGAATTCAATCAGACATCAAGGATAATCAGATATAAAGGATGATTGTCAACTAACTAGCATAAGATTCCTTGCTAAAATGGGGCTCAGCAGGCCAAGGTCAAGACCTTATCTAGAAGAAGGCTCAGAGGAGCCTGACTAAAGTCTGGTCAAGGAAGGAGTGTTTGCTAGTAAAATAACTGTAAACTGTCTTTCATACACCAGTATTTTCTAGCAGACTAGCAGAGCTTATAAATATACATCTCATAACTTTTTATAGCCATGAATGTCCCTCATAGTATAGCTTCTCAATGTGGCAAAAATGAACATGTCCATTAACAAACTCAAATAGATAGCTTCTCTGTATTATATAAAAATGAGAGGCAAAAAGTATATAAAAATGAAATTGTTTAACAATTAATGCTTCAGTATTTTATTCTACTTAGTTATGCTCTAGGTATCTAATGAATATTCATGAATTAACTCAATTAGCATCAGCCCAAGGTTTTAAGTTACCAAATGATTTTGGAAGCCTTCTTAAAGCTGACATTCTACACAACATAGTTACTTTTGAAATTAAGTTTGTCCAAATAATGACTTAATTTGACTAAATATAAATTTACATTTTTTATAATCTTGAAATATAGTAACTGAAATGATAGCACATTAAATCAGCAAAACTTTATAAGTTAAGGAGAAATATGCCCACGTAAAATAAAAAATATATGTTTGTATTACACTTAATGCTGACAACTCAGAGGATATAGCTATTTTTATTAAACCAACAATATTAAATTAGTTTCATTTGCCAAAGTTACCTAAATTATGTAAACTTGAATTCTTAGAACATTCAAGAATGTATTCTGAGCACATTGAAAGTATTCGAAATTTAATTTTTTCAGTATTTGAGAATTTTTAGGAATAGTGCCATTTGTGTAAGACCTTAGTTAGCTCTAAGTCAAATAAAACACAGCTCTTTCTAAAAAATTTGTAATCTATTTAGTAATACCATCTGGAGGTAGGAAAATACTACATACCTATAGACACATAAACATACATCTAAATCTAGAAAACTTACATCTTCGATTACAAAATTTCATACCATATATCAGGGGTAAACCCAGAAATACAAAACTCACTTTCATATACAACTCATTTTCTTCCTAATTCTTACTTGATTTGAGGTCAAAATGGAGAAAAATGGACAACAGAGAAGAATAACAAACTCCATTTTCTGTCATCTTTCATTCGATAGAGACAAAGTATCTATAAACCAATATTCATTTGCAGAGATAGCCAAATGGTCTAACTATAAAACAAACAAAACAAAATGAAATCTATCACCAGAAACCAACTAAAGTACTCAGAAAGAATCAAAATTAAATTCTTAGCATGCTTCCAACAGACAACATCTGGAACATAGGACCAGAATCAGGACTTACCTTTAGACCCTTAGGTTGCCAGCCATAACTACAGTACAAATGGCTCCAAATGGCCTTATTACCTGACTGGAGCAGATGGGAATCTGAAGGCAAGTTCTGATCCTGAGTCATAGCACCAAACTGTCAAAGACAAAAAACAGACAAGTTAGGAGAATAATATGATATCACAAGCAGTATCAACCCCAGTCTAAATATCTTCGGAACAGCTCAGCTTTTATACACATTTTGCAAATGAGGTGGTTTACACTGTGGTTTTTGCAAACTGAAAAATAAGCCCTAGTCATCAAAACAGGAAATGGTTGGTTTTCCCAAATATGGTTAACTTCAGAGAACAAAGAGGTTTAATCTCCCTTAATCAATCATGAGATAAAGAACAGGAAGCTGAAGTGTCTGTTTTGCCTTGTCAGCAGATTCAGACCAAAGGAGAAAGTTTGCTGGGTTTTGTCACACGTGATCAAAGATCTGGTAGCAAAGAGTTCAAGCAGAAGTGACAACAAAAGGAATGAAATTTCTAGCCACCCCTGAAGCTAGGCTCAGTCATGTCTCCTTCCTCAGCCTAGCACACTCTTCTGGCTCTTCTGTATGGAGTGCACTTACTTTCCATGCTCCCCTCCACCACACACACACACACACATACACACACACACACACCTCCTTCCACATAGCCTTCCTTCCCCTCTTCACACTTCTACCCACATCTCTCCATTTCCAGTGATGGCAGCCCATCACTCTATCACCTGATCCCTTCAAGGCCACTGTAATATCTCCTAAATGGTCTCCTTCCTTCCAGTCTTTTCTCTCACAATTCAATTTCCATGGAGTTGTCAAAGCAAGCTAAAGTGAAAATCCGATTTTTTTACTAATCTGTTCAAAAATTTCAATCTCTCTTCCAAAATGGTCTATACTGCATAGCAGAAAATTCAAGCCCTTCACATTCTGACTCACCTCCATTCTTTTGCCAGCCCTGAGCAGACTCTACATTCCAGCTCTTTTGAATATACAATATTCAATATCCAAACACCCCATGCTCTCCTCCATGTCCAGATTCTTGCTTATATTTTCCTTCTGCTTCTACTGCCTTCTGTCCATCTAGCTAAGTCCTTAAAGCACATCCACATGAAGTTTAGATGGCATGTACTCTGGGTTCATCCCTGGGTCCGTTTGTTCTCTTAGCCTTCCCAAATCTGAACGGACTGGAATTACTCTCTCCTTAGCATTTGCCATACCATTTGGAAAATTCCTCTTTCTTTGCCTATCTCTGCAAATAAACCAGAAACTCCATGCAAGTTGAGACCATGTGTTTTCACTGCTTTTTCATGGCAAGGGGAGATAGAGGGTTGTGGTACTGGGCGGGCATCTGTTTCCAGAAAGCAGTGCCTGGCACACCACAATCATGCAGTGAACACTTGTGAAATCACTGAATGGATGAACTTACCATCTACCTTTCCAGTTATATAATATGGTGGGATGATGCAACACATCTCACAATTGTGTTGTGGAAACAAAACAAGCGTATGTAAAGCAATTAGAAAAAAACTAAAGACTATGAGGTAGAACATGAAATAGATTTGTTTTTACAAAGACTGTCGCATTTCACAAAGCCTAATGAACACTAGCACCCACCAACCAGCCACCCTAGGGGTCTGGATATGCACTTCTCTGGGAATTGCCTTTCTACACTCAAAAAACCAGAAGGAATTCCTCCATAGATCCTGATTTCAGAGACAGTATCTGAGCAAGTTGCATTCTTGAAAATCTGCTTCATTCCTTTTTAGTTAACCAACGTGAATATCCTCCTGGCTTTCATGACTATGGGATGCATTCTCCAAAATCAAATTTACAATTACAATGATTTTGGCACCACACAGTGCCCTGTGCATAAACAAGACTTGATAAATACTTGCTGAATCAGTGACTTGCAGAATAGCTTCCCATCACTTTGGGAATGAATGTGATTTCCTTAATTTCCTTGATTTTCTTCTCCTGAAACATTCCGCTTGCAATGCCACTCATGATTATTCAGACCATAGTCAAAAGGAAAAAATAAATCTTTATCCTGTCTAGCCATATTCATAACCATGAGTTACGGAGGCTGAAATATTTTCCAAAGCAGTATGCTCTGAACCTGCCGAGCAGCACCACAGGTAAATTGCCTTTTAAAGAAACTGCACCTTGGCGGAGAACCTTCATGGGAATATTACAGTTCTGAGGTTGAAATGATCTTCATTTAGGTCCCCCCCCCCCCCGCCAGAAGCAGATCCTGATACAAAGATTTATTGCGAATAGACTTGGAATAAGATCCCAGGAAATCTCAGGAGGAGGATGGAGAATGGGGACAGGCAAGAAGGGGCAGCCAAGAGAATGCCCTTGTGGGAGACTGGGTCTCTGCCTCCGGGGGGCAGTGTAGTACACATCTCAGAGACGACTGGAGGACTCCGAAAATCTGGGTCATTTCAAGCACTAAACCCCATTAGATGAGAACTGCTCTGAGGATATTAATTCCCCAGCATTTACAGCCCACCTGACACCAGGCCAAGCATGTTAGCTTGCTAGAGGAAGCTCTTAAAAAACCACAAGTTCTTGTAGCATAGAGTAGTTTCTTGAACCACTGAGTCCTCAGGAGACACCGATGAGGAACAGGGCCAGTGTCTCTAAGCCATACTTTGGTATAGTCAAGTTCTGAATTGCAAGATGCATTCACGGAACTTAGACTCGGTCACATTTCAGCTGAACCAAGGCAACGGCACCTGAAATAGGCTGTCTCAGCCGATACACAGCAAAAAAGGAATTATGAATTTCTTTAGCTTCATTAAATTTCTGCAATGCGTGCCATGCAATAGCTGGATTTCTAAACTCTTCTCCAAATTTTTATTCACTCCTTTTGTACCTAAATGAGACCAGTTCCCTCAAGCAAATGAAACATGCTTATCTTCTCCTTGAAAGCTTGATTCAATCCATCCTTTCAGAAGTAGACCCTGCAGCAGGGAGTCCTGTGCAAGGGATGTGTTAAGAAGTGCTCCCACAAGAAAGCAGGAAGGGAGAAAGGAAGCAGAGGAGGGAGGAGGAGGAAGCCAAGCAAGGGTGTGATGTCCATGAAGCCCCAGCCTGCAGCCCGATCCCTCAGAGAGCTCTGAAGTATAAATTACACTCTCATATGCCATTTGCAAATATCTTCTCCCATTTTGTAGGTTGCCTTTTAGTTTTGTTGGCTGTTCCTTTGCTGTGCATAAGCTTTTTATCTTGGTGAAGTCCCAATAGTTTATTTTTGCCTTTGTTTCTGGATGGTCACAATTTCTGGGGGAAATGTTATGAAGAGAAAGTTAGCAGAGTAAGGTAAACTTCTGCTGCTGCCTTTGGACCTCAGACCACCAGGTGGTACCCATCCTCTTCCTTCTCTGCCACTCTTCTATTTTTTAAAGATTATTTATTTATTTAAGAGAGAAAAAAAAGGGGGGCATGAGAAGAGGGAGCAGCAGAAGGAGAGGGAGAAGCAGGCCCCCCGGCTGAGCAGCGAATCCCAGCCTGGGGCCTGATCCCAAGACCCCAGGAATCATGACCCGAGCCAAAGGCAGACGCTTGATGAGCCGAGCCTCCTCTAGCTCAGGTGCCCCCTCTATCACTTCTTTTGGTTTCCCTGAGCTCTGGTGGATACTTCTTGCCTTCATCCCTGAAGAGTCTGGGCCCCCAGTTGCCATGCTTTTTGAGGCCATCGCATGGGAGTCCTAAGAGAAGCCCCGGTGGGTTTCCTGAGCGCTAAACATATCTCTGCCTGCTTCCATCATATAGCAGCAACCCCTGCTTATGCCCCAGTAACTCACCTCTTTTACACCTCTCCTGATGCCATAATCCCGCTGAGTTTCAGCCCAAGATCTCACCTTTCCACAAAGCCTTCCAGGTGCTTACAGACCTCAGAACTTTCACAGAACTCCCTGCTAATGCCTCACATCTGGCCTGCATCACATTCTACACTGTGATTCCTCATTTGGTTGACTTCTGAGTGTATGTCTTGTCTTTCCTGTGGGAACCTGACCAGTGTTTACTGGCTACCTCCAGGGCCCAGCACAGACTGTGTGCAAGCCCAGGGCTTTGTGAATACCTGTTGGATATGCAGCTGAACAGCTTACAGAATGGCACCTCTGCACCCTCGGACTGGATCCTGACTTTCTCATCAGAAGTCTTGCTTCCCACACTTCCCTAATTCACTTGGCTCTCAATGACACTTTCTATCACCAAGTTCACAATCATCTCTGCCTCTCTCTCTCTCTCTCTCTCTCTCTGTCTCTGTCTCTCATGAATAAATAAATAAAAACTTTTAGTCATAACAAAAGCCAAAAGAAAAGAATAATAATTTTGATAAATTTAACTTTTTCACATTTTGAAACCACCTCAAACCCTTAAAAATATATTTTAGATATTTTATTACAAATTACTCGTAGATGGAGCCATCTATAAATTTCCCAACACAGAGAAATTTTCTCTTTTTTGTCATTGTTTTGACTTTGAAGTTAACAAACCTATTTTGTTTGAGGATAGTGAGTATTTGTGAAGAAGCCAAAGAAGATATTTTAAATAATCACATAAAAAATCAATTTAACTTCCTGTGAACACTTTTTTGGTGCCAGGAACTGCCCTAGCTATTTTATACAGACTGGATTGTCCACAAATCTTTTTTTTTTTTCCCCTTCTCCTTCCTGAAGCTCATATGTTGCAGTGTTTTGAAACATGGCATAGTCCCTTGCAGAAGCCTGAAAAGAAAGGGGGAAAACTCAAGTCACTTCATTTTGCAATTAATTACTTTTTTGGGGGAAGGCCTTGCCTTGTAGTGGTAATATTTCTCTCTATATATTTATTATTTCCGATTGTTTCTGTCTTATATACTCTACCTAGAAACAAAAGAACGTATACAAAAATAGAACTAATCTTGACTATGTGACTCCAAGTATGTAATCTACTCTCTACAAGCAGTACTGGAATGAAATAAAATATTTATATGACTATAATAAAAGGTAAGATATATTGAATGCTTGCCATGAGCCAGGCATTCTGTTAAGCACTTTATATACCCCGTCTCATTCAATACTCCTAACAGGTTCCAGAAATAGGTACTGTTATTAGCTCTGTTTTACAGATAAGGAAATTAAGGCTCAGAGAGGCTGAGTTACTTCCCAAAGTTCTCAGAGCTAGTAAGTATAGAGGCAGTGAAGGGAAAAGAGCCCTGGTCTTTTCTTTACAAGTCACAACCTCACCCCTGGTCTTGCTAGCCAAGGGATCAAAAGTAGGGCATCCCGGGTAGCTCAGTGGTTTAGTGCCGCCTTCAGCCCAGGGCCTGATCCTGGAGACCCGGGATGGAGCCCCACGTCGAGCCCCATGTCGAGCCCCACGTGGGGCTCCCTGCATGGAGCCCGCTTCTCTCTCTGCTTCTCTCTC
Source organism: Canis lupus baileyi (assembly GCF_048164855.1). Lineage (NCBI taxonomy): Eukaryota > Metazoa > Chordata > Mammalia > Carnivora > Canidae > Canis > Canis lupus. The sequence goes on along the minus strand of NC_132851.1, from coordinate 25,652,624 downwards.
TGTCTGTCCCTCATAAATAAATAAAAACTTAAAAAAAAAAAGTAAATCACAAACTCTATGTCTCTGTTTCCTTTTTTTTTTTTTAAGATTTTATTTAATATTCATGAGAGACACAGAGAGGCAGAGACATAGGCAGAGGGAGAGGCAGGCTCCCTGCAGGGAGCCCAATGCAGCACTCAATTCCAGGGCCACAGGATTACACCCTGAGCGCAAGGCAGATGCTCAACCACTGAGTCATCCAGGTGTCTCTGTTTCTACACTTATTAACTATAACCACTGACATTCATACAGTTTATTCACATCTATCTACCCATCCATTCGTCTGTCTTAGAACATTTAACTTTCATTGTGTGATATTTTGTTTATAAGAGTTACTGGTAGCTCTCAAAGAGCAGAAAATATGTCATATTCATCTTCACACTCATAGCTCCCAGGCCACTATTCCATATGCTTAAATATATTAACTTACTTAATGCATATGATACCATGTGGAAGGTTTTATTTTTATTGCCACTTATTTCACACTTAAGAATGTTATTGGACTCCAAAGACAATTATATAAATGATGTCAGATGGATCTGAACCTAGGTTGTCTGGCTCCAGAATCCATGCTTTTAATGACCATAATATCCAAGAAAGTAACTTACTTTCTTTTTAAATCCACATCTAGTTAGGAGTTGGTTTTTAAATCATTTGTTTCTCCCCTTTCTCTTGACTCTTTCACTCTTGTTTTTACTCTGTGATTTGTATTTAGTCTTGTGTAATCAGGCATGTGATTTTCATTGCTCTCTATTTTAAAAATCCCAGGTATTAAATCTCATATAAGTATTCATATTACTTTCTCATTGACCTTTCTTAAAAGCATGATTGAAAGAAAAATGCCTTCCCCTGATTTTCAAGTCTTATTGCCTTAAAACACGAAAGGTAGCAAAATTGGCCACCTCAAAATATACCAGTTTAGCATATGGATCATTTCAGACTGAAGGCAATTAAGAAGGAGCAGGCAAAAAAAAAAAAATGTTCTGTGCTCTCCTCTTATTTTCCTAAAAGCAAGACACAAATTTACCCAAGTGTATCGCCTCTCCCTTCTCTACTGAAAGGACAAATGTTAATCACCAGAGACGATTTTAGTCCCTTATCCAACCTGGAGGTGACACAAAAGAAATCTACAAACCAAACTGTGGTCACTAGACTTTATCTGCCCTTAGTTTTCCCTTGTAGTTGTTTTCACACAATTTGTTGCCCCTGGAGGCCCAACGTCATTTTCCTTTGTCTTGTCACTTCCTAAAAAGTGTCTTTCCTTACTAAGACCAGGTTCTAAATAAAACTCTGAGTTACTCATCCTGAGTTTCTCCTACGCATATGTAAGATAAACATGTTACTAAAACTTTCTGTTTTTCTCTTGTTGATCTGCCTCTTGTTATGGAGCTCTGATATGGGGCCTTGAGCTAATGGTCAAGACAAAATTCTTAAGCTGTTTTTGGTGTGAAACATTGTTTTTATTACAGCATGGGGACAGAACTCATGGGCAGAAAGAGCACTGGGATTGTGAGGGGCGATTGATCATATGCCTTTAAGTTAGTGGGGGTTAGGGACAGTGTTATATCTCTAAGGAATTTGGAAGCAAGGCTTCCAGGACCCTGAGGGGTAGCTATACCATTAAGATAAGGTTATTTACTACTTTTAGTAAAACACTAGACCTGAGACCCTTCTGATGTATATCAGTAGGCCATATGTTTAAAGGATGATTGCTGACATATATGGGGCTGGAGGGATATTTACAGTTATCAGAGTCAAGTAACACTAAACAGAGCAAAGCTCTACTGGTAAAACATTAAAGAAGTCCGTGAGGTAGCTGTAGAAGTGTTATAACCTGTATGCCTCAAGAATCCTGCCTGGAGACTATAAGCCACAGGAAAGTCCAGCCTTTGTTCCTTTTTCTCCCATTGAGCCCTAGCTGAAAACCTAGAAGGGTAGACAGAAAAAATTTTTTTTTCTTCCCCTACAAATGCAAGGTCATAATCTCACACAGTTTCAGGAGGAATGTAAATAACATAAAAGATACAATAATATGAGTGACTCTAGATTTTGCCTCTTAGACTATGAGAAGTCCACGGGTGAGATAAAAGTCAACACAAATCTAAGATAAACAAAACAATCACCATGAGCATTAGGTCCCAGATATGCTAATTTCGGTCTTGCAGGACACAGAAAACATATAATACATAGAACCAAAAAAGTTCATTAACTCCTTAAAAAGATGAAAGTAATAAATAGTTCAAGAATAAAACTAGTGACCTCCATACCATGGCAGCCACTCTAGAAAACAGTATGAAGTTTCCTCCAGAAGTTAAAAATAGAGTTACCCCCACACCCCAGCAATTGTACTACGACCCAGCAATTGCACTACTGAGTATTTGCCCCAAAGATACAAATGTAATGATCTGAAGGGGGCCCTATACCCAATGTTTATAGAAGCAATGTCCACAATAGCTAAACTGTGGAAGAAGCTGAGATGTCCTTTGACAGGTGAATGGATAAAGAAGATGTGGTCTATATATACAATGGAATTTAGCTCAGGCATCGGAAAGGTTGAATACCTACCATTTACATCAATGTGGATAGAACTGAAGGCTATTATGCTGAGTGAAATAAGTCAATTGGAGAAAGACAGTTATCATATGGCTTCACTCATATGTGGAATATAAGAAATAGTGCAGGGGATCAGAGGGGAAGGAAGGGAAACCTGAATGGGAAGTCATCACAGAGGGAAACAAACCATGAGAGACTCAACTCTGGGAAACTGAGGGTTGCTAGAGGGGTGGTGGTGGGACAATGGGATAACTGGATAATGGGCATTAAGGAGGGCAAGTGACATGATTAGCACTGTTATATGCAACTGATAAATTATTGAACACTACATCTGAAACTAAGTATATGTTGGCTAATTGAATTTAAATTTAAAAAAGAGAAAAAAAGAAAACTAAATGAGATATCATCTTAGAAAATAAACACTTTTAATTATTTTTTTAAATAAAAAAGGAAGTGGTAAAGCATCTGAAGAAAACTAGTCAATTAGGCATTTCCTTGTGAAAAGTTTAAAGTATAACCAAAAAAATATCCAAAAGAATTTCTGACAATCAAAACAACCCCAAAAGATGCATAGCGAGAAACAAAGGAATCCAAGCCTAAAACAGAAACAGATTCACTTTTTAAGGTGACTTTTATCATTTACTTAAAAAATCTGCATTAGGAAATATAAAAGTAACATTTACCAGGTCCCACATGACCACTCTCCCACAAATTCTTAACATATTGCAATTCACTACTATAGGCATTACCAAAATCATGTACATGTACCTTCTACCCAATTGTCTTGGATCCACTAGGAAGAGATGTTCTTGTGGCCACAAGCTAAACAAATTCAGAATGGAATGGAGTGAATACAATGTAGAATGGAATAGAGTAGAGTAGAGTAGTGCAGAACAAAGTTCAAGCATACAGGAGCAATATTATACAAGGTAAAGGATGGATGGATGGATGGATGGATGGATGGATGGATGGATGGATAATAGATGATTGATAGAGAAAAGAAGAAAGGAAAAGAGAGAAATATGGAGAGATTTCAATAAATGTGTGCTTAAAAAGGTTAATCACAGTGTTTTCTTAGGATGTTTAGCTTTGGAAAGTGATACTCCAAGGCTGTCCACAAACCAGCACAAGTCTGTAAACTGTTTACCACCCATCTGTGACAAGACGAGTACTGAAATTAAGAGTAAGTCTGGCAGAGAAATTTCATGCCTGTTGAATCTAATTATGCCTTTTAATTTTTCTGCTAATTCATTTTTATGATCTTTTATAAAAGAATCAGGCTGTGATGGATGAGAAATTTAAAAAAATAAAACTGTCCCTTTTCCTCGGGTAGCCTGAGAAGCAAAGCATAAAGTTATGTTTGGTTAAGGGGATGCCATGGATTCCTCCTCTCTCTGTGGTTGTACAAATCCCCACTTTCACCTTCCCAAGAATTGTTATTATTCCCTTGAGCTGTAAAAGAGACGAGAGGAGGTGGATAAGGTGAGGGAAAGGGGCAAGTGGCCTTCCCGCTGAGCAGCTACAAGCTGGAAGAGTAAAGGAGGTGCACCCTCAGAATCCCGGGGGGAAGGGCAGCGTGAGGCTGTAGTCTGTCCACTTACACCACCTGGGCTGATAATATTTTTCTTGCTTCTCCACACAGGTTTTCAAAACTTTGTCCCGGACTTCATTAAATCACTCACGGACACCACAAGGTAACCTTTCCCGTTAAGGTCTAGGCTAAAGGGCAATGCATTCATGGGAACCCTTTCTGGCTTTGGGGAGTTAAAGCAGTATCTATGATCTGCACCCTTGTTTGGTGGCACCCATCCTATGGAAGTGGTTTGCTGTCTGTGCAGGGCAGAGCGGACCGTCAGCGATGTATGTCTGTACTGGAGGTGCTCGGGGGTATGAAGAGCTAAGTTCTTTCTGCAAAAACAGCATGTTAAGTCTCAAGCTTACACCTGCTTCTTCCCCCCAATATATCCTGCTTAGCTCCAAACCACAAAAAGTACTTTCTCAGATTTGTTTACTTTGATGTCAGATTTTCCGAGAAGAGACAAGGGCTAACTCTTGAATTCACGTCTCCAAAAATTGATAACAGGTCACTGACCTTAGGGAGCATCAGCCTGGCCCCCCCATTCCCATGACCCTACTGCTTGCTCCACTTGTCTCAGGACCCGCTTTAGTTTATATATTTGAATTTATCCACTGTATAAACTGAAAACTGTAACAATAGAATTTGGAATAAGGAATGGGAAATCTAGGGGCACCTGGGTGGCTCAGTCAGTTAAGCATCTTCTTTTGGCTCAAGTCATGATCCCAGGGTCCTGAGATGGAGCCCTGAGTCAAGCTCCGTGCTCTGTAGAGAGCCTGCTTCTGCTTCTCCTTCTGCCTGCTGCTCCCCCTGCTTGTGCTTTCTGTTTGTCTGTCTCTCCCTCTCTGTTAAATAAATAAATAGCTCTAAAAAAAAATTAGAAATCTAGTAATTTACTTGTACCTGTATAATATATATTATTTTACTGTATCTATAGTGATTTATTTCTGTGTCTGACTCCCCTAGTGGATTGAGACCTTCATGGGGGTGGGTGGTAGGCTATGTTCAGATTCTGGTTTCCCACATAATAAATGCTTGGTAAATGTTTTTAAATTAATAAAAATGGGAAGAAAAAGATTTTTAAGACATAGGACAAAAACTAAGAAATTTAAAACAACATAAAAGGTTTATAGCAACTTAAAAATAAAAGCACCTAAGTCAGACGTATTTACTGGACAATGTTTCCACATATCTGAAAAAAAGAGAGAAAAGGAATATAAGAATGAATGATTATTTTGGAGGCAATCATATGTGCTGGGCACCATGCTCAGACTTTACTCTTAAAAAAAAAAAAAAAAAAAAAGGAGGTGGGTCACCTGGGTGGCTCAGTGGTTGAGCATCTGCCTTTGGCTCAGGTCTTGATCCCAGAGTCCTGGGATCAAGTCCTGCATCAGACTCCCCACAGGGAGCCGGCTTCTTCCTCTGCCTGTGTCTCTGCCTCTCCCTCTCTGTCTCTCATGAATAAATAAATAAATAAAATCTTAAAAAAAAAAGAAATCAATGTACATCTGACACACACACCACGCACATACCACACCCTAGATGCACAAGAAAACACATATCTATGAAGACGCAGTCTCCACAAGGTTGAAAGGAGTTTTTAAAATACCTGTATTGTTTGTTTGTTTTTAAAATACCTGTATTGCTCTAAGTAACCGTCCATTTCCATGATATTGGGTCTAAGTCCCATCATGCCCCAGCTACACTCCATCCTAACCTTCACCACCAGATCAATGATCCTAAAATGGAAATTTATGATGCATCCACTAGTCCAAAACTTCCTTATCCACCAGACCCCAACCTTGCCATAGCAAAGAAAAAGATAAAAACCCGAAGTCATGAACAGTGGCCCCATCCATTCTTGAGGTATCTCCACTTACTTTTTTCAATTCATAATTATTTTTTAACTTTTAAAAAAGATTTTCTTTATTTATTTTAGAGAGAAAGAGTGTATGCATGCAGCGGGAGGGGCAGAAGAGAATCCCAAGCAGACTCCATGCTTAGCACAGAACCCAACATGGGGCTCGATCCCATGACCCCGAGATCACAACCTGAGCCGAAATCAAGAGTCAGACATTTAACTGACTGAGCCACCCAGGTGCTCCTTTTTGATGTTTACATCAAAACTTTAAAATTGTAGAACATTCATAATGAAATTTACTCTTTTAACAAGTTTTTAAGTCTATAGTATTGTTAACTATAGGTACAAGATTGTGCAGCAGATATCGAGAACTTAACTCCTCTCGTGTAATGAAACTCAATGCCCATTAAACAGCAACTCCCCATTTCCTTCCCCCAGCCCCTGGCGGCCACCATTCTACAATTCTATTTTAGGATCCTCTTGCAAGTAGAATCACACAGTATTTGTCCTTCTGTGACTGGCTTCTTCACTTAGAATAATGTCCTCCAGGTTCATCCACAGTGTCACACTTAGTTTCTATATTTTCTGACTTCTCCATGTTGCCTATTAACTGACCTCCAATGCCCAAATGCCCACTCCACATGCTCTGCACCCCTGCATTTTTCTATTCTTGTGCCTTCATGAAGCTTTTCCAGATTTTTCCAACTTAGGCAACCTATCCCTTCATCATACAATACATGCCACCATTTCCTGAAAACTTACACTTCATTAGGGCTTTTTTGAGGAGCTTTACTTGTACTGCAGTGTACCGGTCTGTGTGTTTCTCTCTATATTTCCAGTTAGGTTAAACATGTATCCCATCCAACATTTATATCCTTCATATCCTACTTAGCAGAGTGCCTTACACATAGTAATTATGCAGTAAATATTGTTTAATCGATTGGATGGTTGTAAACTTCTTAAGGGAACGTTTTACTTACCTTAATATCCCCAAGTCTAAGATGTGCTTGATGTATAGTAAATGCTCAATAACTGTTGTGTTGTGTATGAGGAGAAACAGAGAGAAAGTGAGATCATTTTTTGAGAGCACTTTGCTAAATACAATTCTCAGTTCTCTCCTTACTTGACTGAGCAACAGCATTGACCCAGCTGCTGGCTCCTTCCTACTGGAAACACTTCCTTCACCAGTCTTGAGGATCCCCTGCTCCAACTCAGCCTGATTTAGTGTCCCTTTGTCTTGTCCCAGCCTCTTCACCTTTTAATGCCTCAGAGCTCAATCCCTGGCCTCTCCTCTCCTCTCCTCTCCTCTCCTCTCCTCTCCTCTCCTCTCCTCCCCTCCCCTCCCCTCCCCTCCCCTCCCCTCTCCTCTCTCTCCTCTCCTCCCCTCCTCCCCCCTCCTCTCTTCTCCTCTCCTCTCCTCTCCTCTCCTCTCCTCTCCTCTCCTCTCCTCTCTTCTCCTCTCCTCTCCTCTCCTGATCTGAGAGTCACCATCATTGGTTCCCCAGATTGTGAAAATTGGTGGCTGAGGTTGATTCCCCCACACAGCAGCCAGGGAGACCCTTTCAAAATGTTACTCAATTCATGTCACTGCACTTTCACAACGCTGCACCAGCCCTCCACTTCACTCAGAGAAAAACTCAAAAGTTTGTATGAAGCAATATCTAACAGGATTTCCCACATACCTTTCCAACTTCATCTCCCTGTGGATTAATTTCCCTGTGGCCCACTCCCCTCTACCTACAATGTCCTCCTTGCTATTTATCTCAGTCATCTATTGTTCCATAACAAACTACACCAAAATTAATTGGCTTAATACAATCTGTTGTGTCTCGATTGCTCTGTAGGTTGATTGACTTCAGCTGGGCATTCTTGCTTAAGGTTTCTTGTGTGGTTACAGACCACTGTCAGCCAGATCTGGAGTAATCTACTGGTTCAAAAAGCAAGGCCCCAAAGATGACTCATTCTCATGACACACAGTTCTGGGGCTGCAGACCAGAGAGCCTCCATATGGCCTCTCTGTGCACCTAAGCCTTCTCACAGCATGGCACAAGGTGGGGTGGGGGGGAGTTGTCTATGTTCTGGAAAACAGTGTCCCAAGAGCAAGTGCACCAGGAACTAGGAAGGAGAAGTTTCCTGCCAATTAAGACAGGGCCACATCTAGAACTGGCATGGTGACACTTCTGCTATAATCTATTGGTGTCGGCAGTCACAGAACCTGGCAGGATTTAAGGACATGGAGAAATAAGTTTTCCCTGTTCATGGGAATGTGGCAAGATCGCATTGCAAAAAAAGCATGTGGGATGCGAGATATGATTGAGGCAATCTTTGGAAAATGTACTCTGTTGTGCTATTTTTCAAACACAACAGCTACATTCTCACTTCAATGCCTTGCACTAGGCTTCCCTCCACCAGAAATGCTTTTCTCTCAATATCAGCTTTTTGTTTCCTCATTGTTCTGAAGTCTTTGCTTCTTCACTTACTTTAACTCTGACAATACGCCAATGAGCCTACCCTTGACTGCCTTATTTAACATTATTCATAAACACTCTTCGCTACGGCCAAGTGCACACAATTGCCCATGGCATATCCATTGAACTTTGCTTGACCAAATTGTAATCGGCCTTCTCTGCTCCACACAGGCCCTTAAACGTTGGCTTGACCTCAAGTTCAGGCAAATGCTAAACTACTACAGTGCAGAACATCCGCCCCTAAACAGCTAATTCTGAGAATCTGTTAACCATAAAGAAAAACATTTCACTGTGAAAATGCCCCAGAGATGCCACTTGTCTACCCCACCCACTTGCCCTACCCCCCCACAGACTTCCTGCTAGTTCTGCTCACCCCACCCTATAAAAGCCTTTTATTTTTGTTGAATTTTGAGATACTTGCAGGTCTTTGGGATCAGAGAATTTTGCCTGATAGAATAGTCTTTTTAAATAAGGTCTCCCTTTATCTAAGTCTGTATTTACTTCGATTTGACACTCAGCACTCCCAAGCCTTTATACCTTGCACCATTTTTTCATATCACTTATTCCCTTCTAACATACCATATATTTATCTATTTATTGTGTTTATTGCCTTTCTTCCTCTATTAGAATATAAACTGTGTGACAGCAGGATGGTTTTCTACTTTGGCTACTAAATTTCCATCACCCAGTGCACCCAACTGCAGGTGCTCAAAAAGTATTTGTCAATTTCATGGATAAACTCTCATGTGCAATGTGATGAAAGCATATTCATCTAATGCACAGAGACACAGAATAAAGAAATATTTGCTACTGATCTTCTAAGATCTTATTCTCCACCCCCAGATAATTGAGTCTCTGACATGTTCCTTGAGCCAGATTCTCATTTCAATCATGTGGTTCCTATAAAACTCTTATTGGGGCTGTCATATTTTTCTTAGTCTCCCCTGATTTCTTTCCCTCTCTCTTCTGGAAGTTAGCTCAGAAACTGAAGCCTGGTTATATATGCGAGTCTTTTTTTTTTTTCTGGTGCTGTTAGCCACTGGATTTTCCATCATTTTCTTTTGGCATGCTCCTGCCAACTTATATTAGCATGCTCTATTACATGGTTTCAGATACTGGCCTGGACAATCTTTCCTCTTGTCCAGCTCATCCTGTCCACTCGAGCTTGTCCAGCCTCATTAGGCAGGTACATGGCTGTTTCTGACACCTCCTAGTCTTCCACATCCTGCCTGAGTGATTTAAGTCCTTCGTAGACACTTCCTGAGGAAAAAAAAAAAAGAAAAAAGAAAAAGAAACATGATCTTTGTGATCATGCATGAGGCAAAATTTAAGGAGTGAACTTTTGTCAAAAAGATCTCAGGGTACAATGATTTTATGTTCCAAGCTATGCTTCCACGCCTAAGTTCTAGACGGAGAAAGAGGGAGAAAAAAAATGATCATATGATCATGATGAGTTTCAGTTCGTGATCACAGAATTCATCTTGTTATTACACACTGCTGCTCCTTTAAATAAAGTACCAGAGCCCCATTAAAATGAATGAGATACAGATGCTTCAGAACTTCATCCAAGCATTGCTAAGGAGTTGGTCTGTCTTATCTAATATATAAAATGTATCATTAGGCTAAAATAGTAATTCTCAATGGTTGGCAGTTTTGTCTCCCAGAGGATATTTGATAATATCTTTGACATTTGCTTGTTGCCAACTGAGTAGTGGTAGGGGCAGGGCTTGGTACTGGCACCTAGGAGGGCAAATCCTAAGGTGCTGCTAAACATCCCACAGCACACAGAACTTCTCTCCACAACAGAGAGTTGTCTGCCCCAATATGCCAGTAGTGCTGAGGTTAAGGAACTAGGCTAAGGAGCACCTGGGTGGCTCAGTTGGTTAAGTGTCCACCTCTTGATTTCAGCTCCAATCATGATCCTCAGGGGTCCTGAGATCTGCACTGGGCATGGAACCTGTTTAAGATTCTCTTTCTCCCTCTTCCTCTGCATACCCCCCCCCCCCAAAAAAAAGAAACTGAGCTTAAAGTATCAAAACTATGGTTCAGGTATGAGGACTAATAGATAAATAATGGAAGAGGTTGGAAAGCCCAAGTACAGTCTCAGCTCTACATAAAAGTATCACATATTGTAAAGATGTCTCATTTATTTGATAAAGTATTCAATAAATGTGAGTGGGCCAATTCACTAATGAGATTGCAAAGGATAGCATTAAAACATTATTTTACACAAAAAGTGGTTCATTTTTTTTTTATAAACAGGAGTAAAAGAAAAAACTAAGGTAAATAACTATTTAACCTTAGGATAGACAAGTTATTTATAAAAGTGACATTTATTCCATCCATCCTTTAGGGTCCGGTTCAAGTTTGAGTTCCTGGACCACGTTTCTGGGAAGTGGCAAGAGGGTGGGAATAAATTTCTATTGCCCAACAATGTAAGTTTCGGCTCTGGGGAGGCTGGCTTATGCCTGTAGATAAGCAAGAGGCCTGATTAAATAGGATTTTGTCAAAGGAGCTTAAGTTACACTGCTCAGTCCATGCTTTCAAACAAGGATAAAGAGTGTTCCCAAAGCGATATGGATGCTGGAGCATTAAGTCCTAGCTTCAGTGTTCAGCTTCTGTCTAGAGAACACAGCCATCCAGAAATGCACGCACTTCTTCCCCTACTCATGATTGCATAATTACATTTTAGCCCTTGTGCCTGGTTTGTTTACTCCCTTGAAAATCATATGGGTTGGCTCACCCTGATTGATAAAAACAAAATCAATGGCTACAGTGTCATTTTCCAAGAGAAAGGGGGATATATTATATATGAGAGAGTAAAAGGACACATTTAGAATGTGATACCTCCAGCTAAAGACAAGGACAATTTTTCTTTAATATGGCTACAAGTCTTCCTCTTTGTTTGACATTTCTTCTTTAAGTTCCCCATATAACTATTTCCCTGTGGACATAGCTAGAGGAAAGATGCTCTGGTCTGATCTCAAACCAATAACATGCAGAGCTGTATCTGCAACTATTTTCTTCCAAGAGGCCACATACAATCCAATGACAGTTTTGGGTGTGTTTGGAGATGCTCTTCTAGTCCATTGCTCCTCATTCACAGACAATCTGGGCAGAGAAGTCCACATTGGCCTACAACCTTGTTCAGAATCAGAATGGGGAGCCAGTTCCATTCCTCCTTGCACATAAGTGTAGAGGCACTAACAGAAGGGGAGAATCAGGGTTCTAGAAAGCAGATGAGGTTCCTTACAGAGAAAAAGATAGCCGAGCATAATGGCGGTGACTTATGTGTTAAATAAGGAGACAGAGTAGCAAATTAGACAGCACACCCTATTGCATTTCAAAGAACAAAGTGCTTTCCAAACCTTTGTGCATAAACTCAATCATGGGATTTAAGCATGGAGATATTTTTTAGGCTACAGGAGATGAACGTACATTGGACAAACTTTCCTTGACCACACAGTGTTCCTGGAAGAGATTTCTCAGCCCATTCCAGTCCTCAGTTTGTCCACATTATCTGTCCCACTCATTTGTATTTCACAAAATTTCTGGGGTTTTTGTTTGTTTGTTTGTTTGTTTGTTTGCATTTCAAATATTTTGAGTTGTCATTTAATTTTGCATGTAGCTGTTTTCCACATATGCCTTGAGCAACTTGAGGACAGGGGTTTGGTTCTTTTGTGTTCCCCAGAGTAAAAAGCATCATTCTTTTCCCAAAAAGAGTGGCATTTGTGATTTTAAACTATAATTGTTTAATGAAGCCAAACAAATGAGTGGAAGATAGAATAATCTCATCTACCTAGAATTCAGTGCTCCAAGGGTCTTATCTTATATGAACGAACCATAAGAAAAAGAAAAGCTGTTTCAAACATTCAAAATGGATGTTATTAAGTTCATTTGTACCATCCTAAATGAGCATAACATAACTAAAGGGGAAATCCTGAGATTGTTATAGCTGAGAATTATTTTAACAATGCAACACAGGAATTAGTATAGGGTAAATAACCTTTGACTCAGTGAAACAGATTTTTTTTCAGATAGCATGAAATTGGATTTTTTTTTCTTTTCATCAAAAGCCAACTAGCCTAGAACCGTACAGAGCTGTATAGAGCAGACATTATTCCCAGATAACAAGGAGTTCTAGCACTGTGCTTTTGCCAAATGTACTCCGGAGGGGAAAAAAAAACCAAAAACTTATGTTTCAACATTTTCATGGGTATGTGCAGTAGGTAGTAGGAACAAGAATAGCTAAAAGAAATGCAATAAATGAAGATTCTATCCATAATACAGGGAATTACAGACAAAGCTTTCACAAATTCTCAGAGCTAGACTTTCAATACAGGTATAAAGTCATGCTTCTATGAAATAGAATTATTTGGCATATCTGGCAGAGACAAGTGTGAAATACAGAAGAGAGCAAAACAGAAAGAATCAGGCATGAATCAGTATGAACATCCAGATAGGAGCAGGAGAGCAATATTACCTATAACATGTTATTAAAGGACTCACCATCTCCTAAGGGTGGAGATGGAAGGTGTCAACTGGTTATCATGGCTCCATTAGGATGTCATCTGTGCCGTGAGATAGAAGCACTGTGCTAAAGTCAACCATAGTTGATCTTATGTATTAAATCAGTCATTCTTAACTAGGTCTTTGTGTTATCTTTAAAAAGCATCAAGTAAAAAAAGCACTGTTTAGGTATTGTTAGAAACAGGTTTTATAATAGCAGTTGCAGGTTCAATTTAGTTGTTCAGAGTGATGGAAGTTCAGAAATCGAGAAAAACTGACTCAGTAATTTTTCTCTTTGAAGTTCATAAATAGTAATTTTTCTCTTTGTTAGTAGAAATGCAAACAGGGGCACCTGGGTGGCTCAGTCAGTTAAGCGTCTGCCTTTGGCTCAGGTCATGATTCCAGGGTCCTAGGATTGAGCCCTGCATCAGGATCCCTGCTCAGCAAGGAGTCAGTCTGTTTCTCCCTCTGCTTGTGCTCTCTCTTTCTCTCTCTCTCAAATAAATAAAAATCTTTAAAAAACATGCAAACCAAAATTAAAAGTCGATAAAAATAAATACATTTTGTTAAATTTTAAAAGCATGCATTTTAAAACCTAACTTTCCAAAACCATTTTCTTCTGTTTACTATTAGTAACTTAAATAGGAGTACCTTAAAAAGGAATACTTTGGGTGTGGTCATGACACAGCATGGGTTCTAGAGTGCTCCCTGTTCCCTTTACTGTAAACAACTATAAAAGTGGACAAAATAAGCAAAGCATTTTTGAAGAAGCCGGAGAGGAAGAGAGTGGAGTCAGTGCAGAACTGTGTACTAGCAAAAAAGCAGACACATGTGACAAGCTCAATGTTTTCTCAACCTTCTACCTTGGGGACCTTCCAGGTTCCCATATGTCACCAGGAAAAGAGCCCAAGGAAAGGACGGCACTCTTGTTAAGCTGAGGAGGAAGAGATCGGAGTGGAAGGCTCCTGAAGCCACTAGAATTCACCAGGCAGTGTACTAAAGAGAAAGGCACGGTGCAGATAGGAGTTTCCAGAATGCCACCTGGGGAAATGGATTTCTGGCCTAGGGCTGGATGGTACATATATAGAGAGTTTCTTCTAGAGCGGGAAGGAAACACTGCAATGCTTCTAGACTTCTGAGTACAAAGGAAAGAAATTAGCGTTTCAATTACTAAAAAAAAATATATGGGAACATTTGGAGATTAAACAACACACTTCTAAATGCTGCAGGGGTCAAAAAGGAAGTCACAGAGGACATTGAAATATTTCAAATGATCATAGCAAAAAGGCACCGTGTCAATAATTTTTGGAAGTATCTAAGATTGTGCTAGAGGAAAACTTACAATTTTATCATTTTTTATTTTGCACCCAAATATTACCAAATATTTGCACCTCATGCTCTGTGTTAATCACACAGATGAAAACAACTCAGTCCATCACACTCCCACTCTCCAGTTCAGCATATTTGAGGTTTCATAGATGGGCTTTGCAGATGATTCAGCTGTGAAACATCCACAAGTTCATCTAGTCCAGCAGTGTCTGAAACATAGTAGGAACTCAACAAATATTGGGGCAGCAATAGTTACCAGCTCAGTGGTTTAGCGCCACCTTCGGCCCAGGGCCTGATCCTGGAGACTGGGGATCGAGTCCCATGTCGGGCTCCCTGCATGAAGTCTGCTTGTGTCTCTGCCCCCCTCTCTCTCTCTCTCTCTCTCTCTGTGTCTCTCATGGATAAGAAAAAAAAAAAAGGAACTCAATACATATTTATGGAATAGATGGTTGAAGTGCTTGCTTTAACAGATGAGGAGGCCGAGAGGCAGGAAAGGACTTCCCCAAGGCCACCAAAGCCCTAACTGCTATAGAACGTGGGTTTGGGTCACACCTCTGTGGACTGTGGATTTTGTCCTCCCCAGACAATGTTTTCTGTCTTAGCCAGATCACATTTTAAAGCTTCGACCCCCATAACTTGAGTGAACCTTAATAACTAATTCTGTTTTTAAATTGTGCTGGCGGACCATCAAACAAAGGCATTTCATGAACATTCCTTTTCTCTTAACATCAGCTTGCTAGCCAGGAGTCTGATAAGAGGTGAGAAAGAAGAGCGGTGATGCACACAAAACTAACACTAGGATTTATGCAGCCCCACTTAGCCCAGTGGAAGTGAACTGCGGCCACCCGCGCTGGCAAAAGCCAGCTTTCTCAAGGTTGCTCGCCTCCCAACACCGCTGTTTTTGGTTGATTAAACCTGTGGAACCAAACTTTCTTGGGGCAGAGCTGAGATTTAAGTGGAAGTACAGGTCAATTTTCTACCAGTGGAGAAATTTCACTGAAAAATCACATTGAAATTGAATTTGAAATGGACAATTTTAATTTTGAAATTGAAAATCAAAATTGGAAGGAAATTTTCCTTTTCCACCGAAATCACGGAGAAACAAAAAACACTGTCATAATCGACGAGGCTCAGGAAATGGTCAGATTTTGGCAACTCAGGCCAGAAGGGAGGCAGAAGTAGGAAGCGAGTGGCTAGAGGGGCTGGCACCCGAGAAGGCATAACATGACCTCCCAAACAAATCAAACAATAGCAGGCATTACATAGCATGCACTACATGTCCGGAGCTGTTCTAAAAACTTCATAAAACAAATATTAAAATACTCAGTCCTCACAACAACCCTACAACATAAGTACTATTATTAACCCATTTGACCGATGGCAAAGCTGACTCAAAGGTCAGTTAAGTGACTCACTTAAATTCATGGAGCCAATAGGTGGTGGAGTCAGGCTTTCGATCCAGGAAGTCTGGTTCCAAAGTCTATGCCCCCCCATGTTACACAAAGAGTCCCTGTTACTATGGACACCAGCTCCCAGGTGGATAAGCAGACCAGACCTTGAATTCTCCTCCACAGGTTGAAACCCCACAACACAATAACAGGTGCTCATTGAAGTGCAAGCTTTGCAAACAGTTAAGTGTATGGCAAGTACCAGTGATAACCAGTCCTTCTTTCCCCCATTCACTCCTTATTAGTCATTCGACCCATTAAGGAATGTGCGGGTAGGAACTGAATTAGTGTTCGTAAAGAACGGAAGACAGCTTTTTGAAAGAGAACCACAAATATTTATTTAACACCTACCAAACACCAGTTTCACAGATTGGATACTGACTGGGACTTAGAGAGTATTTACATGGTAGGTGGTCTGTGATCAGAAGGTCTGCGCCAGCCACATAGACTGCCCCTGCTTTTATGGGGCTTACAGTGTAGAAGGAAAGACAAATATTAATCAGTTAATCCATCAGAGAATGTATAGCTGCAGAGCGAATGAGGTGCTCTGAAGGAAAGAAAGACAGGTCTGTTATTAGTGATTCACAAAGGACACTGAGCCAGCCCCAGGACCTCAGAATCCCCTGCCTTGAGAAAAAGATGCTTGGCTGAAAGCTGGAGGATGAAAAGATGATACAAGAGCCACGCAGAGGGAGTTCCAGGCAGAGCCAGCAGCACTCGCAAAGGCCAGAGGGAGCAGCCCCTGGGGCTGCTGGCCTGATGGCCCCAAGGGAGCAGGGTTGGGGAGGTGAGGCTTCAGCAGGAAGCAGAGGCAGGCCAAGCAGCATCTGACAGCATTGGGATCTTTGTGCAAAGGACATTGACAACGTAGTGGCATGAAACGAGGAGCACTCAATGCATCCAAGGAGTGACTAAACAAATAATGAAACATGGATCCTTTGTCCTCTTCATCCAAACCTCCAACCTCAAGGCTTTCACACCAGCCCACAAAATTAGGCCAGCAGGGGTCCTCACCCAGCCACCAGATCATAGACCTTGGGTATCAGCGGAGAGTTAGACAGCATCTGGTCCCACACCACCTGCTGGGCAAACATTATTATCTCGCCCCCTCTGCAGCCCAGGCAGTCTCTAATCTCTGCAACACTGGATATCAGGAACCAGCGTAGGCTCAATAGCTGGCAACCAGCAAGTCAAATCGTCTCTATGAGTTCCATTTCTGCAAATTCGCAGAAGGCGACTGTGGTGTCAATTGATTATGAAGATGATGCAAACAGATGTTTCCAGCACCATACCCAGCCTTTGGTACATGTCCAATAAGTGACAATGTAATCTGAATTCAGCCATTTGTGTGGAGCTATAACTTTCTCCCATTTGCTCCTCCCAATAGGGGATGGCTATTAACCACCCCCATCCCCCGCCAAGCCATTTTGCAGATGATGGAGCAACCAAAGCCCAGACTGGTGAAGTAGCCTGCCAGTTGCCAGCAAGCCTTGGAACCAGAACTCAAGCCCACTTCATTCTGCTTTTAACCGCGAGACCAGCCAGACTCTGCTCTCACATTTAGTTGGAAGAGGTGCCAAGAATCCTTTGCACCTGTTGGAGGCTCACAGACCCTGAGGAGGCCTGGGCAGGTAAGAGCAAATATTTTGTAAACATGGGATGGTGAGCTAAAGCCCAGCCTTTCCTCGTGAGCTGGGGGAGTAAGGGGCAAGGATGCATGCCTGAGCTGATCCTGTGTGGAGAGAAGCCTCCCACTGGCTGCTGTGCCTTCATGAGCTCATGCAGCCCTGAAGCTGGCATCTGTAAGTGTCTGGGCTGATGATTATGCCAGCCAACCCCGCAGGGGCTTACTCTGGCGGAGACGGCCACTTGAACATTCACAGCTTCCTGGGTTGTAGGACATTTCAAGGCTGGAGTAAATGTGCTATCTTTTCCCTAAAGCCTCTCTCTCCTTCCCTCCCTCTTGCAGTCTCCACCTCAGATTGGGAATGGTGGAACAGACTGAAGTTTTGGAGAACATTTGTATTCCCCGGGCCAGCATGTTTGCAGGATCCTTTCACAGTATTGGAGCCCGGGAGCAACACAACCTGTCACCAACCTCTGAGCTCCCTTTACCTGCACGTCCCTAGTGAGTACATCATAGATGTGCAAAAACTAATTCCTAAAATAGTAGGAAATTAATAAATGCAGCTCAGAAAGTGTATACTAGGTTTGATTGCATGGAGTTATATTTATAAGCAGTAAGACCTGACTCAGAATCTTCTCAGCGTGAAGTGTGTTGTAATGGCCTACTCTTCATCTAAAATCCTGAGTGATGCTAACCACACTGAACAGTCAAATTTCTGCTTGCTCTGAAACTATTCTCACTCTTGCTCTCACTCTCTCTCTCTCTCTCTCTCTCTCTCACACACACACACAGAGTATCTTTCAATCTACTTATGAGTTTCAGCAAGCAACTGTTGAACAGTTTAGCAAGCTATGAGTGACTTCTTGTTTGCTATCAAAGTAGGCAGGTACATGGTCCTAGGAAATGTACATGGGCTTTGGTGGCATATGGTGAGCCCACACTCTCTTGATGTGTCATTGGGGCAGTTACTTAACTCTGAAACTCTATCTCCAGTGGTAAAGTGAATATGATAATAGGAATTGAGTGACAGAGAGAGAAAAATCATGATGCAGTCATAAGGGGAAAGGATCCTAAGCTCAAACCTACTTCACTATGGTGAATGCCATAGTGCTTCACCCAGCAGTCACCCTCTCAGGATAGAGAAACCCATTCCTGTAGCTGCTGGGGGCATGGGATGCTGACAGCTCAGAGCTCAATACCTCCCCAGGAACTGCCCCCCTCTGGCCTTGCCCCAAGGTATATCCTTCTGGAACAACCCTTCTCCTGGAACAACTTGCAAGGGTTCAAATGTGTGGCCCTCTTTCTCAAGTCAGGGCAGCTCTGAGGCCTCCCCACAACGCCCACCCCACAAGTTCCAGAAATGCTTCAGGCTTGCAGCAGCCACCCTACCCCAGTCCTGCTTCTCTCCCTCTCTGACAGATGCCTTTACCTCTGTAAAAGCCTCGCCAGCTAAGTTTCCACCAGAAAATCTCCATTTCAGAGTCCATTTCTTGGATAGTTCCTATGAATGTCACTCCTTATAGCAGACAGATCTTCAGAAGTTGGATAATTACACATGATGGGGTTGGAATTCTTAGAAGAATCTTGAGATTTAAAGTCCAGGCTTCCTCTTGGCCTCTGTCCTTATATATGATAATGGGGTGAAGGAAACCCCAACACAACAGACTCCTATGTTTTAGCTCATTAGTAGTCACCATATTCTGGTCGTAGTAGTAATTTTTGTCAAGAAGTTGGATGCTTCATCATAATCAGGGTTTTGTCCAGTTTTCTCACCACAGAGGGACAGGCAGTCTAGGTCCCACTCAGAAACACTAAAATTTCTAAAAAGTCTTCTTGAGATTTTTATTGCAAAATAATCTTACTGAACTAATACTAAATATAAACTTGAGTGATCAGAATTTGGGGGAGGTCATTGTACAAATTGTTAATGGTCTCTGCCATTCATTCACTTATTTATATTTTTGTATCCACCCATCCACCCATTCATCCATCCATCCACCCAACCATCCAACCACTATGTATTGTATACATTCTATGTGCCATGAGACATTTTAAGCTTTCCATACATGCTCTCCACTCATCTTCCAACAACAATATGAAGCTTAGGCCCAGCTAGAATTGTTCAAGATGACTCAGATAGGAAGAAGCAGAGTGAGAAATATAATCCAGATGCTCCCAAAGCCTATGCTTTCCTAATAGTTGTATCATATTGCCTCCCCCTCCCCAAGCATAGCTAAAATAAAACTTGGATTATGAAAAATGATACAAAGTACTATCAGATACAGGAAAAATTTACGTATATATAGGTGTCCCACGTAAGCCTTCCTGGAGAAGGCACAAGTTGGTCTTTCAAATGACCAAGGCTCACTTCTAGATAGAAAACTCAGCAATTTTGCTTGAAAGTAAGAGCATGGAAGGGGCCGAGGGCTCAGAGTCCTTCAGAGTCCTGTCTTCATCTGTTAATAGCTGTGTGACCTTGGAAGCCTTTCTTAGCCTCCCTAAACCTTCATTTGGTCAACATGAGAAACCTCATCGACTTCTTGTAAAGCTTGAAGAAAGCATGAAATACATCTAGTCCAATACCTGAAACCACAGTGGACATTAACAAATGCTTGATTTGGGCCAACTCAAATCTCTAGCTTATAGTAAGAAATGGAGGAAAGCTCATTAGTCAGTTTCTCTAGTTTGTGCCTTAAAGAAGACTAAGCCAAAGGAGGACTTTGTTCTTGCCCTCCTATCTCTTATCACACTCTTGGTCATGAAGATCATACATTCACACACGTGCACTTGTGAACACACACACGTGCATACACACGCATACACCATATGCATACAACGTATGCTATGTACATACGGGTGCATAACAGTGCACGGACACTCAGGCATGAGCCACAGGCTCGGGGGAAGAAGTACTTGGAATGTTCTGGCACCGTAATAAACCTTCACATGAAGTACAATGTGTAGGTTCTTAATTAAAATCTCTAAAGAACTGTTGTAGTTGGCAATATCGCCACCCAAAGCCATATTTACGTTGTTAATTATTCTAGTTACAGTGAATAAGAAACAATGCCCAGGCTTCCCATAAAATTTCCAAAAATTAAACCAGGGAAATGGGCAATAAATGTCATTTGAAATGGTACTGATGCCAGTTAATTGCAAGACAACTGTAAAATAATGGGGCATGAGGTGCTTCAACAATGCCTAATTAGTAACTATATGGACATTTTCTTGGAAAAAAATGGCAATTACATGGTGCAAACACTTAGGAGTCATCATCAAAGGCCCTTTACCGATATTAGCTAATGAATCTTCCCCACAACGCCCGGCAGGAGGCAGCACACGTCCTCACCCCTAGGGAGGGAGGGAGAAAAAAGCCGAGATGTAAATGATTAGTCCTCTTCCTGCTTTGCTTGTCTAAAGTACAATTCGACACTCTCCACTGAAACACACCCATAGGGATCCTCAGGCAAGGAGAGGAGGATTTCTTTCCCAAGAAGTGCCCTGCCCAGGTGCTGTGTTGGGTTCGTGTGGTAAATTCTTGGATTCCTCCTGTTGGCCAGCCATGCCTCCCAGCTCCCCGGCTCCCCACACTGAGCTGCTGGCCCAAGCGCAGGTGTGCTCTTGAACACATCAGCTTTTGCCCTTCTTCTCAGCAAGAAAGTTTTTTACCTCAAACATACGAACCCAAAGAAGGGGTGCAGGGGCACCTCTTCCTGTTAAAGCCACATCCACTTTCTTGGAACATAGTTTGCAATCCAACTAGAAGGTTTAGCATTATTTTGGAGTATGGTTGATTGTGATGAGGTGAAAATATGAAAAAGGAATGAATGATATCTTGTATGCAGTAATAAATCCACATTAAAAACTTATGAACAACATGGGGTACATAGATGGCTTAGTCGGTTAAACATCCGACTCTTTTTTTTTTTAAGATTTTATTTATTTATTCATGAGACACACACACACAGAGAGAGAGAGAGAGAGAGAGAGGCAGAGATACAGGCAGAGGGTGAAGCAGGTTCCACGCAGGGAGCACGGCACAGGATTCGATTCCGGGTCTCCAGGACCACACCCCAGGCTGAAGCCAGAGCTAAACCTCTGAGCCACCCGGGCTGCCCAAGCATCTGACTCTTGATTTCAGCTCAGCTTATGATCTCAGGGTCCTGAGATCGAGCCCTGTGCTGGGCTCTGTGTTTCTCAAAGAGTCTGCCTGGGATTCTCTCTTTCCCTCTCCCTCTGTTCCTCCCACCCACCCCCACCCCCACCACATGCTGTCTCTCTCTCTCTCTCTCTCTCTCTCTCTCACTTTCTAGCAAATAAATCTTTTAAAAAATTTATGAACAACAATGAGAAAATGAAGAAGAAAGGGAAAGACGGAAAGGAACATAAAGAGGGAGAAAAAGAGGGAAAAGAAGTATGAGATGACAAGGAAAGGGAAGGAAATTTGGTGCCTTCAACTCTTTATAGCAGCACTATGAGGTGAGTATAGTTACCATTCCCATTTTATAGATGATGAAACTGAGGTATGGAGAGGTTAGCCTGCAGGGTCCTCTAGCCAAGAAACTGGCGAACTAGGCCCTAAACCCATCTACACTTGGTACTAAATTATTAGTTTTTCCCACAATACTGGCTTTATGAGGAGTTTCTTTGCCACCTTCCATCCTTCCTTGAAGTGCTTAGTTAAGCACTGTCCAGTGGGCAAGCAGAAAGCATTCTGGAATGTTACTATCCTAACAAAGTATTTGATGAGCTGAGATCCAGTTCCAGGTCAAATCCAAGTACAGTTTTCTTAGAGCAACACATACCTTTTACAGAAGAAGATTCATTATTCACTCTTCAGTATCACAATGGAGGGAAGACCACATAACATTGGAAGGATGAGCTTTAGGATCCAATAAACCTGAAAATCCTGGATCCTGTTCCTTATCTATAAAATGAACACAATAATAGTACCTACATTGTAAGCTGCTGCAAGGATTAAGTGAGCAAATACTTAGTGCCTGGCATATAGAAAGCACTCAGTAACTGTTAGCTATGTTTTGCAAATACACTGCCCCGATTAATGATCGCTAACGATCATTCCTTCACTCATGGTATAGTGCACTGATGAACTACATTGGCTTTGGAGTCACACAACCTAAATTTTGATCCTGCATCATCTAATTGCTCTCTATGTAACCGTGGGGGAGCTGTATAGCCTCTGTATGCCTTAGTTTCCTCATTAGTAAAAAGACTATGATAGTAACATCTGCTTGATTTTTCTTTTTTTATTTTTTTTATTTAAAGATTGTATTTATTTATGCAAGAGACACAGAGAGAGGCAGAGACATAAGCAGAGGAAGAAGCAGGCTCCTCGTGGGGAGCCTGATGCAAGATTTGATCCCAGGACCCCAGGATCATGACCTAAGCTGAAGGCAGATGCTCAACCTCAACCACTAAGCCAACCAGGCATCCCTGCTTGATCTTTTAATAGGGCTGTTTGTAGGGTTGAAATGAGACAATGTGTATAAGGCATTAAGCCCAGCACCTGGCCAGTAATAAGAGAGCGATAAATGTTAGCTATTGGTTTTCATTCCAAATAGGCATATCTAGTACACAAGAGGGACTTGGTCCATGTTCTAATCCTATATACAAAAAAAAAAATTAATTTGAGACTCACTTGCTCAACAAACATCTAATGCACCCCTACTCGATGGTAAGTAGTATCCTATGGGCTGAGATTCAGATGTAAATAGCACATAGTTCTTGCTCTTAGCTGAGAGAACCATCTTCCAGTAGAGACAATGCGGTGAGGATCTTTAGAAAGGTGGGCAGACAGGAGACTCTTCTAGAGCATCCAAGAGTACTGAATAAATAAAGTATGTTGCAGTTCATGAAGTCTCCGGAAAATACATTTTATCCAACTTTCTTCCTTCCCAAGTAAGAGTTCATTTCATCTAAAGTGCTACTTCAAGAATGACCCACTGATGACTCCCTTTCCCCCAAGTGGCAGCCTGTCTTTAAACATCGCTACCAATAGGACATTTGTAAAGCAGCGGTTGCCACTGTCTGATAGCTCTGAAGTTTTTCCACTGAGTGGTTACCTGGTCCTCTTGAAATGTCACCCTTGGTCACCATCCCTCCTCTGGAACTGGGCGGAGTCCATGAACCCCCTCCTCTCCAGGGGCCTTCCCACATGTCCACCCCACGTCCCAGTCTTTGGTCTTTGTTTCTTTAAGGTGAATTCACAGACGTGCTGTGATGGAAGTCCAACAGATACCAGCATCTTTTCCCAGTGGTGAGCCGCCAGGTGCGGGGGCCACTGCCAGACTGCGCCCTAGGGCTTGGCACCATGCTCTGGTCTCAGCACCCGAGTCAACCCTACCCACATTTGTCAACTGGGCAGCTCTCCCACAGTCCCT
Organism: Canis lupus baileyi; assembly: GCF_048164855.1. Taxonomy (NCBI): domain Eukaryota; kingdom Metazoa; phylum Chordata; class Mammalia; order Carnivora; family Canidae; genus Canis; species Canis lupus. The sequence continues at coordinate 25,628,813 of NC_132851.1, read as the reverse complement.
TCTCCTTCATCTTTACTGGTGACCGAACTGTGCTCTAATGTCAGCCTCTGCATAAAAGAGCTGTGACCAAACCTGCCGTTGGGGCCTTAAAAGGTTTACCAGCCGAGAAAGTGACTATGTTAGGAATTTCTAGGCCTGAAACAGGGCCAATGGGGCTCCTCAAAGCATCCCCCATCAGGTTAGGCAAAAGCATTCTGATCTCAATCACAGGTACTCTTCCAAAAAAGAATTGCTCAGTTCTCCTGTAAATCCCCAGGACTGCTCACCCTTTCTGTAGATGGGACTCGTGGGCTGGCATTGATCAATGACTGTCTTTGGTGTCCTTTCCCTCCTGCCTAGAGAGCAAAAGTACAATGATGTCCTAAGCATTCAGCTTTTCCTTCAAGGCCTTCCTGAACCGGGTTCCTACTCATCTGCCCAGTCATATTTCCCACCACATGCACCCTACGAGCTCCCCAAGCCCCAGCTGACCCGTAGCCTCGTGAATAGCACTTCATTATTATCTTTATGTTTAGATTAGTTTTGAGATCTTTTACGACATTCAGTTATTCACTCCAAAATTTGATATTACAAGGCAGGGTCTGCTAAGGGTACAGCAAGAATTATTTAATTTTCCCCAAAATCACATGAGGCAGGTATGATAATTTACTTTTTTTTTTTTTTTTAACAGATGAAGAAGCTAAGTCTCAATGCCATTTAGCATCAAGCCAAGATCACATGGTTTGTGAATGGTAGAGTCATTTCTATCTGCCTCCAAGCCTGTGTCATCAGCCCCAGGACTCTGCTCTTCACTGACGCTCCTGAACTGCTGGAAGCTCAGGAGCAAAAGCCACTGAAGACAAGTTCCCGGAAGCCAAGCTCCTTGCACAGAGCAGAAGGAAAGAATTGGTCCTGTGGGGAGGTGATGGATGGAGAGAGGACAGGAGACTGCAGGCAAGCCAAGCACAAGGTGGACCAGCGCTGAACTGACGCCCCCTGGTGGCACACAGGGGAGAGACGGCTGGTGGGAGCTAGGTTTAAAGGGCCCTTGGGGAAGGAATGAGCACTTTGCAATGGAAAGGTAGGGCTCACTTGCAATGATGCAGATGGAACTAGAGAGCATTACACTAAGTGAAATAAGGCAGTCAGGAAAGGCATATACCAGATGATTTCATTCATATGTGGAATTTAAGACAGAAAATAAATGATCATAGGGAAAAAAAGAATGGCAAACCATGAAACAGACTCTTAGCTATAGAGAATAAACTGGTGGTCACCAGAGAGCAGGTGGGTGAGGGGGATGGAGGACATAGGGAATGGGGATTAAGGATGCACCTGTGATGAGCACCGGGTGATGCACATAAGGGTTGAGTCACTATATTGTACACCTGAAACTAATATTGCACTCTATGTTAACTACCTGAACTTTTAATAAAAACTTTAAAAATAAAACCAAAAAAAAGGAAGAAAAAAGAAAAAGAAAGAAAGGTAGGGCTCTGTGTGGACACAGTGAGAGGAGGTAAGCATGGGAAGCTGCCCACACAAAGGCCTGAATAGTGAAGCATTCCTTAAAAAGAAACAAGGAGACCTGAGTAGCTCCGCCAGTTAAGTGTCCAACTCTTGGATTCAGCTCCGGTGATGATCTCAGGGTCATGAGATCGAGCCCTATGTCAGGCTCCATGCTGGGCGTGGCATCCAGAGAAATTCTCTCTCTCTCTCTCTTAAAAAATAAATAATTAAATAAATAAAGTAAATAAAAAGGATTTCAAAGGCGAGTAATACCCTTTCTGCCAGAGGATCCCTCAGAACCTTGAAGGAAAAGGTCCTAAAGGCACCAACCTGTTCCCAGCCCATCTCCCAGGTAGGCAGCAGTTATGGTGCCCTCTCCCCTATCCTCCATTCAAAGAGTAACATCTGGGGTCATCATCAGGGAGACACACAGAGACTGGATTGTGAAGGCATTCGAGAGCTCCCCTCTGCCCTACCAACCTTCTTCCCACCAAGCTCCCATTCACCTCCACAGCAAGGAGATCTTTGTGAAGACCAATATCAAGCCCTGCACACAGTAGTGAGAATTTATTAAAAATCTAAAGATTACAACAATTCCCCTGATGGTGTCTTCAGGCTTGTACAAAAAAACAATTTCATGAAAGCTTACGATACAACATAGAAAGTGTCATGAGTGAGGCATGCACCAAATTGGGACTGGCAGGCAGGTTTCATCTGGATCATCTGCTCTGGCTCATTAGTAGTGGCTTCCTGAAATGACTTCTAAAGGATTCTAAAGTTGAATCCCGGCTCAGCCAAGAAAGTGTGCCATCACTAAGTAGTAACGTGTGCCAGAATTTTAAGGGAGGGGAGTGAAATTTAAGGGAGGTATTATGGAAGCAGAGAAAGGGCAATGAACACATCCCTGGGGGTTAGGGACGACCTATGGAAAGTGGGGTCTGAGATGAAGGGAGTTGAGGTAGGTAAAGGTGCTAGGGGAGGAATGGAAGGGAATACTTCTCCGACATAGAATAGCTTAAGCAGAACCATGACTGTGTGGTAAAGAAGAGTGTGTTCAGTAGTTGAGTCTGACTCAAGCGTAAAGAGGGAGAGTTAGGGGCAAAGGAGCTTGAAGAATAGACTAGAATCGGGTTGCGTGGGACTGTTTGCCCCTCTGATACACAGCTGACTTGGCATCAGAAGAATCATCATATATATGCTTATTTAACAGGGGCTAGTGTTCTATACACCCTAGAAGTGTGGGTAATGGATTACCTGTCCACTTCACACTAATGGCTGATTTTTAGCATCCCTCCAGTGTTTCTCCCACTTGAAAGAGTGAAGTTCAACGATACAATGTGTTGAACAAAATTAGAGACATGAGGGCTAAACCTTCTTGAGGGAGAAAACCAGAGCTGTTGAATATTTCCAGGAAAGTTCATTAGAACCAATTTCTCAATCCCTACTTCTACATTCCTGACATACTGTTCTTGAACATCTCTGAAAAAAAGGGGGGGGCTATGAAGCAACCACTTTTATTGCAGAATCATTATAGTGCATAATGATTTCTACATCAGCATAAATTGAAATGTATCCCCCTGTCATCACCATCCCTAGTCATTGTCCTTCTCTCTGGAGCCAGATAGAATGGACATAACCTCGCTTCCACAAATAGATATTTGCATATTTGGACATTTCTCATGTTTCCATCCTTATTTCTGGATCTTCACTTCCTCATCCTAAAATTTTACAGCTCTTCAGTTGCTGCTCTTTAGGAGGATGTGCAGGTTCCTCATCATATAAATGTCTCCTCCTGGACGCACTCCAATTTTCTAGTGTTTCTCGTAGGCTCTCGCATCTAAATCTGGACAGTCCTAATCATTTAAGATTGCCAAGCCTTTAAGGAAAGGATAGATAATTCCACAGTCCCCCGTGAGGTCTTCAGCAGCAAAGTCTTCTATGCCATAGAAATGCCAGAGACCTCTGAGAATCAATCACTTAGTGGATTCTCTGCTATTATGGGAAAATAAAACAGTGACCCAGGAATATCTACTTATATTGATTGACTCTGAAGGGTGTTAATATCACTTTGATTCTGCATGTGAGGAGGATATTCACCCACACTTCACTCCCTTAAGAGACAAATTTCCAAATCAGCCATAAGGTTAATTCTTAAAACATGTTCATCATCAACTATCTTATGTGCCAGTCCCAATCCAGATGGCATTTGGCTTAACACTTTATTAGCTGACAGAATGGAGATCTCTAAAATTGAGACTTGTTTGGCTTCTTCTTTATATACATTTGGACTAATTTTCAGTCCTCTAATTAAACCTTTCTATGATTGACAGAAGCATGACAAGCAGATCTGCTGACGGAACTAAATACTTTCAGTTTTCTCTCCAAGACAATAGACATCCAGAACATTGGAGAAAAGAGAAATGTTGGTAAAAGTAAGAAATCATTTAAAAGGATATGAGCATAAGGATAGCACCAAGAAGAGGCCTTTGACTGGATGGAGGAAGGATCTTGGGAAATGTGTGGACAGAAATGGTTATCTGCTCTTCTCCAGGAAATTAAACTCCCAAGACAAATACACAAAAACGCCCTTAAACAATTGTCCTCACTCATGGAGTCAAAACCACTCTTTCCTGAGCCCCACAGCATAGCATGAAAGAAGTCAGCAAGCACAGACCATGGAGTCTGTAGGTGTGAGTGTGAGGACTGACTTGCTTCTTCTTGGCAAAGCATGTTAGTCTTCTCTCTGAACCTCAAATACTGATAGCCAGCTGCTTACATCTCAAGAATTATTGAGTGAGCTTCAAGTTATCTAGATTGGTAAATAATCTTTGTGTTACTGGGAAGTGTTATATAGAAAGGTCAGACATTAATAATACCAAATTCTGCCTCATGTAATTATTCATACATACCACCCACTGGAATATAAAAGCCAGACAGCAGGATCTGCTGTCATCTCAGCCTCCTCTGTATCTAGTATAGTCCTGGTCATGCATAAGAGCTTGAAAAATGTTTGCTGAATTGACGTCCATTGAATTGAATTACTAACCTGCACAGTCTTTGGGGACAATTGTAGAATCTCATTTTACATCATCACCATCACCTTGCTCCGAGCTGACAGAGGAAGTGTGCAATAACTGGTGAGTGAATGAGTGAATAAATTGTGAGGACCTGGAAAGATGGTTCTCAACTCTGAATGCACTTTAGAATCACCTGGGGTGCTTTTAAAAATCAATCTCTGGGACCCTGCCCCAGAGATTGATTTATAAGTTCCCCAGGATATTCTAATGTACCATCAAGGTTGAGAACCAATCACTGCAAACAATAGGAAAATAGAATGAAGAGTCCTACCCCCATACTTTTTTTCTAACCATTCTAGGTTTTAGATTCTTGAGGGAAATAAAGCATTATGAAAGCTATGGCACTCTAAAATGGAAGAGTGATACAGTTACTGCTTTAAAACACCGTCAAGAAGTGGTTTCCATCAGTGCTAGCTGATGAACCCCTTGGCAGCTCTCACCTTGGCACACACTTGACCTGGATATGGCTGAGCTGTGAAGGCAAGATCAAACACCATGGCCATTTCTCAGGACATCCACTAGCCCAGGTGTTCTAAGAGGCTGCCACCTTGTGGCCACTCTGCACACCCTGTGCCCAAAATTATAGCAACTTCCTTACAACAGGTTTATCTCAGGCTGCTATAGGTTTTTCTCTTTCTCAAATTATGTGCAAAGCCTACTGGTATATATTCCAATATTTCTGGAAAATTAAATAAGGATTTCTTGATTCTTCACCATGGGTTCTTGGTTCTCCATGCTGAAAAGAATGCTTTGAATATTAACAGCAGGCACGATATTGCAGTTATATGAGCAGGTGATTTCTTTATCACCACTGAAGAGCAAGTGACAGATCAAGAAACAACAATGTACTCAAAAATAAACCAGGCTTCATTTCTAAGGGGAAGGTACTGGTTATGTCAAATCCATTTATATATATATATATATATATATTTTTTTTTTTTTTATTTATGATAGTCATACAGAGAGAGAGAGAGAGGGGCAGAGACATAGGCAGAGGGAGAAGCAGGCTCCATGCACCGGGAGCCTGACGTGGGATTCGATCCTGGGTCTCCAGGATCGCGCCCTGGGCCAAAGGCAGGCGCCAAACCGCTGCGCCACCCAGGGATCCCTCAAATCCATTTATAGGTGTTTACTTCCATGAAAAAGAAGTGGAACAGTAACATGGCCATCATTCTCATCTCACAGGTGGAGAGAATGAGGCCCCAGGAGTGAATCATGTTTGTCAAAGTTGTGTGGCCAACTTTTAGATGAACTCAAATTGAGAACCAACCTTTTAAATCAATGTCTTCAGAAAATGAAAGTCCTTTTTATCTTAAAAGGAAAAATTCAGGAACAGAAATTCAAATGTCAAGACTGGATATAAATGTGTGTAGGTGGGAGACAAAATACACATATACACACAGACCCACATAAATTTTTTTAAGAATTCATAGTGAGGATTAATTGAATAACAGAAAATTTTACTTCATGAACAATTTTACTTTATAATACTGTTAAAGAAAAAAAATTTTAAGGACACAAACGAATTCAAACAAATATCTGTATTTTCAAGTTTTGTCAGACCTGCTATAATGAGTACATAAGATTCACTGGAAAGTGAATCAAAGGGCATCTGGAAACTAATATGAAGTATGGATTTTATGCTTCACACCAGACTGCTTCTGTAAGTGGATTAAATGTGCAAAAAGTGGAAAGAGCTGTCCCTGGGTCCATAGAGACCTGGCTTTGTATGTCAACCCTATCACAAGGAGCTACAAAATTCTGCAGAATTTGCTTGACTTCTTGGGCATCAATTTCCTCCCTGACAACTACGAATGGTAATGACAACCTGCTAATAATTCTTATTGCTATTAAATAAAATAAATATCCCCAGACACAGGTCCTCAGACAGGTAGTACCAAAATATTAAATGAATGGAGAATTGTTTCCTTCACGTACACTATGATTTTTCTTAGAATATTGGTCCCGTTGATCACATTGCTGATGAGTGGGGTACAAAGTGGGTTACTACACCACTGTAGATGTCAAGGATTTTTATAAGGGTGCTAGAAACAAACCATTCACATCATCAGAAAAAAATATGAAAAGGATATTTCAGACAACTAAGAGAAGTCAGGGACATTGCTGAAGGATAAGCATGGTCATCACAGTGGGTAAATTGCACATTTGGGTGCGGTTTTAGGAGGTAATTTTTGGAACAATAGCCTTAGAAAGCAGCCTGTATTCAGCTACCAAGAAGGAATGGCTTTTGATTCTTACCTGACTGTGTCGTGAGCCAGCTGGTAGCTAGAAAGTCAAATCTTAAAGGAAGGGGTCTTGGGCTTCAGTAGCCACAGGCCATGCACTCAGAAATTGCTGTTGAAGGATGTGACTTCAGAAGCTTAAAGACAAAGGCCTCCCTAAACAAAAATCTCCAAGCCAGACATTAGAGGTGGAAGAGGTGAATTTCAATTGAAACTAGGAAATCTTCCTAAAGGCTACCTATGAAATACTTTGTCCTCTACCTTATAATGCAAATGCTCATATTCATCTTATTTCTTTTGTTTCCCTGCAGCACTAGTAGGATGAAGGAAGGATGATGTTTGTGAAATGAATGAACACACAAAATTTTAAAAACTGATTGTGACATGTGTAGTATCTCTCCTTAACACATCGGGATGGAGAGACTAGACATAAATGAGCAAAGCCTTTAAAAATAAAATCATTATCTGTTTTAAGAATGAAGTCTAGACTTAGTGACTTAAAGCACTAAAAGCTATTGGCATTAAGATCTAATCAGGTTACTTAAAGGGGATAAGACATTACTACAACATATCAAGAAATGTCAATCTCTGTAATATAGGAGATGCTCAATCGTGATTTGTGTTCTACTCTGGCAGAATGGATACTTACCTATAACGTGTGGTTGGAGGGGCACAGGATGATCCCAGATCACCTTAACCTCAAAGGAAAGGATTTCCTTATCAGGATTCTACAGAGCCTGATACTGCCATTTTTTTCCCAGTTTAAGGACCATCCCCAAAAAGATTCCAGTAAAAAGCAAAATATGTTGCCTTCAAAGAAGCCCCATTTGGCCTGGCTTACTTTATCATGTATAAAGGAAAAAACCTGAAGTGGAAAGCAGGAAGAAAGAGAAGAAAGAAAAGGAAGGGAGGTAGAGAGGCAGGCTCCTGATACCTACCCATCCAACCTCTCCACCTGAACTGTCCAACATGGTAGCTTCTACTCGCAGATGGATATTTAAATTTAAATGAACCAAAATTAAGTAAAGTATAAAATTCAGCTCACCTGTCACATTAGTTCTATATGAAATGCTCAAAAGCCCCATGAGGCTACTTAATAGCTACCATATTTGTTAGGGTAACTCAGAGCATTCCCATTACTGCAGAGATTTCTTTTCTTTTTTTTTTTTTACTGTAGAGATTTTTATCAGACAGTACTGCCGTAGTGAGTGAGTCCTACTGAAGAGCTGTATCATATTCTTGAAAAGTGGTGGACAAGCACATTCTACTAGCGGGGGGGGGGGGGGGCGGGGGGCGGGGAACATAGTATCTTGTCCTTCTTAACTTTGATGTATTAAGACAAAAAAAAAACAAGAAGGTATTTTGTTGCAGATTCACTTCCAGGGGAAAAGGACAGGATGGGTCCCAGAGAAAAAGATTTAGCCATGACAAGCTAGTATCTCTTCCTCAGCAGCCCCAAATGAGAACAGTTTACCTCTGGGCAATAAATGGAGAATGACATTGAAACACACATTTTTCTGTAGAGCTAAAGGACTCTGACCATGTATTGTACACAATATGAAGTTCTCATGGCAGAGTGGGATCCTTTGTTATCTTTATAATTTCAAGGTGATGGAACACCTCCATATATTTTATAGATAGAGTGGCTGCTACCTGACCATAAGGATTTTATGGGAATCAAGATTATGGAGGCTGGATTTTTTTTTAAGTAATCTGAATTCGAACCCAGTGTAAATGACTCAGAAGTCCAAACCTTTAAATCATACCATGTGTCTCTATGAGAAGGAAAAAAAAATCATGACAGGGTTATTTTAGCCAGAAATAAGTACATGGAAGGCCACTATGGCAGGACCCTCTACATTGCATTGACAATGATGGGGAGCTTATGACCTGATCATAGTTACAAAAGACTCACAATATTTATGGCTTTTCTGGATCTCAGTGTCCTCTTATGTAAAGAGGTTGGACCAAAAGTTCTTAAGCTCGTTTCAATCCTACATAATTGTTGAATACCCTATATTTCTATTAAGCATTCAATGTGAAGCCTCTCAAGTGAGGATTACTTTATTATCTAGTAAAAATGGTTTTATTGGCACATATTCTTTTAGTGCTAAGAATGGACATCAGTGCACATTAGCTTGTCACAAAATTGATGGTTAACAAATTAACTCAGTAGCCAATTTCTTTAATGCATGTGAACCCTGAAAGGATATCTTAATTAAAAAGAAATTATTTTTTAAAATAGGGCTATTGTCAGTTTTTGCTAGATTCAGTACCTGGAAAATGTTAGCATATATATGTCATCTTCGTGTGCACGTGTGTTAGTTTCTGCCCCTCCTGTTCTCCCAAGCGAAACATGTTTATGCTTGAAGCTGTTTTGTGAATCCCAAGAAAGCATTTGAAGAAAATTAAAAATCTCTGCCAAAAACTATAACCATCACCAAGCTTGGTCATAAACTTTAATTGGAAAACTGATATTATGTATCTTTATTACATTTTGAAAGCATGAATAATATATGTAATCGTCCAAGGGCTGAGCTATGAACGTTGCTTTATTATTCACACATAAATAAAAGTGTACTGTATTATCAATTAGTGTCCAGCTTCTTTCGAAAAGTGAGAATAAAATCTGTTAAACCTCAACTGGTGATTTACATTCTCAAACATCTTTATTCACAAGCCTAAAGAGCAGGCTATTAACCGTCGCCAAAACAGTTGCCAAGACAACTTATCTCTGGATTTAGTATTCCTGCATCAGGAAAGACGCCTACGAGGAATTTAATTAACTAACGCCAAATCCTCTTTGGCCAAAAAAAGATGGATTTTCCTTTAACTCAAAGTCTCTAGAGAATGAGATTCAATGGAATGAGGGTAGACACAGACACACGAGACAGACATACACACAGTCACAGATGCTGGGATTTAATTATAGTAGAAGGCTAGTTTTCAGGTGGGGTTTACATAGAATCTGCCTCGGTAGTTCATGCAAGTTTATTGAATAAATGTAAATAAATATGTAGCTAGGATGCTATATATATATATACTTACATTATATATTTTATGTATAATATAGGTATGTATCATATATAAATATATATTTACATTATAGATTCATATACATTTATATATTTGTTCATATGTAATTCATTCAGTTGTTCATTAATTCATGCACGCATTCATTTTTCATTTACTTTCCTTCCTCCAACCCTCTTCCCAGAAAGAAATAGGCAGTTTATGGAAGTCAACTGAAAGAATATTAAGGATCAAACACGAATCAGATATAAAATTGATAAGGAACTTTAGAACTGTTAGAACTAAGCTTCATAATTGGTTCTGAGCTTCCAGGTAACCATGGCAATAATCAAAATAGAACAAATTATATGGTTTACATTATTGCTCACAGAGGGGAAGGTTTCAACTCTCCTGAGTTCTAACATTATTTTGGGAGGGGTTGTTTGAAAATCATGTGTATTTCTGACTAGCATTATCAAATTCCTAATATAAGTGCCACACTTTGCGTGTAATGTTTCTTTCTCATGTAATCCTCACTACTCACCACTAAAGCCCACTACCTACTGAGCTAGTAGAAAGTGCTATGAAGCTTGCTTAATAGTATAGTTAGTATATACCTGGATGACACAGCCTTCTTTCCTGCATGCTGCTCCTCTAAATTGGTGTCCAATCCAAAGCTCAGGATGTGAGGTTGAGCTTTAACACACTATCTCCCATCTTTTAGGCACCTTTTCCCCACAATGGGCAATAGTTGGCTAATTTCCCCATCCCATAGAAGCTCCAAATACACATGCTAGCAATACCAGAGCTACATAGTGTTTTGTCCTTTTTAAGCATCTTTGCATATTTTAATCCTCACAATGAATAAGAGCAAGAGGACAAATCCTGCTTCTCCATTTATATGCATTAAGAAACATGGTTTCTGTTAAAACACAAGTTTTTGATTGCTACTTTAGTGCCCACACTTCATATTTCCTTTCTTCCCGTAAATAATCTGGCAACTAAATCATAACTCATGCATCTCCAGGATATTGTTTAGTTCATCAAACTAGTCATTTGCTAAATAGGAACGTGATGACTTAATACAGTTTCAGGATATTCCTAATTGTCTGCCTCAGGATGTAATTTTGAGCTAGCAAAGTCTATCAGGTAGTGTTAGCCCTCTGACTTTGCTCTTTTCAAAAGATTTTGTTTTTGTTTTTTGCTATCCTAGATCTTTTTGCCTTTCCATATGAATTTCAAATCTGTTTGCCAGTCTCTACTCCCCCATGCCCAAAAAGCCTCCTGGAATTTCAACACAACCCTCCTGGATTGTGTTGAATTGTGTTGAATCTTCAGATAAATTGGAGATAATTGACATCTTAACAACATTGAATCTTCCAATCCAAAGACAAAGAAAATGTCTCCATTTACGTAGGTCTTCTTTAATTTCTCTCATCAATATTTTATGGTTTTCAATATACAGGTTTTACCCATCTTTTGTTAGACTTATCCCTATTTCTTATTTTTGTACCATTAAAAATGACATTTACTTTAATTTCCAAATATTTGTTGCTACTGTATTTAAATACTATTGAGATTTGTCTCCAGCAACTTTGCTAAATTCATTTACTAGTTCAAATATCTTTTTTTGTATCCGTCAAATTTTCTACATAGACAACGCCACCTACAAATAAAAACAAGTTTATTTCATCATTTCCAATCTGGTTGCAGTTACTTTCATTTTTCTTGCCTAATTGTACTAGCTAGAACCTCCAATACAATATTGAATAGAGCTGTTGAGAGCAGATGTCTCTGTCTTGGTTCTGATCCTGAAAGGGAAATAACTCTGCCTTTCACCACTAAGTATAATATTAACTGTATGGTTTTTTCATAGATGATCTTTACCAGGTTAAGTTCTCTTTTTTTCCTAGTTTTTATTAGGAGTTGATGTTGCATTTTTCTCTGCTCTTATGCAGTTTTCTTATCTATGTATACTGATCAGAACTCCGCTGAAGACTGGTGAGGGGAGCTTTTGTAGCTTTCCAGGGGTCTCTCTGTACCCTACTCTCTCTCTCTGTCTCTCTTCAGTACTCCACTCTGTAAACTTTAGCCATCTTGGCTTTCTTGGACTCCCACATCCATTTTTCCAACATGGACACCAACGGGCTCAGCCTCAATTCCTCCCAGCAGCAACACAACCTGAAACTCTCTTAAGGCAGTAATCTGGGATAATGGTAGAACTCATCTCATTTGTTTCCTGTCGTTCAAGGATTATTGCCCTTTGCTGTGTGACGTCCAATGTCTTAAAAATTATTGTTTCATATGTTTTGTCCAGTTTTATAGTTGCTTCTGCAGGACACTTAACATAGTCCCTGTTTTCCATCTTGGGTGGAAGCAGTAATCTTTCCTGGGATTACTGGGATTTTCACGCATGCACATGCTTTGGCCTTACTCTAGACAGAAATCATGGGGTAGGTCTTGAGAATCTGTACATTTTTAAAACTCCACACTGAATTTATTGACAATCCTGGCTTGTATAGTCCAGATTTACCCTTACTTTATATCTATTGAAACCTGAGTTCTATGGGTTGAGTCTTAGTATGACTAGGACTCTAGCCCTGGGTTCTCTGCCTCTTTAAGTTTAGTTTCTTCTCCTCTTTCCTGTATGCACAACCAATGTAATGTCTGCTGCAGTAGCACTAATGCTGGGAATGCTAATTTAATTTCACATATTTTAGTAAGACTTAATATCCTCGTGTTTAAAAAAAATAACTCTAATATAAATTGGGCTGCTGGACAGAAATTGAGTGTTTCTTGCCCTGTGGTAAATATTAGATGAGGAAAAGACAACAAATAGTTCTATTATATATATGTAATCATCTACCTAGAGAGGAAGCCATCAAAGTTTGGATGCAGTGAACATTTGCCAAGATTTTATGTGATTGGATACCTTCCCAAGATAATACCACCACGGTAACTGCACTGCCCAATGGTATTGGTTACCCGTAGACATACTTTAAAACACAGCTGGGTAGTTATGTCCTCATGATGTCCTCTTGAAAAATTCTAAGGGGCCTTAATCGCTCCCATCCCTGAAAAGCTAATGTGCAGGGCACATAGCAGTATTTTTGCCTTCCTCACAGTGTACAAAGAATGTGTATTTGTACAATGACACCTGTACCTTCTCAAATGAATTACCCAGGTAACTGATTTCATGGAAATTACTGATTTCCTATTTCTCCTATTCATTTACTCTAGAAATATTCAGAAATTTAGAATATGTGATAATGTATTACATAATATGAATATACGATTATGAACACATTTATGACTATGTAATTTAAATATACATAAAATATGAATATAGATTTATTTCTTCTTTTCTGGTATTCTCCCTGGGAATATCTGAAAAGCAGATAACTGAGCTATATTAAGTTTAATTAATATTAAACAGAATTAGGTTGGCATGTCCCCTGACTCCTGTGGTGCCAGATTTCTGATCTCATGGGTATCTAAACTGGCTTACAATGGATGAATACGTGAAGCGTTCTTTCCATTTGCGATTCTTTGGTAATGAGCACACCCTGATAGTAATTCCTTAGGACTCTCTGTACCCTCTGATATACCACTGATTTTTAGGGAGTCAAAAAAATCCCTTTGGCAGTGCCTAATCCCTTTATGCAAATCTTAACTCTGTGAAATTTCATCCTTTTGTTCTTCAGATCATCTTTAAATTATTCATAGCCTGACAAACAATATGTAAGCAAAACAATGGAATTTTGTTATAGCCCAACAAGTTGCTTTTAAGCCCAAATGCTCTTTAGACTGTGTGATTTGACTGCTGAGGATTTAAAAGGTTAGATGGATTATGTGTACACCCACAGCCAAAAACTAAGACTGTCAAAAAAAAAAAAAAAAAAAAAAACTAAGACTGTCCCACCAACCTTAATAAGAATCTTGGTCGTGTGCAAACCCAGTTGATGAGGAACTCAACTCTGTAATGGGGTTTAAATATAGGATCTAGGACAGCCCAGGTGGCTCAGCAGTTTAGCACCGCCTTCAGCCCAGGGTGTGATCCTGGAGACCTGGGATTGAATCTCGCATCAGGTTCCCTGCATGGAGCCTACTTCTCCCTCTCCCCGTGTCTCTGCCTCTGTGTGTGGTGTGTGTGTCTCTCATGAAAAAATAAATAAAATATTATATATATATAATATATTATATATATATAATATTTATATATATTTATAATATATTTATATATATATATATATAATCTAGCCCAATCCCTTGATCAGGAGAATCTTACTAGAAAATAGTAATCATGGACATATTTTGTCTCAAAGAAGCATTAGAAATCATCCAATGTTATATTTCTCAGATTGGTTGAGAAGAGGGACAATAATCAGAATTATCTGGCACAGTGAGGAAGAGAATGGAAGAGTATTGAGCATATACATTTTGTCAAAGCTCCAAAGAAATCCTTTTCAACTTCTAAGAATTTACAAATTGCTGATCCAAACAACGCTTTATAGCTCAGGCTACACTTTAAACCATCCAGGGAGCTTTCAAAAATCTTACCATCCAGGTCCATATCACAGGCCAAATTAGAATCTCTGGGTTGAACTGAGATACCAATACTTTAAAGAATTGCCTAGGAGAGGTTGGGGATCTAAAGGCCCATACATAGTGTGAAATGTGCTCACACTGGACCCAGGAGAAGTACCCAGCTCATATTTGAGCAGCCACAAAGAGTCTCTCCCTTCCCTTTATACACCTCTCCAATCAAGAATTACTGTGCCTGGGGATACTTGGGTGGCTCAGCAGTTGAGCATCTGCCTTTGGCTCAGTGCATGATCCTGGAGTCCCAGGATCGAGTCCCACATCGGGCTCCCTGCATGGAGCCTGCTTCTCCCTCTGCCTGTGTCTCTGCCTCTCTCTCTGTGTCTTTCATAAATAAATAAATAAAATCTTTTAAAAAAAATTACCGTACCCTCCAGGGAAAGTGTTATCTTTAAATTAAATTTTTTTAAGTATGGTAAAATATACATATAAAATTTACCATCATTAACCATTTTTAAATGAACAGGTCAGTACTGTTAGATATATTTACATTGCTTTGCAACAGATCTCTAAAACTTTTTCATCCTGCAAACGGAACTCTATATCCATTGAACACTGATTTCTTATTTCCTCCCCTGTTTACCCCCTAGAAACCCTCTTATTTTCTATTTCTAGGAGTTTGACTACTTTAGATACCTCATAAAATGGGATCAGACTGTATGTGTCTTTCTGTGACTGCTTATCTCACTAAACATAATATCCTTAAGACCCACCCATGTTACGGCATGTGGCAGGATTTCCATTTTTTAACTGAATAATATTCCACTGCATGTGTATACCCCATTTTCCTTATCCATTTATCTGTCCATGGATATCTGGATTACTTCTACCTCTTGGGTATCATGAGTAAAGCCACAATGAACTTGGATATACAAATATCTCTTTGAGATCCTACTTTGAATCATTTTAGATATATACCCAGAAGGGGGATTACGGGATCATATGGTACTTCTATGTTTAATTTTTGAGGAATCTCCATAGCTATTTTCTTTAGTGGCTGAACAATTTTTAATTCCCACCAACAGTGCACAAGAGTTCCAAAAAATATGGGAAGCTTCCTGAATTTGCATGTCATCCTTGCACAGGAGCCATGCTAATCCAATTTTAGTATATGTACTACTGAAGCAACCACTAAATGAAAATTTTTCGAGATAATTTTCATAATTTATAACAAAGCCCATGGGAGTGGAAGATTGCATCTACCAAATTTATAAAAAAATGCATATTGCATAATTCTTTTCAAGAGGAATCAGATCAATGATCAAGGAAAAGTTACAAATAAGGAGCCCTCAGAGCACAGTCCCAGACCAGAACATCAACCTCATCTAGGAACTTGTTGAAAATGAAGATTTTCAGGACCCATCTAAGACCTAGTTACTGACACAGAAATTCTGTGGGTGGGGTCCAGCAACTTGTGTTTTAAAAGCCTTCCAACAGTAAGTGCCTGGATGTTTCAGTCTGTTAAGCCAAGGACTCTTGATTCCAGCTCAGGTCATGATCCCAGGGTCCTGGGATCAGCCCATGGTGGGCTCTGTGCTCAGCAGGGAGTCTGCTTGATATTCTTTCTCTCCCTCTCCTTCTGCCCCTCCCCCTGCTCATGCTTGCTCTTTTTTTCTCTAAAATAAATAAATAAATCTTTTTTAAAAATAAAAATTAATAAAAGCCTTATACCAGCTATTGAAACATACAAAAGTTTGAAATGCTCTTTCTATTATGATTTTATGGATCTTAGAAACAATCCTCTAAGCTCTAATATTTTTTCTACTGGTGCTGGTAATGTAAATAAATTTATTCCTTTTTGTGTGTGGTTTGTTATTTTTTGTTTGTTGCTTTTGTTGTTTGTTTGGTAAAATAGCCTTACTGTAAACATCAGTAATGTCAGGATTAAAAGTAGGTTTAAGCAGTAGTTTAGCCTATGAACTGTAACTATATTAACTTCTTGGTCATGATGTCTTCTATAAATGGAGGAAACTAGGTCAGAGATAGTGAATGTCTGACCTACATGCCACCACCACTTTTCTAGAGCCAAGGCCAGCTTTGCTAATTGATCAAGACATACTATCCCAGGGACCCGTGGGTGGCTCAGAGGCTAAGTGTCTGCCTTTGGCTCAGGGCGTGTTTCTGGAGTCCCGGGATTGAGTCTCATATAAGGCTTCCCGCAGGGAGCCTGCTTCTCCCTCTGCCTATGTCTCTGCTTCTCTCTCTCTTTGTGTCTCTCATGAATAAATAAATAAAATCTTAAAAAAAAGACACACTATCCCACCCAGTCTACATAGAGTTCTAGAACCCTTCTTAATACAGCCTTACCAAAGAATTAGATGCACATCATGAGATGAAACCCATTTGCCACCAGATAATCTTTGTTGTCTTTCTAGCTATGTCCTCAAATAACTCCAAATGGACTCCAAACACTATACATTCTAGGGTGTTCTCTAGATCTGCAAATATTCAACAAGCTTAGTTTTCTCAACAGTAAGACACTACTAATGTTATCTACTTCTCAGGGTCCTTAGGAAGATTAAATGAAATATATTTGAACCTGCTAGAACAGTGCCAAATGCAAAGTTTTTAAAATATCATTAAACCTTAATTTCTGCATTCTTTATATTTTTTTTTCTGACCACTCACCTTACCCTTGGCCAGCAACTGCAGCTGATTGAGCTCAGTGATGCTCTAAGAAGCATGCGTGCTCCTCGTACTGACCTGACAATAATGAGGATTGACTGATTTCTTAGCCTTTGCTCCTATTACAGTGTTTCCCTCATCACTCTGCTTACCAAGTCTACATATTGGTTGAACTAGTACCTTTGGGTGAAAAAGGAGCCCTTTTACTTCTTATTTAATCTCACAACAGCAAAATCAAAATAATTATCTTATCCACCACAAACTAAACTCCACATGCATATTGCATATTTCCAGCATTTTAATGCTGACAAAGTAAGATATTAATGAGCAGGTTTCTCTCCTGGATTAGATGTGAAGAAGTTAAGAATTATTGAGGACCATGCATGCACAAAAGCTCTATTAGCCAGTTTGCTGTTATATATGATTTATTCCACACAAGAAGACTTTAAGATATGCATAACTACATTGTTTCTGATTTACAGATATGAAAACTGAGGTTTAGAAAAGTTAAGAAATGTGTAACCAAAGTCATAAGCTTGAAAGAAGGATCAGCTACCTAATTCACTGCAGATCATGAAGCCAAGCCTCTGCATGGAATCCAGGCTACTATACAGGTTGTAGGCCCATGATGGTGCCACAAAATGTTCCAAAATCTGTGTCATTTGTCTATTCCATTACATGGGAGAACCAAATAACTTAGCGGGAAGTGTATCTTAAGAGCCCTGGCTCCAGAAAGAAGGTTAGGAGCCACAGGGAATAAGAGGAAAACCCAGAGATAATCCAGTCAGCTTCATGGCTTTAATGAAGCCTAGCTCTGATCTCAAGGAGCAGCCCGAGTAGATGAAGGAGCACTGGATTTGAGTCAGAGAAACCTGGGCTCAGATCCTGCCTTGGAAACATTATTTGCATGAACCCAAACAAGTCACCCAGCCTTCCCAAGCCTCTGTCTCCTCCATTGAAGAAGTGAGGGGCCATCACTTTTTCTCGATTCACAGATTTAACCACTACATGGGTTGAAGCACATAATTGCATACAGTATGCAAATGAGGATACTGCCTATGGAGCCATTAACCAAGCCCTAATGCTCTACCCCAACTATCTCTTGTATTCAATGATTTGAGTGAATGCCAGCGGGTCTCTGGGGCAGGAAGAAAATCTAAGCTATGTTCAATACTGGGAATGTGACATAGAATGGCAGATGACTTTAACATTAACAATGAATGATTTTGAGATTATATAGCATCTACCTATATATTGCAAAAAATGCCTTTCTTTCCTTTCTTTTCTTTCTGCCCCTCCAAGAATGTCAGCATCACTTTGTTGGCTTTGGTCCAAAGAATTATGATCATGTTGGAGAAGAAATATGTACAAGCTGTCCAGTGTGCCAAGACAACCTTTTCTCCTTAGCTATTGTTACATTCACTGTTCTATAGCATCCTTCACATAGTTCAACAATGTCTGTCTGCAGCAGTGACTGAGACATGCCTATAAACAATGGTTTGAGAGGAAGATATACCATTCCAGGGAGCAAGCCATTCTCTCTCCATGCTGTAATCTGTCAGGATTACATGAGATAATGAGTGGCCTTGAGTCCAATGCCACAGGTCAAGTTCTTAAGGCCCACATCATGCATACTCATGGATATTCTTGTGAGACTCTTCCATAAGAGAGGTGGACAAGATTACAAAGGATTCCATCAGACACACAATGTACCTAGTACTAGATCTCCACTAAGTTGTGGAGACAGGTGTAATACAACTTTATTCCACTCCAAAAAGTCAGTCCCATTTCCTTTGGCCATTTCCTAGCAAAGCAAGAATAAATAAAGATTTGTCCCTGAGAATCTGGGGCTCCACCACATTGAGGCTGTCATTTTTATTCACTCTGCTACTGCACTCAGCTGAAAGTTGTTGAGCTCACCCTTGCCTGTCTCCATGAGGTCAAGGGCAACTGATCTACCTTCCTCCTACCTTCCCAACTACCCCAGAACCCAGGACTGATATCCAGCTTCCCATACTTCCCTATTTGGTCCCTAAGATAATAATTACTCTCCCTCTTCCCTTTGATAATTCCCCATTTATTAGGCATTCATTCAAGAGACATTTATTGAGCACCTTGTATTAGCCAGGCACTATTTTAGACACTAGTAATTCAAGTGAACAGAAAATAATCCCTGCATTCATATAGCTTACATTTTAGTTCCAAGGTCTACTTTATTTCCTCCCCAATTATTGATAGTTCAAAGGATACTCACTCTATCTTGCCTGATGACCCCAAATGTAACCTCCTAAATAAAATAGCGTGAGTTGGTGTATTTTCAAGATCTAAACTGTTTAGTGTTATTTATGGTCACCATGTAAAATTTCAAGAGAAAAAGAGAAGAAGGTTTGACACCTCAGGAACAGAAGCCCATATTGGAACTCAGTTAAAATAGGAAATAATGCTTCTGGATACAATATGGAGAGTATTTCTTGAAGCAGTCATAATCAAGCCTCTGTAACTGGTTAAAAAAAAAGGCTTCACATAAACCAAATGATGACAAAACCCAAGCAGCAAGGCCATGGAACACTTCTCAGCAGGTGTAATCTATGAGGACAAAATTAAATGATGGAATCCATTGTTTTATTTTACTTTCCTCCATCCCATGATAATTCCAAGAACCCAGGCATGGCTCTCTTAGATACAAAACCAGTGGAGTCTTGGATGAATGGATTCACTCATTAAGTGCTCATTAAAAGGAAACAGAACTTTGGAAGCAGGAACCATGTGGTCCCCACATAGAGAAGCTACAACAGTGTTCCAGTCGAAAGCCCAAAGGGGGATGAAGCTAAGAGCTCAGAAGAAGAGAAGCAGGGTGATAGGAGGGCTGGCCCAAGGGAAGTAGTGAGAGTAGAAACTGAAGGCAGATTCCAACTGTGAGTCAAGACCTAGATTGTCATAAGTTCATGGGAGAACCTCCTCCCCCTCCCCCCACCAGGAGACATGCAGGGGACTAGAGAAAGAAGAAAATAGAGTGACTTGGCTTCTGCAGTTAAGCAGGTCATGGTTGGGGCCTAAGTTGTTATTTTAAATTCACAGTGTGAAATCATAATTATCCTGTGATGTTTGTCTTGAAAACCTAGCTGTTTCTGCCTCTGCCATTCTGAGAGTGAGAGAAACTGATGGAATCATTAGTGGACGCCCCAGTATCGTAGGTGTCTCTGTCACCATCCTCACCAGATCCACATTTTGTTCTACTTAGTGAGTAGTGGGTGGGCTGTAACTGACAGAAGAATCTAAATTACCATCGTGTCAAGCACAAGTCTAAACTAGGTCTGCATGACTTCATAGGTTTAGGGCAAGGGTTAAAAAAGATCTAATTTTAGCAGATAGAAATGTGCAGAAGTGATGAGAGCCAAAAAAAAGATCCTTATTATTCAATAAGGGATCCTACTGAGACACCTAGAGCACCTTGAGTTTTTAATACCTTTTAAAAATCACTTATCTTCAAGCTTGTTTACTACCTTATCTTATTTATGGTCGGAAAAACCCAGCCTACCATCTCAACCTTGTCACTAGCTGTCTGACCTTGGTCTAATTACTCTTCCTTTTTGGATCTCAGATTCCCAAATGAAAGCAATAATAACTACCTTTCAAGGCTGATGTAAACATTAAATGAAATAGTACAAGTGTGAAGGTTTAGTAGGCTACATTCTATTGTAGCTTCTCAATATTTGCTTAATGATAAATGATTGTATGAATGAATAATCATTAAATGGGAAAACATTTCTTTCCTTTTCTTATACACTCTCATTCCAGAGTCATCTAAGACATGAACATGAAAAATAAAAACTATTTGTTTTTTCATCTGAATTTATAGTTTACGAAATGAGGCTTTATGTATCTCATTTAATCCTCATAAAAGCCCTTGAGAGACAGTCTAGGCAGGGGTTGTCATTTCCATCTTACAGAAAGTGATGTAAAGGGCAGTGATTTTTATTATCTAAATCCATTAAAAGAAGAAAGGAAGGAAGAAAGAAAGAGTGGGAGGGGAGAAAGAAGAAAGGAGGATGGGAGGGTGGGAAGAAAGAAAGAAAGGACTCAAGCTCATATCTTCCAACACTAATTCCAAATTCTTTCCATTTTGAAAACTACCATTCCATATATCCTTGAAAACTGAGCAACTCATCTGCCATCATTGGACCAGGTATTAACACAATCAAAATAGACATTTCCTTCCTGACTAGAACTGATTAATGGCTACATCTGTCTGCAATATCACTCCTGGACAACACAAAGGAGACTTTTTCATATCAAGCTGTCAGAAAAGATTCAAACTCCGAGAAAGCAATCTGTTAATTATCTTCAGTTGTGCTAACTCCAAGATGGCTTCTAGGGGAGAGAAGATTAAGACACACAGTCATTTCAAAGTGACATTCTCAGTGTTCTGACCTGCCAGTCAGTACCTAGAACAATTGCAGATGAAGCCATGGGTAGGTTTATGATGAAGAAGAGCTTTCAGATTAGACATCAAAGAGGTAGACTAAGTCAGAAAATCCAAGAACCCCTGGCTACCTAAATGGAACAATGTCCTGAAATCAAGCAGAAAAATTATGAGTGAGGGATGCATAAATATTTACTGAACGTCTACTGCATACTGAAGTGAAAACTCTAGATATAGTATCCAATTTAATCCCTCCATATACATGAAAGTTAGATATTTTTAATCCTTATTGTACACATAAAATCCCGTAGCTCACAGAATTTAGATAACTTGTCTGAGTGGCTGAGATTCAATTTAAATCCCGACCTGCCTGAACCCAAAGCCCATGTTTTTATTGCTGACCAAGAATTTTCAACTAGCAGTCCACAGAGGAGAGTAGGGCTGACAGTAGAAAAAACTACAGTTATTCACATCCCATTCTAACTCCAATATCCTGATTCCATACATCCAAGATGGAGCCCATATTTCTGTATCTTGAGCAAGTTTTCTGGGTTATTAAAAGGGACACCTGAATATGAAAAGTTATGCTATGTTGCCTACTCAGGAGACAAGGACATATTTCTTACAGATGTGGTACTTGATGTATTTAGCACTTAGCTGGTGTAATAGGTATAGATTGCACCTTGACACCCAAGGTACAATAAAGATCCAATTTCCCTATATTTGCAGATCAAATTATTCTCTTTCAAATTCTCACTTACCTTCATTAATTGGTGATTTTTATGACCTTACAACATGCTAGAAGCTCTCAAGATTATTCAAAAGTTAGGAAGCAGCCTTTTCTTCAGACCCCTCACAGTGTTGACCATTACCCAACTGGCCGCATAATGTAGGTTCTCCCCATTCACACCAGCCAGGGAGTCACCAGGTCTTCCCAGAGACACTCTGTGGCTCCCAGGCTGGGTCGTGAACTCGCATTCTTTTAAGACCTGACACTCCCTGTGTACTACTAAGGTTCTCACTTATCTAAGGAAACTGAAAGTGCAATTATTCTTTCCAGTCTCAGGAAAGTTCCCTTAATCTCCTCTTAACCCGCCAAGCAAAGGAGCCCTTACTTTTAATGCTAAGACCACTGTCCACTTGTCTTTCTTCACACTTTGTCCTTAACAGGGACACAGAATGGTTAACTAGGATCTATAAACTATTTTAGGTCCAAGAATTAAAAGTAGCAAATTTTGTCTTTTATGGGAATCAGATCAGTGTAAAAATGCATGAGTTAGTCTTATATCCCCAAGGCTGAAAAACTACTTCTTCAAAGCAACAGGATACAAAACACAAGTTTGGGTCTTCCTATTCTGCTACATTAAATTCTCATTAACCCACCTTGCCACATTGTTTACAGACTTGGAGGCAAAATGAGATAGCATTCAAATCAATGTGCATGCGCTTGGCCATAACAGGTGCCTAATTTCGAGTGAGCAAAATATGGAAAACAAAACAACTAAAAAACATGGCCCCTCACAAAGCTTCTATAACACTATTGTGAAATGACTCGGAACTTTCACACAGTGAGATTACTTTCTTTGTTCTATTATTCACCCCCTCCTACACTCTTTGAATCTAGGTTTTCTACCCTGGCCCTCCCCAAAAAATTAAATTAAAATACTAACATAGAACAAACTAAGATGTGGCAAGGTACTCTGAAAACTGGAAAACTTTATAACAATGTGCCACATTTTCTAAAGAATAAGAAAAAAGTAAGAATTTTATCACCTCACTTCTGGCTTCACCTTATCTTTCCACCCTAATTTTTTCTTTGTCCCACTGTCATTATCCACTCAGGCATTAATTGGTTCTGACCTTATTGAGTTCAAGGTAGCTGAGGATAATGCTTTAAATCCTCTCTGTAATAAGATGAGATATTAAACAAACAAGCAAAAATCATAGGAACCTTATTTCCAGGAATCTGCCATGCCAAGTCAAGTGCTTCATAGAGAAATATAACCTTTAAGGGAGACAGAAGAGGTAGAGATTGAGGAATAGCTTTAAAGGGTCTGGATGGAAGAGAGAGAACAAAATAAAGAGAAAAAATCTACAAGAAGGGGTAGGATTCGAACAAAATGTCATATATAATAGACAATGGTGATGCCTGGTCAGATCACTGTTCATATTGGCAAGCAGGAAAAGACAAAACTGGAAAATACAGGTGGCTAATAGACTACAAAAACTGTATGAGAAAAAAGTATATGCGATGTCCAAGTGGGATTTATTGCAGGTATGCAATACTGATTCAATATGTGAAAACCAATCAGTGCAATCAACTTAACTTTTATAAGGCATTAACTTCAGCTAATGACAATGTATCTGTATTCATTTATTCATTATAATAAATGTACCATAATAATATAGGATGCTCATGATTGGGGGAATGGGTGAAGAGTATGTAGAAACTCTGTGCTATCTTCATAATTCTGTAAATCTAAACTAAAGTCAAAATTAAAAATTGAAATTAATTCTAAAATTAAAAGTAAGTAAATAAATAAATAATTTCTTTTTCCAAAAAAAGATAAATCAGGGAAATAAAAGTTATTACAAGTCAAAGAACTTTACAAGTGACCAATTCAAGGCCATTCAACTGGTTCTGACTGAGTTAGAATCAGATTTGAGATCTGAGTGATTCTTGGCCTAGTGAAGTAAACCAAAAGAATCAAATCAAAACAAGTGATAAGGAAATGCAATGCTTAGAATATCTTCTTCCAAATAAAAACAGAGATTTAAGGTTATCTCCCCTTATGATTT
Source organism: Canis lupus baileyi (assembly GCF_048164855.1). Classification (NCBI taxonomy): domain Eukaryota; kingdom Metazoa; phylum Chordata; class Mammalia; order Carnivora; family Canidae; genus Canis; species Canis lupus. Next base: position 25,604,544 of record NC_132851.1, on the reverse strand, counting down.
TTAGAGAATATAAATGAAGCTCAGCCAAAGACAATGTGTTAACCAATGATGATGCCAACAGGAAGAAAAGTGTTTGGAATATGTTTCTTTTTCAAATTAGATAGATTTTCTTGGGTTGGCTTAAGGGACATTAAACATTCCACCCCCAAGCCCTAGAAGAAATGATTATATTACAGACATGAAATAACTGTTCTTTGCAATCATGAAGTATTTCAAGATTTATAAAGAGCATTGGGTTTGTCAAGAGATCATGGTTACTGCTTCTGACTTTGAGTCTAAAGCTCACCGGCTGGGATCCCATCAGGGCTGTGCACTCTGCCTGTGTTAGCTCATTCAACTCTCACAAGAATGCTATGAAGTCAAGACATCAGACATGTTTTCAAGGTTGAGCAACTGCCCTTCCAAGTGGTGAGATGACTTGCCCAAAGTCATGCAGGGGAATTAGAACCCAGGTATATTGGAACTCCTGAGTGGCTCAGCAGTTGAGTGTCTGCCTTTGGCTCAGAGCATGATCCTAGGTCCAGTGATTGAATCCTGTGTCGGGCTCCCTGCGGGGGCCTGCTTCTCCCTCTGCCTGTCTCTGCCTCTCTCTCTGTGTCTCTCATGAATAAATAGAATCTTTGAAGAAAAAAAAAAAAAAGAACCCAGGTATATTTATTCAGAAACTATGGCGACTTTTTCACTCTGTGACCTTAGACAAATTATTATTTTTATTTTTCAAACACTCTATAGTGATTATCATGTGCTGGTCACAATTCTATACACTTCACAAATAGGAATTTATTTAATACTCATAATCATTTATTAGGTAGATGTTATTAATATCCCTATTTTCAAATAAAGAAACTGACTTCATCTTCTGAGCCTCTGACTCCTTTTCTAAAAGGGATTTCTAAAATCTCCCACAGTTTCGAGCAGTCATTGATTCAATAAGCAGTAAGTCTCCAAGGTCAATCTCCCCAGCTGTGTGCCTCAGACAAGGCCATTCTGAGGACTGACCAAACTCCTTTGAAGTAGCGTCTATAAATTCAAGCCAAAACAATGAAACAAAAACTCATCAAATTTAATTTTCCTTGGGAAAGTTATAGCAAGCAGAGAGATGGCATCAGGTGACATTTGTGCAAGTTGCTATTTTAATACATATTCATTTGAAAGAGTAACTGAGAATATAATAAAGACGTGAAAAGATCCAAGAAGTTTCTGTTAAAAGGACTCCATCTTTCTTGCACCTTTTACTTAATAAAAAGAAAAAATAAGGAGGACAGCAAGAGAGGGATGGAGAGAAAGAAAAGAGGGAGAAGAAAAGAGAGAGTAGAAAGAAGAAGGAAAGGTGGGAGGGAGGGAAGAAAAGAAGGCAGGAAGGAAGAAAGGAAGAGAGGGAGGGAGGAGAAGAAAAAAGAGAGAGTAGATAGAAGGAAGAAAAGATGAGAGGAGAGAAAAAGAGGGAGGGTTAGAGAGAGTAAGACAGAAGGAAAGAAAATTAAGAAAAGGAGTAAAATAACCCTTATAGAGACTAATGGAAAACTGAAATAAACAACATACCAAGAAGTGTAATAAAGAGTGTCAGCTAAACCTGGGATCAAATATTTCTCTCATCCCTTAAGAACTATATGACCATCAACAAGTTACTTAACTGCTCTAATAACAGTTTCTTTACCTGAAAAAGTCAGAACACTTTCTTCTTTCTGGTATTTTTAAGTAAATGAAATAGTGTATGTGAGTAGTCTAGTAATGTGCCTAGCACCCAGCAAGTACTAACCAAAAGTTAACTCCATAGATGTCTCACCTAATGGTGAGCCTAAAGAGCTGACTGTGCCCACACTAATAAAGTGAGGTTTAAGAACATAATAAAAAATGCAAATTGAGAACCTTAGTTTGAACCATCACAACAAAAGTAGTATTTGGATGGCCATTCTCAAAACCAGATGGAATCAGGGGAGCCTTAAATTTAGAAAGAATTATTCCTGCACTGAAGAAAACATTGGGAACTCCAGTTGACCCATCCTAGCTAGTTCAGATTCCTTAAAAGAATGAGTAAAAGGAGGCTCAGACTGGTATATCTTAGATATTCTAAGCACTGTCAGCTCAAGAAAATATTAAGTATACCAACGGTTTCTTCAGTGTCATTGTTCAGTCATGTAAAATATGAACATCAAAGTCTGTAAATTATATTCTTCCCATTATGAGGCATGGCCTGTCTCCTAAGTGCAAATGCCTGAGACTTCTATCAGGTAGGCTTTAGATAAAGAACCTATATATTCCAGAAAATTCTTCTGTTTCCATCCTTCAGGCAACATTTCATTTATGCTCACACCATCAAACAGTCTTTACTACTAAAGGTCTGGGTTCAAATTCCAGCCTTTTAAGTTATTAACCTTGTGTACATTATACAATCTCTCTGAGTCTCAGTTTTCTCATTTAAAATTTAAAGTGAAGACTATTGTCTTTATAGAGAATCAAACGATCTGATACAAATAAATTGCACACATTCATCGCACAACAGGTACTAACATATTTACTCACATTGATAATTATTGTCATCTCTGAGCTCTGTTCTTTATGAATGTTCCCAGACAATTCCATTAGGAACCCATCATGTTCCCATGCTCAGACACCATATCTAAAGTCCTGTCCTTCTGAGATGGTTTCTAATTTCCTAATCCAGATGACTTCTGGTAAGTCCTTCACCAAGAGCTTCTAGGAAATACTACCATTGGAAATTGTGCAAAAGAAAAAAGTCCTATCCTGCATTTAAGCAAGATAAGAGTTAAAAATAAATGTCTTGTCACTAACCTTGCAAAGGGAGAGATGGTTATTCCACATGTTGGTTAATGATTAGGAAGAATATGCTGGTAGCTAAGGGGATTGATTTGCAGATTATCAAATGACTCAGGTTAATCAGAAGGAAGGATGGCCACAAGGAGAACCAACACCAAGGTGTTCAACAATGTGCAGAAGCGAGTACATAAGGTAACTCACGTTGTCAAGAATAACATACACGAAACGAGCATTCTGGAATTTGAAGAACTTATGATTCTATTCATGCATTCTAATGGCATCCTGGAGATAATTAAAATGTCTCAAAAACTAGTAAGTGAGATGTCAAAGCAGATAACTCAATAGGGATGTCAGCTTTCTGTATAACAGCCGTCAAAACAGTGACTAAGATTTAAGGCTGGAATGATTTTCTCTTTCCTTGGCCAATTGATGGGATGACAGTGCCTTCGTTTTGCTACTCAATAAAGTGTAGCCTTTGGAAGAGATGGAGGGGCAAGAATGGTAGGAAGCTGAGCTGCTTGGACCAATATATTCCAGTAGGTTCAACCATGAACTGTTGCAAAGACCTAGTTTTATCTCTTCTTTCTATGCCAGAAATAACTTCCAAAACTGCAAAAAGTAATTCATGTTCTTCCCTGATCAAAATTCTTCAGAACAGTAACATTTTTGGGGATGCATAATCTTTTGTGACCTATCTTTCAATCATCAGATGTGCGGCTTTTCATGAGATTTGCCAACAAAATTAATTGACCGCCTTATCTCCACCCTTTACCCGTATCTGTTCTGTGTATTTATCTGAGATACCGTTGAAAATTTTATGTCCCAGTTCAGAGTCCCAGGAGGCTCACTCTTACATGTCACACCATGTATGATGATGTAGCAGTTAAGAGCATGGACACTGAAGCCAAATCACATGAATATGTGCGCCAATCCAATAACTAACTATGGAGCTCTTGTCTATGAGTTAACATTCTGAGTCCCAGATTCCTTCTCAGTAAATCAAGTGTAATAACACTACCTAACTCTTAGGATTGTTATGAGCATTTAGTCTGTTAATACACATAAAGTTGCTAGTAAAATAAATGTCATGATTTGGGATTTAACAAACACAGTCATCGTGGACTCCAGTCTTTGTGGTGGTTCTGTGGAAAGAACACAGGCCCTGGAGTCACGGAGACCAGATACTGAAGCCCATCTCATCTGCTAATCATCTATTTGCCACTTAAAAACACCCGAAGCATTCCTGCACCATTTCTTTTATGCACTGGAAATGAAAGTCTCTACAGCACAGAGTTTGAGGAGAAAATAAGATCAAAATCACAACATGCCAAAACCACAATGAGATATCACCTCATAAATATTTGGATGGCTTTTATTAAAAAAAAAAAAGAAAGAAAACACATACACAAAAAGATAAGGAGTGTTGACCAGGATGTGGGGAAGAGGGAACCTTTATACTACTATTGATGGGGATGTAAATTTGTGCAGCCACTAAGGAAAACAGTATGGAATTTCCTCAAAAAATTGAAAATAGAACTACCAAATGAAACAGCAATCTCACTTCTGGGTATATATTCAAAGGAATTGAAATCAGGACCTCACAAACATCTGTATACACATGTTTACTACAGCATTATTCATAATAGTCAAGACATGGAAATAACCTCAATCTCTATCAGTAGGTGAGTGGCCAAAGAAAATGTGGTACATACAATGTATACAATGTACATACAATATTATTCAGCCTTTAAAGAGAAGGAAATCCTGTCATTTGTGACAACACAGATGAATCTTGAGGACACTGTGCTAAGTAAAAAACAAAAAACAAAACAAAACAAAAAAATGAAACCAAGACACAGAGGAACAAATACTACATGATCCCATCTACATGAGAGATCTTAAATAGTCAAACTCATAGAATCAGAGAGTAAAATGGTGGTTATCAAGGGATGGGGGAGGGAAGAATGGGGGAGATGTTGGTCAAAGGGTACAAAGTTTCAGGTATGTAAGTTGAATGAGTCCTGGAAACCACTGTATAGCACAGTGCCTGTGGCTAACATCATTGTATCATATACTTTAAAATTGCTAAGAAAATAGATCTTATGTTAAATGATATAATAATAATAATAATAATAATAATAATAATAATAAAGAAGGCGGAGGGAACTTTTGGAAGTGATGGATATGTTTATGGCATTAGTTGTGGTGATTATTTCATTGTATATATTTATCTTCAAACTCACTTGTATGCATTAAATATGTGTAGCTTTTTGTATGTTTATTATCATGTCTCAATAAAGGGGTTTTTTTAGAAAAAAAGATTGGAAGTCATCACTTCCAGCCTTACAACAAGAAAAAGACTAAACAAATGGAAAATCAATAACTTTTCTCACACCCATCAAAGAATTGAGGTCACAGGGCATCTAGAAAGACAGCTGAATTCTAGAGAATCACATGCTAGTGGAAGAAGATAAAACAAAATCATGTAAAATACTGCATTAAAACTAGAGAAGATAGAAAAGGCAATATAAACTAAGGAACATGTGCAGCCATCTAACTCAAATCTATGAGAAAATAAACATCCTATTGATTAAGTGCCAGCAGCCCTCAGGACCTGGGTTAGGTTCCTTGTATATATTATCTCCATTCTCCCATCAGCCTCTGAATGTTATCCTTATCTTTGTCTTCCAGATCAGAAAACTAAGGCTTAGGCAGGAGAAGTATGCCTGATGTCCCACGGTTAACATATGCCAGAGCTGGGATTTGAATTCCAAAAGTTGTCTTCTTTTTACCATACCAAACCAGTGGTTCCAAGGGCCACATTGACTCCAAAGAACAAATCTATAAAAAATAAAAAATAACAAATTCTGGATTTGGATTAGTAGGAACAGGCCATCCGACTGAACACGCAAAAACAAGGAAGGGCCCAAAGTCTCAGGAGTTGCTTAATTCTCATTTGTCTGCAAAATCACAGACTTGTTTAACATTCCATGACAGTCACTGGCAATCAACATTTACAACACTGAAACCTGGACTTAATTATCGAGGGTTTATTATTCATTTCAGCCACACGTATTGAGCACTTATTGAGAGATATAAGGCCCAATGTGAGGTTATGTGAAAGAAACAATGATGAATAACAATTATGACAATATTAAAGCCTTACATTTGTAAGGAGCTTTACTCTCAATGGAAGACTCTCACATATGTTATCACACATAATCCTCACACACCAGTGAGAAGTAATTTATTATCCCAATTTTGCATATGAGGAAGCGTGTATATCTATGATATCGTGATTTACAATAAGAATTATATGTTTGGCCTACCTCCTCTTTTCTGGCACAGAGCTCCTGAAACGTTTGTAATTTCCTAAGTGATAAGAATCATCAAGGTGTCTTTTGTTATGTTAATGAAGTTACCCCAAAAGGAAGGGGTTCTGAGAGTAGAGAGTCTCAGGTTGGTGAACACTGGAGGTGTGGGAAGAATGGCGTACCCATACCCGGAGAGGGTGTGGAAGTTCCATTCCCCTTCCCACATACCTTGTCCTATGTATCTTTTTTCTGGCTGCTCCTGAGTTATATCCTTTCAAAGTAAATTGGTGATCTAGTGAGTAAAATATTTCTGAGTTCTGTGACCTGCTATAACAATTAATCAAACCCAAGGATGGGGTCATGAGAACCTCCGATTTGTAGCTCAGAAGAACAGGTAACAATCTGAACTTGTGTCTGAAGGTGATGATGGCTTTATAGAAATAATCTCTACACCTGTGGAATCGGATGCGCTCTCCAGGTAGGCAGCGTCCAAATTGAGTTAAGTTATAAGTCACCCAGATTATGTCAGAAGAGTACTGACATTGGTTGGTGGACACACCCATTCGAATTGGGTATGAGAACACAAAAAAAACGTGTGAGGTCACACAGTCAGTATTTGGTACAACTGAGTTTTTTTTTTTTTTTAAGATTTTATTCATTTATTTGAGAGCACATGAGAGAGAGAGCATGAGCTGGGGTAATAGAGAAAGAGGCAGAAGCAGACTCCCTGCTGAGCAGGAAGCCCAACACAGGGCTCAATCCCAGCACCCCGGGATCATGACCTGAGCCAAAGGCAAATGCTTAACCAACTGAGCCACCCAGGTGCCCTGGTACAACTGAGATTTGAACTCATTGTTTCTCATAGGGAAAAAGCCATTTCCTGAGTTCTCAGGGTTTGTCACTCTATGAAAGAGAAACAGAAAAAGAACTTGAATGTGAGGCAGAGTGTTGAAAAAAATCTTATGGAAGATAAGGAAAAGGAGAGATAGGCACTGCCCTCCCTTCCCTCTCAATTTTTTTCCTCTGGCTTGGCAGCCTAACTGGGGGGACTAAACTTTCCCAGCAGAAGACACCATTTGCACTGAGGCAACTCAGGTATACAAGAGATGCAGTCCATGGAAGCATGTAAGAACTATAAACAGATCTAAACTCAAAAGGACTCGGACTGTAAGGTTTGTAAGGGAGAGATTCTGAATAAAATGAAGAAGGGTTTTTTTTTTTGCTCAAAACCTGACCCTGTCATGGACAAAGACCATGAGCAAATTAGAACTGGTGCATTAGTCTACTTATGAGACAGGACTCTGAATAATTTATATCTAAGCCTTGGCAGGTGGGAGGCCATGCACCAATACTGTCTGAACTCAGAGTAGGTCTCTAAACAGCTATCAGAGCCTTTCAAGGCTGATGGCTATATATGAAGGGAAAAAAGGAGACACAGCTAAAGAATTCCTCACTCAGCTGCTGCGCTGCAACCCTTTGCACTTTTGTGTCTGAGGAGATGGATTTCTGCATTTCCCAGGGAGACTGGGCCAAGTGTCAAGGGCCAATGATCCCTCGTCTCATGGCATGAAGTATGCCAATTGATATCAATATTTGTTCTAACTGATTCTGATTTATCTCTTTCTCATTCTGAGATGCTATGATGACTCAAGGACCTATCTGGGAATATGTAAGAATTTGGTGGGTTTCCCTGGCACATTCTGCACCTTACCTCCCAAGCTACTCACAGCCTGAGCAATAGGATTGAGCTACTTGGAGGTGGGTGGCAGTGGAGTTCTTCTGATGATTAGTAACAAAGGTCAGGAATAGATGAGTAGGTGAACTTGGAAGACATATAGGTAAGAACTATGACAGTGAGTAGTAAGGCGCTCTATATCCAGCCTAGCATGTGCTGGAGAGAAAAGAGAGAAAGAATCTCCAAAGCACTGCATACAGGTCATTTCTGATTCACATCATTGCATTTTCAGCAATGTTTTGCCTAGGTAGTTTATATCTTTTCAAAACTACCACTGCTTCCATATACAAATGAGCCCATGTGTGCCATTTGGTCTTCTGGAGTCCTTGGCATAGCCATATGTAGTCTTTCTACAAGTAAGAGATGCCTTCTATGTTTTCCTGCTGGCTACCATTGGACTGCTAGAGTTTCTACAATATCCTTGGGAACTCCTTGGCACATTAGATTCTAACAGTCCTAACAAGCACGATGGCTGTTTTGTCATCGATTCTCAAGCATGGCCATGGCCAACTGTTGCTGAGCCTCAGATACAAAGGTACAAAAGCTCCATGATGGATTATTCTTTCTATTATAAGAAAAAGAATACGAATACCTCTTATCTTCACAGGAGACAAACCTGAGTTCACAAAGAGACATATGCAAAATATGGGCATCATGCTCTCTCATGTCTAAGATTTTCTCATTCAACCAAGTTTATCTACTTGGTTCTTCCCTCTGTTTTCTTCCAGATGCTCCTTATTCTCTAATGCAGCCCTAGCCTTGTTATTTTCTAAGCGTGCTTTAATTTCAATGGTCAAAACAGCTTACTCTAAAAATAAAACTCTTATTCTGCTATTTTTTTAACAGATGGGATTATCAAATAAAAGTCATTTAGAGAGAACGCAAAAAATACCTAAAATAAGGCAAAATTTACCACAGGAAAATTAACTCCAAACACTGTACAGCAGTCTGCTTGTAGCTAAGCTATTTTGCTACACAAAATATGAATGACTACCCTTTTTTTTCAAGTGTTCTCTAAACATTTATTCATATAATGTATACATAGAGTTTAAAATTTTTTGAGGAAAGATCTTAAATGCACTTCATTTGGGTGGATCCTTTGAACAAGGCCATCTAAAGAGAATGCTACTTCATTCTTATCTGTACAGGGAAAAAAAACTTACTTAGATGATGGAGAAGGAGCTAAAAAGTATTCTCTGTCCCTGCAAGCACACAATCAGAAGAAATGTACATTTATGAACAAAAAATTATGAAGTCAGACAAGATTCTGTTAAACACCAAATTTCTTCCACTCTGATTCAGATACCAGAAACATTTAAGGCAATAATTTCAAACCCCCGCCCCCAGGTGTCCTGCAAAATGTCATTTCCTGGTGACCTACCCACCTGAAGTTGACTCCAGTGTCTTTTTGACATCAGCAGTGTTTTTGGTTGTCAAACGACACTTGATTTCCCTCTTCCTCTGGCTCCTACTTGATGACTTTCATTGATAATGGTATAATGGCTCCTCAAAATCTTTGCTGAAAAGTAAGGAAAGCATTTCAAATTCACTTTACAAGTAAAATGAAGGGAGAAGGATGAAAGAGTTTATGTGATTCCCCTTTGCCAATGATACAACAGCCTCCTTCTCTTTCCCCATCCAGGTGGCACTACCCTGGGCCCTCCCCTCCCTAAGCATCCAAATTCTACCTGTCGATTGAGAACTAGCTTGTAGCCCACCCCACCCATGAAGGCTTGTGTGATCATTCTACCATGATTAACTTCATCTATCTGTGGAAAAACTTCAACAGACTGGGCACCACCACCTAACGTTAGAGTGTATACTACTTCTTTTCTGTGCCAGTTAGTCTGTTTTTCTGTCCATGTTGAATAAACTTGAATCAGGAACTATATGATACAGCAAAGTGGAATAATATGGAATTGAGAGTCAAGGACACTGGGTTTGAATCTCAGCTCTGCCACTTGGCAGAAGTATTAGTTGGGAATTGGTTTTTAAAAAAAAAAAACAAAACCAGAAAAACCTGTACTAACATTGGCTTATACAAATAGATATTACTTTTCTTCACATAACATTGCCACAAAAGGCAATACAAGTTTGCTGCAGCTATTCACAGATATCATTAAGACCCTAGACTCCTTCTGTTTCATTGGTCCCCTTCACTTGCATCCTCATGCCTATAGACTCGTGGCTACAAATGCCTGCTGAACTTCCAGGAATTACCTCCAGGTCCTAAGGAAAACAGCAGGGAAAACACAATGGTAGTTAAAAAAAAAAAAAAAAATAGAGTGTTCCAGTTGAAGTGGTCCATTTTTAATCAGGAAACCAAAAGTTTTCCTGGAATCCCCACCAGCAGTCTACATGTCATTGATCAGAACTGGGTTTAACAACCTCCATTAGCCAGAAGAGGGCTGAAAAGAAAAGAAAGGAACTCAGGAAAGTTAAATAATCTCTTTCAACCTCAGTTTCCAAATCTTCAAGATAGGAGAAAACATTCCTGCCTCGGGTTTTCTGAAAGTTAGTGACTGGCACATAGCAGGTACAGGTGCTTGATAAATTTTAAAAAATAATAATAAATAAATTAGAAGTGTAGTGTAATTATTGAACACCTTCAATGACCTAGTCACAAAAAAAAAATAGATGCCATTTACAGAGCTTACTTTGAGCTAATAACTGTGCAAAACCCTGTGGATAAAAAGATAATTAAAACATAATCTTTGCCCTCAGGGAAGCAATAATCTAACAGGAAAAACATGTAAGTTCAATGAAATGTAGCAAGTTGCTCTGTGACTATATTTACAAAGGGAAATGGGGAGCATGGAAGAAAGGGACTAATAGTACCTATGGATTTAGGGAGGGCTTCATGGAAGAAGTGACGAACAACTGAAACATAAGGAAGGTGTAGGAATTACCCAGGGAAAGAAGAGAGAAGAGTATCCAAGAGGAGATATCAACATATGCAAAAGTACACAGCTATGAACAAGCTGAGCAGTTTCATGGTAAGGCACAAAAAATGACAGGCATGGATTAAAGATGACTCACTTTCTTTTTTTTTAAAGATTTTATTTATTTATTCATGAGAGACAGAGAGAGAGAAAGAGAGAGAGACAGAAAGAGAGAGAGAGAGGTACAGGCACAGGTAGAGGGAGAAGCAGGCTCCATGCAGGGAACCCGATGTGGGACTCCATCCTGGGACACCAGGGATCACGGCCTGGGCCGAAGGCAGGCACTAAACCACTAAGCCACCCAGGCATCCCTCAAGATGACTCACTTTCTATTCCTGAAAGTTACTGTGGTAGTATTTGAATATGTGCCAAGCCCTACTCCACCTGGCACACAAGCCTCGCCACCTCCTACAATTCACATCCTGTGTAATCCCTGTCCATTTCTGGGCTGGATCCTGTGACTTAACTTCCAACAAACAGAATACAGCAAAAATGATAGAACATCACTTCCATGAGTAGGTTACAACAGACTATTACTATTCATCTTGCTGGTATTCTTTCCCTTGCTGTGTGTCTTCTCCAGCATTTGCTCTGTTGGAGAGGTCACGTGGCAAAGAATAGAGAGCAGCCTCTGGCTAACAGTCAGCAAGAAATGGAGACTTTCTGCGCAACAGCCCATAAGGAGCTGAATCTTGTCAGCAACCACGTGAGTGAGCTTGCAAGTGGACTGCCCCATTTGAAGCTCAAAACAAAGGCAGGCCAAGGGGATAACCTGGTTTGAGCCTATCAGAGCCCCTAAAGTGAAGGCCCCAGTTGAGCCATGCCTGGGTTCCTGATGACAGAAACTGAGCTAATAAATGGTTATTGTTTTTTTTTTTTTTGAGGGGGGGTAGGTTTTATTTGTTTTTTCTTTTTAAAAATTCAATTAATTAATATATAATGTATTATTAGTTTCAGGGGTAGAGTTCAGCTATTCATCAATTGCATATAACACCCAGTGCTTATTACATCACATGCCCTCCTTAACTCATTTCCCTTCCCCACGGCCCTCCAGCAACCCTCAGTTTGTTGCCTATAATTAAGAGTCTCTTATAGTTTGTCTCCCTGATTTGTCTCTTATAGTTTGTCCTCCTCTGATTTCGTCTTATTTTATTTTTCCCTCCCTTCCCCTATGATCCCTCTGCTTTGTTTCTTAATTTCCACATATGAGTGAAATCATTATTGTCTTTCTCTGATTGACTTACTTCACCTAGCACAATACCCTTTAGTTCCATCCATGTTGCTGCAAATGGTAAGATTTCATTTTTTTGATGGCTAAGTAGTATCCCATTGTATATATAGACACATTTTCTTTATCAATTCATCGGTTGGTGGACCTCTGGGCTCTTTCCATAGTTTGGGTATTGTGGACATTGCTGCTATAAATACTGGGGTGCAGGTGCCCCTTAGGATCACTACATTTGTACTCTTTGGGTAAATACCTAGTAGAGCAATTGCTGGGTCATAGGGTATCTCTAGCTTTAACTTCCTTTTTTTTAAGCCACAAGGTTTTGGAGTTACTTGTTACACAGCAATAGCTAACCAGTTACAGTTACAAGATTTTATTAAATGTCTATGCAATACCTCACTATTGTCATACTTCCCACATAAGAAATTCTAATTTATCAAATTGATCCTACTCTCTTTTTCTGACTATTTCTCCCTCTCCCCTGGCCCTCCTATTGCCCCACCTCCAAGCATTATTGCTGCACACTCATCAAAAGTACCCTCCCCATTTCTTCTCTGCACACCAAGTTCTAACTCCTGAACTGAGTCCACCTGGACTGCACCACTTCTCTCTTTCTAGACATTAGATTCCTCTGGACTCCTGCACCTTTGGTCTGTAGTTCACTCTCTACCACTTGAATCCTTCATGGACTTGAGGCAGTTTTGTATCATAGATATTTTACCCAATATATTATGCTCTAATGTGTACAAAGTTTCTAAAAAAACATTTTGGCCAACCTTCTATTTTCTTTTGCATATCTCTGAGGCAACAATATTGGTCTTCTAGAATTATCTGAACATATAAATAATGAGAGGATTTTTAATATGTATTCATTCAATTATTATTTATAATGTATCTATGCTGCTGCTCCAGGCACTATATGTAGTAGAAGTTTTTTAAAAATGGCCCCTTCTGTTAAGCAACAAATAATCTGGCAGGAAAAAATTTTAAAAATTGCTCTAATTGGCCTCACTAGCAGGATCATCAGACAGGTTCTTTACAAGAGTCACAGGGCATAAGAGCTACAGGTATCATTGGCGGCTTCCCTGAGAGTCAGGCCACAGAGAGAATTTGGTACACAGAAGGTTTTTTAAGAGCACCCTTGCGATCAAGCCCTGTGGAGAAGGAAGTAGGAGTGGACAGAGTGAGTAATCAAGACATAATATCAGCCATATAGTAGTATCGTTGAACACTATGGGAAGCTCTGGAGCTAGGATGGCCCTTCAAAGCAGTCCCACATTGGAACAGGATGGCCAGGCCCATCTACCCTGCTTCAATCATTCAGTGAAAGTGGATAAGCCAAAAGGGATGTGAACTCAGGTGAGTCAGCTGTGTCCAGCCGAGCAGCCTTGAAGGGCAGGTAGCTGAAGACCATGTGCTAACAGCTCTTCCAGCTGCTGGGGAAGGATGCCCTTCCTTAAAAAAGAGGATCTGGGCATTACAGAATCCATCAAACCTGGAGATAAAGAAGTAGTGACTGTGCATTTGCAAGCCTGATTGGACAGGGATGGAGAAAGGACAATGACTACATATATACCTGAGGGAAGGATTCTTTCTGGTAGTGCTGCTTTGTTTCATTTTTCGATTAGAAGACAGGATATGCCTGTATGGCAGGAGAAGTTGACAATATAGGAGAGGAGGAGGATACAATTAGCAGACTCATTTATCTTTCGCCATACCCACATTGAACTTTTTACACTTCAATTATAGTATTTAATCCATTATAATATACTTAGCCCTCCCCACTCTACTGTGATCTACATAAAAGCAAGGGCCAAAACAAATTTCGAATTGTATCCTCTGAATCTAGAACTGTATATGGCACATAGTTAGTGTGTTAGGTCATGCTAATGGAGAAACCTAAACCTGCTGAGTATTACTTTTTAATTAGCTTAAAAGTTGATAAGAAGAAATATCTAAACATTATGTGTTTTTTAAAGTAACAATATCCCATACCTACTGTGCAAATGCATCTTTCTACTGGTGTGGAGCAGGGGGAAAGGCACAGATGTTTCTTGCCATAATTATGCTAGATAATTAACAGACCTGGATTCTGGTGGCCCCCAGGACCTATCAGCTTGTCAACTCATTATATAAATAAGAGAATCCAAATTAATACATATGCAACTCAGGATTTTATACTTATAATGAGATTTTGAGATATCTCAAACTGTCTTAAAGACTTTCTTCTTTATAATGTCTTTTTTCTCCTCTGAAGTATCTGCTGTGAAAGATGATTAACACACAGCTTATTGGACTGGAAACCAAATAAATCAATGTTACATTCTTTAAAGCTAGAGTGCTCGCAAGAAACAGTTTTTACAATATTTATTTATCTTCCATAATCTCCGATGGACAGATCTTTACAATTGATCTGTCAAGGGTCAGCGAAAAATGAAGGAAATTCTTCTCACAGTTAACCTTCATGGGACCTTTATTTCTTGTTGGTGTTTGTGTTGTCTGTTTCCTCTGTGGCTGGAAGGAAAAAGCAGCATTACAAGAAATATTTGTCTATGGCTTTCATTCCTAGAGCTCCAGAGGAATGTAAAAGAAGGTGGTATTAATGGAAGAGCATTATTCCAGATTCTTATAATTCTCCATAGATGCATCTAATCCAGTGTGGGATGTGATAAAAGAATACTGATCAGCGACGTGGATCTTTAATATGAGCCTGTGCAGTACTCACCCTTGGGGGAGTTCATGATTATGTAAATCTCTGATTCTATATCAAGGGGTTTGGATATGTGCTCAACAACAGCAAAATACCAAATAGACTGTTTCATTCTAAATATTAGACCCTCAATACTTATATTTCAAGAAGGAGAAAATGCCATAAATAATTGCACTGTATTTGGGGAAGTTTTGGCTGTCAGTCCTAAATACAACTTTGATGACCAATGAAACTTCTTCAAGATTGTTGCAAGATAGAAATAGCCAGAAAACAGAACCATTTTTAAATCAACACATTATAACTTAGTCAAGTTCTTGGCCAACTTAAAGTGGTCCCTTTGAGAAACTACAAACATTCCCACAAAGTTGCCATTGCTCTGGACATTTTGGGTGTCCCCCATCCAGAATTCTTTTCAGGTGATGAAACATGCTTTTAAATAGCTTCTGCAGCAGTAACAAGATCTGCATACTCAAAAGTGGATTTGGTTTTTGAAGTTTATTTATTATTCTTAAACAGTCAAAAGCCACTCAGAGCTGAGCTTAAACAAAGAGCTAGATGACCAAGGTGGGTCACAATCCAGTCTGACTTTGATTTTATGGACTAAATTACTTAGTAGTATTCTCAAGAAGAGAACTACCTGGGAGGATTGCAGAAATAGACCAAGTGAGGGAAAACCAATAGAAATAAATATGCAACCTTCCCAAGAGAAGATCTTTGGAAGAGAAAAAACTGCATTCATGAGTCCAGGCGTGCCTATTAAAAGCCCTCCTGTTCATGTATTCACTAACTTAGCAGCATGTCTTGGGAAGTGTTGGGAAGTGGAAGTGACTACCCACCAAGCCCTGAGCACAGTCTTGGGAGATGGAGACATTCAAACAAATAGGACCCCCTCTCTTCCCTAGATTACTCACAGCCCAGTTGGTGAGGCAGATATTTAATGGAGGGTTATGGAAACTGGGAAATCCCTTTGATAGACACATGTGTGGGCATCATAGAACCAAATGAGACTGTGACCCAAAATGGGTTATGACACCTTTAGTTATAGTCTCATGTTTCTGGTGAAAATTATCTTAATAGTATTTTTAATATTATAAAATAATTACATTTATTAATTATAATATACAAATAATATTTTTTAATTTATTTTTTATTGGTGTTCAATTTACCAACATACAGAATAACCCCCAGTGCCCATCACCCATTCACTCCCACCCCCCACCCTCCTCCCCTTCTACCACCCTTAGATCGTTTCCCAGAGTTAGCAGTCTTTACGTTCTGTCTCCCTTTCTGATATTTCTTCTGTGGGAAATATCAGAAAGGGAGACAGAACGCAAATAATATTTTTAAAAACAGGTTTTTTTATTTCTTCATGAGAGACACAGAGAGAGGCAAAGACACAGGCAGAGGGAGAAGCAGGCTTCCCACAGGGAGCCCAATGTGGAACTCGATCCCAGGACCCCGGGATGATGACCTGAGCCAAAGGCAGATGCTTAACCACTAAGCCACCCAGTACAAATAATATTTTAATACATAATATAAAATACATGGGATCACAAAGAATGCAATTATATTGAAATGTAGTTACCAAAATATTTTAAATGTATGTGCTTCTTAGTTAACTTATTAAAATAAGACCAAACAATGGGCCTAATAACTACTATAGTTAATGAATAGTGAAAAATATAGTCAATATTTTGAGATATTTGCAATAACTATAATATCATTTAAAACTCTGTGCTTCCTTTGGTAACAAAAGCTCAAATACTGCTAATAGCAGTAGCATTTGTTAACTACATTCATATTTAAAACAAGTGACCAATTTCAGTGAGAGGTTAATGAAAATAGAAATAATTTTGTCATGTTTGGACCCCCTGAATTTCATCTGTGGATCATTTGAGGAATGGTGCACCCTTGTTAAGAACTCCCATCTAATGCATAATACTGAAGCTGAGTCTCAAATTAGTGGTGAGGCAAAGGAACTCAGATAGATACATGAAGACCTCCCCAAGCACTAAGGGCTGTGTAAGCAAAGGCACGCAGGCCAGAAATGGCATGGCATCTTTGGAGGACATTCATGTCTTTTCATTATTAATAAGTGGTATTTTGTAATATTATTTCTAGAGCTGACAACATATGATTTTGTTTCATTCTATTATTGTATGTTTGTGCATGAACCAATGGAATATTATCCACAAATAGTTCATTTTCTAGGAAGTGTCAGCTTTGGGACAACTTCCATCCTGTTTAGTATGGCTTTTACAGTATTACTCAGAGGAATTGCACAGGAGGGGACCTGGACTCTAGTCCTGGCTTCTGATATTATTTACCTCATTACAGGAAAAAAATATTAATTCACTTACATATTTGTTTCATCAATACTTCTTGAACTCCCATTCTGTGTCAGGCACTTTGTTAGCCTCTAAAGGTATCAAGACGACTAGAGTACACCAACTTGACATAAGAGTGTGAATACCCACAATCACAGCTAACAATGAGATAATGCATGAAAACCACTTAGTCCACCTAGAAAGCATTCAATAAACTATAGTAGTTTTTACATTCAATTGGATCCTCAGAAGGAAAGCAATACATACACCTATCTGGAAGGCATCTGGGAAGGCTTCCCCTTAAATGTGACTTTTCCTTTCTGAGCCTTACTTTCCATACCTTAGAAACAGCAGGATTTAGACTAAACTTCTGGTGGCTTCAGTTGCCTTTCTCTGCCCCACCATTCCTCCACCTTATAGACCGATGGTACAATTTAGGGTGGAAGGAGTCGTAGTGTTCAGTAAAGGCTGATGTCACAGGTCTGGGTGGCCCAAGGTCTTCAGGATTGGCTTTCAACTACCTCTTGCAAGATAACCTCTGAGCTCCTGGAATACCCTGCCTGATAACAGTGTCTTTGGATACTTGAGGACTTGGGCCACAACAGACAGTTTATGCTAACAGTGGGACTTATATTGAATGCCTCGTTATGTATGCCTGGGACTTTGGGCTAGATCGTATCAATTTGACTTCTAATGGGGCTGGTGTCTGTGTACCTGAAAGCCTAGTAACTGTCAACTCCAAGCCTTGGATAATCTTACCTGACTGATAGTATTCCACTCATGTTGTCACACATTATTGCTGGGAGAATTTAGTGCTGTCCATCTGACTCCTTTAAGAGGAGACAGCTGAAATTTTGCACCTAGTCTCTCCTGGATTCGGCCCTGTGTGCCTTTTGCCTTTGCTCATTTTAACACATATCCTTCCCTTGTAACTGTAATCAATGAGTATAACAGTTTTTCTGAGTTCTGTGAGTCCTTCTAAGGAATCATCAAACCTGAGTGTGGTCTTGGGGAACCCCAACACAGGAGAGTAGCTTTTTCTCTCAAAGCCTTTCCTGCTTCCTTCAGTCCCAGCTGTTCCCTGATCCTAAGCTACTCTACACCTTGCAGCCTCTGCCTATATCACACGTGAATTTAAACAGTTATTTAACTGTTTTGTAACTGGGTACTTTGTTAATCAACCAGACTCTTAATGCTGCTTACATCTTGCACTTCCACAGATTCTGCACAGGCAGGGGTGGGCACACAGTATAGTCTCAGCCCATACTTGCTGCAATGAAGTGAGTTGTCTGGCAGAGGCAAGAGAGGAAAGAAAAAATTCTTGCAACTAATCAACTAGACCTGTTAAGAAGGAAGGAACCAGGACCTTTGCCTTGGTATGGAAGGCAAACAAGTTGGGAAGTAAAGGGATCAAGTGAGATTAGTCAAGTTTGAGAAGGAATTGTCTGCCTACAATGAAAACGGGGAAAACAAATCGGAAATCTGTAGTAAAGAGATTACAAAAAGAATATATTGGAAATTCCAGGTTGAAAGGAGAGATGAGAGGAACAAAGTAATGTAGCCATAAGCCAGGTCCTGAGAGAGAGATGGTTACGCACAGAGTGGGGGGCAGAGAGGAGACAGAGATGACGCATACAAACATGATAAACATGACCTGTCTTGGATCCTTGGCTGGCTACGGTGCTCTTTGGCATTTTAATGCTATCAGTGAGATGGGAATTGATTAGCCAGGGGGGGAAAGGGGAAAGGGGAATCTCTGGTAGGTACACACCCTAGTGAGGTCAGGTCTCAAGGGCCCTGACTGGAAGCAGCCCCAAGCACAGACTGAGAAATGATCTTCCCAGGCTTACAAACATGTTACTCCTACCAACTTCTTGTGTGTGGACTGGTTGGGGCAGTGGGGGTTTGGAGGGGTGCTGTGCACCAGCCTGACAACAGACCTGGAGGTTGAAAAACTGAAGGACCTGGCAGTTTTCTTCTTATAGGAAGGCCTCACCCTAACTTTGCATTGATGTCCTGTTTCTCTTCAGTCCAACAACAACCTACCATGTGTCAAACAACAGAAACTGGACTCTCAAAGCCCTGGACAAATTCCTAGATCTTGCCAAGAGGGCATACCCAGACATTCCTCTACATAATCTCTGCTGAGTTTATTCTCCAGCAGGGGGTTTGCTTGGCCAGTTCATGGCACAGGCTAGAAGTAGAGGGGAGTAATCCCCGGGGAGCCATGCTTAACCAAGGAGGGGTTCAAGTTGGTAGACTCCAGCTTCACTGATCCTCAGTGGGACTGGTGTGAGATGTGGGACTGGTGTGAGATGCATTCTACAGAGTTTATAAAGGAGTTTCTTAGGGGGATTACATCCCTGTGCTCATAGCTATAACCTGCACCTTAGCGTACCCTTTATTGCTCTTCCTCTTTTCACTGTCTCCTTCTGTATGACTAACAATGCTCTAAGATTACTTTCCCAATTAACTACTTGAATTCTAATCCTTGTTTTGGGGGCTGCTTTTAGGAGAGATACAAACTAAGACACCATATCAGGTATGAATGAAAATAGAAAGAAGATAATGTTTTTACATGCCTACTATATAGCTAAAGATTTCATTGGTATTACCCTCATTTAATCCTCAAAACAACTTGTCAAGGTAGGTATTGTTATTTTCCTTATTTCGTAAACCAGGAAACTAAGGTTAAGAGAAATTAAATAGCTTGGCTCAGAGCACTAGGTAGAAGGTGGCAGAGCTGAAGGTCAAATGAAGGCCTAATTCCAAACCACATCCCTTCCTACTACATCACACAACATTTCTGATCAGCAGTGACACAAGACTGGTGGTTATCCACCGTGGTGTTCGGAGGGGATTAGAGGGAAGGACCTCAAAGGCCAGGGATTATTTCAGAGGTTTCTGTAATCAGTCAGCTCAGAGGACCTGAGAACCTGATGTGGCTGGGTCATGGAAGTGTTCAGGGAGAGATTTTTTGAAGATTTTATTTATTTATTCCTGAGAGACAGACACACACAGAGAGAGAGAGAGAGAGAGAGAGAGAGAGGCAGAGACACAGGCAGAGGGAGAAGCAGGCTCCATGTAGGGAGCCTGACGTGGGACTCGATCTCAGGTCTCCAGGATCAGGCCCTGGGCTGAAGGCAGCGCCAAACCGCTGATCCACCTGGGGCTGCCCTCAGGGAGAGATTAATGTGAGACTGGAGACATGGGAATGTCAGAGTCTGGTAATATATAGATGTGGAGAGGAAGAGAAAGAAAGCAGTAAGCTGTCCCTAAAAGAGAAAGTTAGTGCACTATACCTATGTGGGACACTCTCTCCCTCTCGTGACCCTAAAGGATCTCTGGGCACTATGAGGAAGAAGTTTTGCATCTGAATGTGGGGAACAGTGTTATCAGATGACTTGGCTGTCTTCCACAGGACCTGTCAACTGCACTATTGGAGTCTCTGCCTCCATAAGTACATCATCAATTAAGCAAAAAGAGACAGAGGGAGAGAGACCATTCAGGATTCAGATTACTTTCTTCTGGTATGGAAACTCTCCAGGGCTGAAGCTCCATTTGGACACTGATTCCAAAAGCTCCTCCATCCCCATCATGGACCAATCAGAGACCAGGGATGTGCAAAGCCTATCTATTGCAAAATGACTTTGATAATAAAGACACCAGTTTTCCCATCAACCCTCATAAATCTTGAATTCCCAGTCTTAAAAATACCCCAGTGTGTGATATTCACCAGATAGAACAAACAGAGATGGACTCAGGTTCATATTAATATACAAATATGATCCAAAAGAGCCAGCAGACAGGAAGTGCTGTCCCAGCTCTGCCATGAAGGAGCCATGCAGCCTCAAGCAGGCCCTTAACCACTCATGGCTTCAACTTCATTTCACTTTTGAAATGTATTTGGGTTAAATCATCTAATCTCAAAAGTCTGCCAGATACCAGCCCCAGTGAGTTCTCCAGCGATTGGGCCAATAAAGGAGTCTCTCGGAGAATGATTAATTGAAACAATAACAACAGGTTTAAAAGCAAAAACTGTGCTATTTATCGTGCAAACAAGGGACAACTGTATATCAGACAGTGGGGAAGAAATTCATCTCTGCCACAGTGTCCAATATTTCACTTGGAAATTAAAATTAAAGCTCTCCTGGTAAGACAGAGCCTGAGCAGAAGGCAGCGCACAGTAGTCATGACAGCACCAGCCCAGGAGACCTGCCTCGCTGGCCCCCTGAGGCAGTATCTAGATGCTACAGAGCATAGGGCAGTGAGAAATAAGGAGTGGAGAAGAATTAGTGGTGGATAGAAGTCATATCCATCTTCTGCTGAAATAGTTCAGACTCTCACATGGATCTGTGAAGGTTTTAATTCTTTTGGAATTTTCCCTGACAGTCAGTTTATAGCCCTCTACAAAATTCCAACGTGTCAATACTCCAAAAGGCTCTGAGTCAAGACTTGCTGGGATATTGGCATCTTACACCAGAGCACAGGAGGGAGTGGGAATGCAGAGGAATTCCACAAAGGAACTGGCCAGTTGCTGCACTCTTGGTGGGGACAAGGGGTCAGCTGGTCAACATATGTGTATAAATTACCTGAACATAATCGCAAATCAAGCAGCTGTTGGAATATATGCTTCACAAAGACCTATTCAATGAGTAGAATCAGGTTACAGACATCCGCAGGGAATATTCGAGAACAGGTGATGACTATTATCCCAGATAGTATGTCTATTTCAGAACAGGAGCCAGGCCAGCAGTGGAGAAATACGGACTCTGAGCACAGGCCCTAAATAAACTTAGGTAGGCAAGATGTCAAGAATCCTGCCAAATATAGAAGGTAAGATTTCCAATTTCAATGTTGTAATTGGAATGAAAGCCAAGACCCTAGGCTTAGCAAGGAGTGTAAAATGGGGCAACACTTAGGTAAAGGATGACTCCTAAGTTAGGTTCATGCCAGCAAAATGATTGTTGCTGACCTTCCTGATTATCTCACCAAGCCCAATGGTTTCAGTTACATGGACCTGAGGAAGAATAAAAGTTGAAAAATCAGGGAATCACCCAACCTCCACTTTACTTGAAATAATGAAATCTCAGACAGAGTGACATGGCATTAATTCTCAACCCTGTAGTGTCCCTACCTCTATAAAGGTGCAAGACATCAGTGTGAGATGCCCTAACAGATCTAGTCTGTCAGTAAAGTGGACGCCCATCATAGTTCAGTATGTTCCTATATAAGATTGGATAGTTCCTTTATCCCTTCATTATTATATTTCTTTTTCATCTCTTGTTCTACCAAAAATTTTTCTATATGCTTATTTATCATGATCCTGAAGATGGTAAAGCCTTATATAAATAGTATCTATTGTATATTGCATGCAACTTATATGCTATATACTGTGCTGAATGTTTTTCTTCTTTTTCAGGTCCCACAACAAAACTGTAAAATAAAAAAAATTATTTCAATTCTACATATAAGAAAACTGAGGTCTGGATTGTATAAGGAATTTGCTTAACATCACAAAGATGATAAGCAACAGAGTGATAAGTAAACTCCTACCTCCCCCATTTGACTATATGGTACTTTTTACCTCCCTGCTTTGCTACCCTATAAAAATTTTCTGAAAATGGCTCAAATGCATGAAAGATCCATCAAATATCTGCACCTGTAATGCTTCTCAAAAAAGAACTAAAATCTTTGCTTCAGACATTTGGGGATAATTGATTACTTAATATATCAACAGCCCCTTATCAATGAAGGAAGAGAGTACTTAAGGAGGAAAGCAAGCAGAACTTTTCAGTCAAAATTCTAACTTGGGGCTTTCTTTGGAGAAAACTAATGTGATTTCACTGAAATGGACATTAAGGAATATAAAACAGGTTTGGTGTGGGATTTAAGTGGACAAGCAACAGTGCACTCTGAATTTATACTTAACTTCCAAGAACAAATTGTCAATCAGAGTCCAATTCCAAAAACATGTGAAAGAAAGCTGAAATGCCATCTTAACAAATCTGCAGAAATGGACATGTCCTTTTGAGAACAATCATCACAGCACAAATACCAGAGTATATAAGAGCCTAGAAATGTAAATCTGAATGTCACAGGGACATTTATATTTTGCAAAAGTCATTTCTAGAAACCTGCCCTCAGAATGACAGAGTGATGCTTAGAAAAGTGAAGGTCAGACCTCATCTCTCCATCCTGGATATTTGCAAGATCCAAGACATTAAAAGTAAAGCAGACTAGATGAGCTACCAAAAGGGGACTAGAGTGCTCTACTGATCTACTTATCCTAAATACTACACAGCTCAGGGTGTTCAAGCCAAAAAAAAAAAAAAGATACTCAGGAATTTTCCCAAGTGAAACTTTCAGCCAATAAAAATGTCTTCATGGGCCAGTGTTCTCCAAGACTACCATTTGGGAACCACTGAAATCTAAAAATAAGGACAAGTTTAGAAGACATGTGATTTAGGTCTGACCATCACATCTGTACTTCCATATCCATGTGATGTAGGACCAATTAGTCATCTTCTCTGTGCTTGGGTTCCCTACCCTTAAAATGATCTGATAAAGCCAAGGGCTGCCAAACTCACAAAATCTCCTGGAGGGCCAAATGAAATGAAGGATATAAAGGCATGCTGTCAGATAATATGGTTCATATGTAAAATAATGTTAGTATCTCCCTTAACTGAATTCTTTTCCAGTTTTTCTATTTTTAATAACTCATTTATAGTTAAAATTATAAATATCACCATCAAAAAAAAAAACCCCATAGAAAACCCGAGTATGTAAAGAGTTGCTACAAGTTAAAAGCAGATCCTTCTGGGGAGGTTCCTGGGAGTAAGGGTGAATAGGCGGGGTATTTATGTATTTCATTATTGCTCTTTAGGACCTTTGATTCTTTGATAATTGCACATCTAACTCTAAGTAAACAATTTGCAGATGGATAAGTATTGATTCACATCATCTCAATTTCTTTTTTTTCCCAATGCACTTACATCACTATTTTTGTTTAGCTGTTGACTAACTTTAAAATTTAAACACTGAATTTGATTCCTTTATTTTATTCACCAAATATTGACATTATCTCTTAAACAAATTTTAGGATGAAAGACTAGCAAACTTGCCCTTCCTTTCACTTCATCTCCTTCCTCCCCACCCTACTTCCACTCATATAAATTTTGTAGTTTGGGTTTACACTGTCAAGGATGATAATATTTACATTTTGCATCAACACTGTTCCAAGCATTACCTACTGCATGAATGACATCCTTAAGACTTGACTCTTTTAGCATGTTTGAGATTCCTAAGTATCTGTTAATACCAGCAAGTATTCGATTAAAAAATGAAAAAAAGTTGAGGGAGGGGGAAGTATGTTTGTCCTCCATGGAGTGTAAAATTTCTTGACCAAAAAGCCTTGACCAACAGATGTAATATTGAGAGGAAAATTAAATACTAAAACATTTTTCCCAAGAAGTTTAGGAGAGGGATGTGTGGAGTAGTGTCCATGAGCAATAAAACTCTTCCATTTTTTCTAGTCCAGGTTGTGTGCAATGAACTCAAGCTAGAAGTGCGGAGGGGTATTGAGTCAGTCAGGAGGTATTTATGTGCTCACCCACATGTTCCTGTTTGCACAATAATGACAGATAATTTGCATACATCAGCTAAACATCATGGAGGATGGCTCTTTCCAATTGCCACCCACTTAATTTTTCCTGTAGAAGTGGCACATCTGAAAACAGTCACCCTGACCCAGTGTCAAAACTACGGGGTTCACTAATCAGCCATTGCTCAGGTGTTTCTAGAAATAGCAGCAGTAGAGAGCTATTTCATCAGCATTTGCAAATTTGTGAAGGATTAAGGTGTTCGTCAGTTATGATCCTAGCAAATTTACACATGTAATTCTCAGCTGCTTTATGATCAACAGAATCTTTGTTTACCACAGATTTTCAAATATTTTACACCATGACACTTTTTTAAATTTCTGCAGCCAACTTTCTGAATATTCACACTTACCTTCAGTGTTTACTGCTTCATGAAATAGCCTGGCTGGTTTCATAATTAATAAACTGGTCATTGGCATATAGTTATTTTGTTTTCATATCTGATAAATCTAAAATCAAAATCTTCATTTTTTGACTAACGCAATAGTTTGCTTTCCTTTAGTTCTTATTTGTTGTTGTTACCATAAAACATCAACAAACTGTTTTTATATTTCATTAAGTTATATATGGTAGTTGTTCTCATATTTTTTCTTTGATAAGACACCTCACTGTCCCATTTTTTCCTTGCACTCTGTGATCTTAAGCTTCACCACTGAGTAAATTTTTAACTTCAGCACTGTACATGTTCCTTTATTTCTCAAATCGTCCTTCAAGAAAAAATTGCCTGTTAGTGCAAAGAACGTAGTTAACTGACAGCCTTCGGCTATAGTATGTTCAGGATTAGTTTCAGCTTTGAGCCTATTCCATGCTCTACCTCGCCAACCCCTAGCAAATGACTAAGTACAGAAAGAACAATAGGGTCTGACCATCCCTGCCCATTATTTCTGAGGAGTCTTTGCTCTAAAGTGCCTGTTGATCTGACTGAGACTTTGTCAGGTCTGCATTATGGTCTGAGGTTCTTCCTACACAGTCCTGCCTCCATCCCCTTTGCCTTTCTTAGAAGCAAGACCTGCATGGCAATCTGTAGACTTTCCCAGCCCAGTCCTGTTTCCATTTCCTTCCATCTCCCATAGGCATTATACTCGAATAAACCGCCTGTATTCCTCACTCCATCTCAGCGCCTGCTTCCAGGAAGACCCAACAGACACACTGGCAGTCTTCTCTTCAGTCTGGTAGGTAGCCAGCTATCATATCAGTGGATTCAGATCATCTTGGATTACCTGGATGGATTCTAAATCCGATGACACTTGACCTTATAAGAGACAGAAGAGAACACAGACGCAGAGAAGACAATGTTAAGAAAGAGGCAGACATTGGAGTGATGTAGACACAAGCCGAGGAACACCGGAAGAATAAGAAAACATAACCATCCAGTGATCATATACTAAGTATATGATGTAGATAATCAAGAGAAAGCAGGAGGATATCCAGGCCCAAATCTTACAAACTCAAAAACGTGTGTGCATGCACACACACACACTGCTTACACATACTAGTAGGTACTACATTTTGAGCACCTCTTTATGTCAGGTACTTTGTTAGTCCTCATATATTTTACTTATGCATGAACTTTAAGTTTAACCCAGAATGCAAGACTTTGTCTAAGCTTTGAAGTTTATGTGAAGATATGTATGATGATGTATGAAGTAAAGAATGTGAAATGAGATCAATATGATGGGAAGATTTTGCTTCTGCTGTGAAATGAGGGTAATGATGCTCTTTTCTGAAAAGACAATAGACTAGTTTTAGGTGTACAATATAGTTATTCAACAGTTCTATACATTATTCAGTGCTCATCACAATAAGTGTACTACTGTTAATCCCCTTCACAATTTCCTCCACCCACCCTTTACTTACCTCCCCTCTGGTAACACCAACTTTTCTCTGTATTTAAGAGTCTGGGGTGGGGATGGGGTAGCTGTTTGCCTCTTTTTTTCTTTGGCTGTTTGTTTTCTTCAAGTCCACAAATGAGTGAAATCATGTGGTATTTTTCTTTCTCTGACTGACTTATTTCACTTAGCATTCTATCCTCTAGATCCATTCATGTCACCTGTTAATATTTTATAAGCTGTTTCTTAACTTCGGAAGGATCTTTTGGGAAGGGAGCAATGGCATATGATAAAGAAACATCTATCTGGAAAAACAAAAACAGACTAGATATTTGGGGCTTAGGCAAGGACACAGAGAATAATAGGAAAAAAACAAGCTCTCCATTGGGCACCTACAAATAATGACCTAAAAAAAGATAAGGACCATGGAAGCTAGATTTACTGGCAAAAAGTCAAGGAAATAAAGAATGGTAATATCTCTTAATGAACTGCTTTATGTTTGTGTCATTTCAAAATATTTTTATAATATATTTTTCCATGTAGTAGATTACATTGACTTAGTGAATAGCCCTGCTTTGCCTTTTGTTATGGGACAGACCCTTATTTCTAGGTATATCCTTCTGCAGGCCTCTGATATGTCTCTTTTGAAGATCTCCTAAACATATGTTTTTACCTCTCCCTGTCTAAGAACCCTACTTAAAACTGTAAATGGGTGAAAAACAACAAAGCAAAACAAATTATGGACACACAAGGAAAACATAACATGAGATAATAACAACATTTGGAAGGTAGAAAGGAAAGGATGAATGATGATATTTGCAGCAGATTTGGAAAAGCTAAATTCTTGACTCAATAGCAGGGTAAAAATAAGAAGATACTTTTTCCTCCCTTAGAAACTTCGGAGGGTTTAGGGATTAGTTACAGCAAGTATCTTTTTGAAAGTGAGCCCAAAAAAAGGAAGATTAGTTGAAAACTCATTTATAAAATAGCTAAGTACTCAGATTCCCACTGTCACTTCTTATAGTTGGGTAAATGCTTCCATTTCTACCCAACAGAACACAAAAGTCCTATTCTTTGGGAAGAATAAATCAGAGGGTTATCTTTATATAGCAGGCCTAGGTATAAGGCTCAGATTTCATACTAAAAATAGGGATAACTTTCTTTGCTAGAGATGGATATCTGCAATGAGGAGACTACAGAATAATTGGAAATAATTTTGCAACAACACACCAGACCGTATACAGCCAGATGAGTATTTTTGCCTATAATATAGCAAAAATATTGTATATTTGTATATCACCATAAACTCATGATTTTGACACCTTGTGAAGCTATACATTTCTTACAACAAGCTCTAAATTTTTTGGAAAACTTGGAGTAAATTAACTATAAGCCATTTTTTTCTTTATCCATCTTGATGGTAGACTTTATTATAAGAAACAACAATGGTTCTTCAGCAGATAAAGTTAGCAATTGTACTAGATAGTGACACTTTGGTTTATAAATATCCAACTACAATGTAAAGTAGCCATTCTTGCTTGGCTCATAAAAATTCAAAAGGCTTTCATGTGAAATGTCCTAAAATTGTTCTGAGTTATTGCATGAATATATACGCTGGGATTCTGATTCAAGATGATAGACTGAACCCAATGATTTGGCAGCTTTCAACAAAGTGACTATAAAGAAATAAAACAAAATAATCCATAAAAACAACAACATGATTAGGAATAGACTCATCACAGGACAAGAATATGGGAACAGTTTCACCACAGGGCAAGAGGTTTCAAAAACTTTCTGGAAGATGGAAAGTAGATGGCATAGTGGCAGATGATAGGAAATTGAAGGAGCTGGAGCTTGGAATGGGTATGAAGAGGGCTGCCCTGAAATCTGAGAGTAGTACCCTGACAGAATATTACAGAAGTTCTAGAATTGGGAGCCAGTGGTAGAACCAAAAGTAATCCTGTGAACTGAGGCTAAAAATAGGGCATAAATAATAATATCGATTTTTTGTCTTTTTTTTAATTTATTTTTTATTGGTGTTCAATTTACTAACATACAGAATAACCCCCAGTGCCCGTCACCCATTCACTCCCACCCCCCACCCTCCTCCCCTTCTACCACCCCTAGTTCGTTTCCCAGGGTTAGCAGTCTTTACGTTCTGTCTCCCTTTCTGATATTTCCCACATTTTTGGAACAATTAACTGCACCCCTCATGATCTGTACCCAGAAGAACAAGCAGCCATACTTTTTACTCTTAGGCAAAATAGTAAGGTAAAACAGAGAGGTGCTCAAGACTGGGGATGACAAGGACTTCTGAGAATTCTACAGATGAGATCACTTCTAGAGTGATCTATTCTATTTGGAGAAGCAACATTATGGACACTATGATTCCCATTCTCAGAAATGTGTCTTGTGTCCATGGAAACAGAGCTGTGTACTTCCAGGGATAATGTGGCTTGGAAAATGGGCATTAGAATGGTAACCCGTGTGGTCCAAAGACTGGGGGAGACTCCCCAGAGGTTTTCTCCCTTCTTAAGATTCCCTAGGACCTATACAACTCTGGGGTCCAGGAAGGAAAGCTCCAATAATGATTGTGATTGAATTCACCACCAGCCAACACAGGAAGATGCTTGAATTTAGATTTAATACGATTTCAAGAAAATAAGTATTGACTATGTATTTTTAAAGCTAAAACAAAAAAAAACTATACAGAAATATATCCTAGTTAGTAGGTTTCTTTTTTATAAAAATATGAGTTGAATATGATTCAAAAAATAAGTATTGACTCTATATTCTAAGGATAAACACAAAAAGAACTATACACAAATATTATATTCTGGTTAGTGGGCTCATTTTTCACAGGGTATGGTTGGTAATTTTGAAACTACTTATGTGTACTCTGGGATTGAGCAAATAAGTTAATAAATCATAAATAATGAAAGCCAGGTTTACTGCTGGGGAAAGAAGTTATGAATAGGGAAAGGGGAGAGACTAGCATGAATCTTGTGGCATTGGACTGAATTGGACATATCACCATAAACTCATGATTTTTAAACACATGCACACAGATAGATATAGGCATAGATATAAGTCTGTCCACTGAGAGGATTAGAATAATGATACCCTGTACCAGTGAGAGACTCTTGATTTTCAAATATCATTCTCCAAGCCTTAGAGAAATGGTGGATTCAAGGGTCCAGAGCAGGGGAAGTACAAGATGAGACTGGGATAGCGTGTGGGGTGAAAAAGGAAGAACATGCTAAAAAAAAATGACGACGAAAATTAAAAAACACACAAAAGCCAAATTGATGGGACTCCCTACAGACAAATCTAGGATGTTTGGGGGATCAAATACACAATGATAATATGGATTATAATCCCTAGAACAAAGTAAGAATCCATGAGCACATAGTAGTATAAATAAGTAATGGCATAAATAAACATAAGAGGAGAGGAAAAGGTTTTCCTTACAGTAACATTCCAACTAATAAATGTAGAAGAAATAAAGGAAATAGAAAATCACCATGTAGCAAATACCACAGCAACAATTATTTTATGAGTATTAAATATACATGGGTGAAAACATGGCAAGAAATAGGATAGCAATATAGTCTTAAATTATTTCCCAGTAAGATATCTATTAATTATAAAGAAGAAATATTTACTATACAGTAGAGAAACCAGACAGTCACCACCTTAACAAACTGATCAAAGTTCGTATTCTGGAAACAAATTGACATCATTTGCTTCCTGATTCAATGCAATGAGAAAAGCATATTAGCATTTGTGCACAACCCTTGGCAAAAAATGCATAAGCTGAAGTTAATCATAAGGAAATATCAGACAAATCACTGAGGGCCATCTACAAAAAGAACAGGACAGTACTTTTCAAAATGTCAGGTCATGAAAGAAAAAGAAAAACTCAGGCAATGTCACAGATTGAAGAGACTAAGGAGACATGATAACTAAATGCATTGTTTAATCCTAAATTCAGCATTGCACTAGAAAAAGGCTATTAGTGGGAATATTGGTGAGATTTGCACAAGTCTTTATGTTAGTATTACCCATAATATTGTATCTGATAATCCCCTGGTTTTGGTCATTGTACTGTCCTATTTAACATGATGACATTTGTTGAATTTAAGGAATAGTTTATGGGACTTCTTGGCACTACTTTGTAGGGTTCTATTATTCTGACGTTTCAAACTGAAAATAAAAATTGGAAATAAATCAACAATAGAAAAATAAACTATAGTACATCCAGACAATGTGGTGTTATTCAATGCTAAAAAATAATGAGCTATCAAGCCACAGAAAGACATAGAGGAACCTAAAATGCATATTATAAAGTGAAAGAAGCCAATCTGAAAAGGTTACATGCTATATGATTCCAACTATATCTACGACATTCTGGAATAGGTGAAACTATGGAGACACTAAAATGATCAGCAGTTGCCAGGGCTTAGAGGAGGGATAAATAGGTGGAATACAAGGGAAAAATTTTTAGGACAATGAAACTATTCTGTATGATTCTATAATAGGGGATATGTGTCATTATTCATTTGTCAAAACCCATAGAATGTACAATATTAAGAGTGATTTCTAATGTAAACTATGTACTTTAGGTGTTTATGATGTGTTGATATAGGCTTCCCAGTTATAACTAATGTACCACTCTGGTGGAGGATATTGATATTGGGGGAGTCTGGCATGAGTGGTGGCAAAGAATATATAGGAAATCTCTATACTTCCCACTCCGTTTTGCTGTAAACTTAAAATTGCTTTAAAAATTGTCTACCAGAAAAATAAAATAAAATAAATATATAAATATATAAGTAAAATATTTTAATATTTTAAAATTTAGTTATCAATGGATGCTAACACTAGTGGGAGAGAGTTTGATAAGGAAGAGTGTATTTACAGCTTCAAAGTATCTACCATAAATTATTTATTAATTACAAGAAAAATATTGAATCTTTCAAGTGTAGAAACCTGGTATATACTACTATAGCCCAACAATCAGATATCACAAATTTCAAGAAATAATATTTGGAAAGACTGAATGATGGCACTAACCTGTACGGTAGTTTGGGACTGCGCCAAGCTATCTAATGCAGTTTTCCTCATTCTTTCTCTGCTTTGTTCTGAGTTAGGTTAGACCATGAGGGAAAAAAGCAAAATTTAGGAGGCAAAAGGAACTCAGCAGCCCTAACAATTGGCTTAGGAAGATAGGTGCTAGTGCAGCTTGTGCATCTTGCCGCTCATCTGCTGGCTTACCTGGTTGATGCAAAGCAGCAGCTAGACCTGCAGATCCTCTAACTTCTTCCAGATATTTCCTTCATCATCTCCAGGTCCTGAGCCAGGGGTGGGTGCAGCTGCCTAGGGAAGGGCTCCAGCTTCTTTTGCAGGTCACCCAATGTCATGAGAGGTAGTGAGAAAAGGATGCAGGCTCAAGTCTGTCCTCAGTTGCCAACATTTTCATCCAGGTTGCCAACCCTCCTGACCTGTATAGTGACTATAGACCACAACTAGATGGAGTAGCAAGCCACCTTTAGACTTTTACACCAGCTCCCACAATTCTGTAAGATTTAATCCCTGTCTGATTGAACTATAACTGATTTCCCTCCGAATTGGTCCCCCCCTTTTCCCTGTCCCTCTCCAATATACGATAGCAGAATGAATTTTACAAAATAGAAAGCTGATCATGTCAACACCTCCCTTTCTAGAACCCCCTATGACTGCCCATTCCTCCTAGGATAAAGATAATTGCTCCTAACACTGTCTGCAAGTCACCAGGTCTGATCCCTATGCATCTCCCCCATGTTACCTCTTCTCAGCCTCCTTCCTGTTTTCTCTTCTTGAGCTACATTCACCATCTTTGGTCTATAGTTCTTGCCAAGCTCCCCTAAAGCATGGGGCCTTTACAATTGCTATTTCTTGAACCTGGAACTCCCTTTGCTCCTCTCTTCATATAACTGATCTCTTCTCATCTCTCAGATCTCAGCTTATGCTGGGCAAATTGACCATCCTGACTACTCATAGCATCAAGCCAGTCTTCCTGTTACTTGCCATATAGTACAAAAACTCAATTTTACTTCTGTTCATGTGATTGCTTGAATAATATCAATTTCCTCTATCAGACTATATGTTTCATGAAGGCAGAGTCTGTGTGTGGTTTGATTCATCACTATATCTCCAGAGCCTGACACAGATTCTGGAACCTAGACAAATAACAAAGAATTATTGAATGCATGAATAAATGATATTGCTTCTGTGTCTTTATAATAAATACTCTTTTTGCTTTAGCAACTTCAAGTGGAATTCTTTTTTTTTTTCAAAGTTTTGGATACTTTTTTTTTTAATTTTTATTTATTTATGATAGTCACAGAGAGAGAGAGAGAGAGAGGCAGAGACACAGGCAGAGGGAGAAGCAGGCTCCATGCACCGGGAGCCTGATGTGGGATTCGATCCCGGGTCTCCAGGATCGCGCCCTGGGTCAAAGGCAGGCGCCAAACCGTTGCGCCACCCAGGGATCCCTTCAAGTGGAATTCTGTGATCTTTAATCAAAATAGTCTTGAATGCAATAACCGCCTCACCAAAAACCTATAGCATGTAGTTTTCATCTACAAAATAAAAGCAGTAATTGTCACCTTGCCAACCCTGCTGAGCTATTATGAGAGTCAAATTAAATGATTAAAATAAAAAGGGCTTTATAAAGTTTGGTCATCCCTGTTCAGGCCTGGTCTGCTCTATCCCACCTGAATCTTCTAAATCCTGGCTGCACCTGCTGAGAAACGGATCTTCATTGTAGGATCTGCAACTGCACGTGTAGACACCCAGTTATTGTTATGCAGCCCAGGATGATGGTACAAATTGGCAATGGTGGCTTATAGGGAATTTTATCCAGATCTCAGTAAAGATATTTAACTGATGCCTTGCTAAATGACAGAGTGTACAACCACAGAAGGCAATGTGTTCAAGTTTCAGAGTGATGTAGTTAGAGATATAAGAGGCTGTATGAGCCTCTGTTGGATATTCAAAATATCATTTCCACCCACTAATCATGTCACCAGTGAGAAATGAGGAGATTCAAGATGATAAGCTCACCAAACATGTAGCAGCTGGATGATCTCTGGTAATACTTGCTGAAAATATCCAATGGCTCATGACAGTGAAATGTACCTTCCCTGAGAGCATAGAGAGAGTATGTGTACCAGAAGGTTCTTTTAAATCAAGCTTCCAACTCCAACAGTGGCTCTGCTTCTAAAGTTATAACTACGTAAGGTACGATGGGCACGTAAGATAGGATGGGCACCAAAGCTCTCTCTTCAGTTACTATGACCCGCAAGTACCCATGATCCACAAGGGTTAGCACAGATAAATCCTAGGAAGGCCAGGCCTAAGAAATGGCCTTTAAACACACCATACACACACACACACACACACACACACCACATGCATGCACATTGAGAAGCAGACAGGTATCAAAGCACCTGACCACTAAGACATTTCAATGTCTTCCCATTGTTCTCATGATAAAGACCAAATCCTTAATGAGCCCTTAAGGTCCTTGATGGTCTGGTCCCTGCTTATTTCTCTAGCCCCTTCATATTCCATGCCTGTGCCACCATATAGTACCTACCTCATCTTATATATACCCACCCTTACTTTCTCTTTCTCTCTCGCTCTCTTTGTCTCTCTTTCTCTCACCCTCTTCCTAGCCACATGGATTGCATTTTGTTCCTCGTTATCTCCATGCTCTTTCTGTCTAGACATATGGCCTTTGCTCATGATGCTCATTTTCCTTGGAAATGCTCTTCCTTCCTTGCCCATCTGGTATAATATGCTCACCATTCAGATCTCAGCTGAAGCATCTCCTTTTCAAGAAAGTCTTCCCTGACTTATTAACAAGGTTGATAACATGCCTATAAGATTTCTCATTCAAACATTCCTTTCTTGATTTTCAATTCACTTATGTACCTGTATGATTGATGTTTGACTCTAATCACTAGGGTGGAGATAAGGGACTTATCGGGTTTTGTTCACCTTTATGTGTCCAGCCATTAGCATAGTACCTGCTTCTAGAAAGATTCAATAAGTATTTGTGGAGGAAATCACTGAATTTTTAGACATGTTCAACATTAATGTTGATTAATGCCTCTATTTCTATTGATGTGCTTATATTTTCCTTCTTTGGGTCATGGTAATATAAAAAGACTAATTTAGCCTCTTCACAGGACCCATGTCTCTGGCTCACAAACGTAATTTGGTTACCTCCCTTACATTCTTCTCAAGAAAACAAGAGTCCTGTCACTGACAAGAATTGCGCCATGAATCCGCAAGTTGATGGCCATTAACATTGAACTCAGGCACTTCCCCCTTTCATTATTTGTTGGACAATGTATGTTTTTATGAGGCTATCAAAGTAGGCTACAGGAAAGCTGCCAACGTGTTTCTGAAGTGATTTTTGGCAATCTATTTCCATCAGCCTCATGTGGTTCTGCACCTATTAACACATCCCTTTGAGATTCGATTTTATTCCAAACTCCATCAGTTCTAAACCACACGAATCAAAGTAAACACCAAGAAATTTCATCAAAATATGCCAATTAAGTTTAACCAATTTCATTCAGTATGACAATTCCAAACACTAAAATTTATGTCATTCTTGCCAGAGTACACATGGACTGATTTTGCTTCCCCTGGATCCTTTGCTTTTCACTACTCTACAAAGTATCTCTAAATGTGTTTACCACACATCTTTGTAACTTCTAGAAAATCTTTTCAAATCCTAATAATTTGAAAGGGGATCCATGTGTTCCTATGAAGATTTCAATCCTCTCCTTCCCTCAGTAGCCATGATCCATTTGATGGCCCAGAATAAAATGGAGAAGCCAGAGGGCCACAGGGAACTTTATGGACTACATAATTGCCCCGACCAATGAGAACAAACATTATGGCGTTCAAGCCTGCCTTAAAATAGAAGCTGTGTTCTCATATAGAGCTAAACAGAAGAGTATATTTCTTTTCAGAGTGTGAAATATGATGAGAATGAGCTCTCTGACATGTAAATCTTATACTGGTTGCCTTTTGCTATAGTAAGCTCAACAGATTTTTTTTTTTTTCAGAAGGGGTATCAAAGTACATCAAACTGAGACATTTAGTGAGTGTGGTTGCTAGATTTCCTCTAGTTTTCTGACAGGAGATGTGGTGAAAATGACAGTCCGCTTGTCCATGATGAGGCCCTGACACACAGCAGGAAGCCACAGTGGACTTATATACTCAATCATGTTACCCCGAATCTCCTGCATGATTTTTGTATGTATTATTGGCAAGTTTGGGCACCAGAACTAGCATTCATGTTATGGGTGGAATTCCTCATTATGCCAACCAGAATCATCTTGCCAACTGTTCAGAGGCTGCATAGGAATCACTGAGTATTACACAAGAGAAGTCTGCGTAGCAATAACCTGAATGTGGACTCATGGAATCTTTTGTATCCTACCGCCACAAGTCCTTAACTACTTCCGTGTGATTTTGCCATTTAACACTATGTTAATCTACACTGTAAGCTTTTCAATATGCATCTAAAAGTGTCTGACAACCTCATTCCCACATTACATATGTTCTATGCTATACAGTAGCTTATTAGCTGAGTGGTCTTATCCATTCACCTAACTTCTCTTGAACCTCAATTTCTTGATCTATGAAATGTGAATGGTAATGCCTACCTTATACTTAACCATATCTACTCTTGTGGTACTAATAAGCAAACGAGAAACAAGCAATGAGATAGCTTAAGCCTTCTCCAGTGAGTAGAACTTCATCAGAAAATCTTGAGTTTTGCCTTGTCACAAGGTTATCCCAATATGATACTGGTATTAGTCTCCCTTTGAAAAAGCTATGGTCCTTGGAGTTGCCATGTTAACATCATGAGGATAAGCATCGGTCATGCTTGTGGTGATAAGATTTTTATTTTTTATTCCTCTTGTGAAGTTAGCAGTCATATCAGTAAAAGGCAGTAACATGCCTCAAGTCTATGCAAATGTGTCCATTTTGGTCAAGGTTGTATAATTTTCCAAGTGTACCTTAAGAGTTTCATCATGGTACCTAGCAAAGGATCTGGCATATATTAGGTTAGAAATTAGTATAGAATGAATGGAAGGAAAATAGAGAGTAAGGGAGAGTGAAACCCTATAAATTAGAGGCTGATGAGTATTTATGAATTGTCATCGGGAAATGAAAATACCAGCTCAATTTGCAGCAAAAAAAAGTAAATAAGAAACTACCAATATCCGAGCAGGCCCAATTCTACAGTTTAGGTATTCAGTCCCTCCAGCTGTGAGGAAGTCCCTATTCACAGAGCTGGTAGCTTCTGGAAGTTTCTATTCCAAGGACTTTAACCTGAGAAGTTCATTTCACATTTCCAAAGGGCAAACTTGGTTCACACTACGTTCCCAGTTTAATGACCTTTTCTTG
Organism: Canis lupus baileyi; assembly: GCF_048164855.1. Classification (NCBI taxonomy): domain Eukaryota; kingdom Metazoa; phylum Chordata; class Mammalia; order Carnivora; family Canidae; genus Canis; species Canis lupus. Next base: position 25,567,541 of record NC_132851.1, on the reverse strand, counting down.
TCTCTTCTGTCTTTTAAAAACCTGAAACTCCTTCAAAATATATCCAACACCTTATTCTATGTCCAAAAAGTTACTTAATAGCATGAGATCTTAAACACAGGATTTCCTGACTATATAGTCTTGAGCAAGTTACTATGGGAATCTGAATTTTCTCCTCTGAAAGATGAGGACTATAATACCAACCACATATGGTTATCATAAATATTAAATAAGTTATATTAATATAAAACATTTAGCAAAGTGCCTGATTTACTTAATATTCAAAAATTATTGGTTATTGGGATACCTGGGTAACTCAGCAGCTGAGCATCTGCCTTTGGCTCAGGGTGTGATCCCACAGTCCCAGGATCAAGTCCCACATTGGGCTCCCTGCATGGAGCCTGCTTCTCTCTCTGTCTACATCTCTCTCTGTCTGCCTCTCTCTCTCGGTATCTGTCATGAATAAATAAATAAAATCTTTTTAAAAATTATTGGTTATTTTTATTACTACTCCTGTTAGTATTTTAGCTCATAATTATATGTGTATATGTATATGCATGGGGGAAGAAAGCACATACACACACACACACACACACACACACTTCTGTTGTCTACACAATTGAGTTACATGTTCCTAAAAAGCAAAAGCTATTTATAACACTTTTTGTGTGTCTTTCTTAGTGTCTAACCCAATGTTATGCCCACAGTAAAAGCTAAAAAAAAAAAACTTGCTCAAAGAAAGAACCCAAAGAAACAAGAGGGCATAATTCAGGAGGTGGTATCAGTTCCAGTCCAATGCCTATAATTTTCTTTTTGATTCTAGATATTTCACTCAGAATTTCAGAACCCAGCACATACAAATGAGATATGAGACCATGAAATTATAGAGTATTGTAGAATCATCCACCTTAAGCTTACAATAAAAATAGGATTCCAACTTCCAGCCTCCATGAGAAGGAATCCATTCATTCATGCATTCAAATGACATTTATTTGGTTTCAGACATAATACAGTCAGTGAACAAGATAGATGCCGTCCTTAAACTACAAAGCATACGTTCTAGGGTTGAAGAGGCAAAAATAATAAATATTAGATAGGTAGGTAGGTAGATAAGTAGATAGGTGGAATTTCCATATAGAAAAATAAATCAGTATTAAAATGTAAAGAATGACTAGAAACCTGGGGAAGAGAGGATGCTACTCCATCCAGGATGTTAGAAAAAGCCTCTTGAGCTGAAGCCTGATAAATATGAAAAAAGAAGCCACATGAAGGTCTGAGGGAAGATGGCTAGGCAAAGCAAAGGACAAGTGGACATGTAATAAAATGGTCATGAACTTGGAATGTTTTAAAATAATAGAATATCAGCATGTCATGGAAATAATGAGAAAGAGAAAGTGTTAGAGAGTGAGTTTGGAGAGGTGGGGTGTGCCAAATCCCTAATGGCTTATAGACACACAAATGACTTTTTTAAAGTTATTTTTTTAAATTAGTCTCAGAAGTAGAGTTTAGTGATTCATCAGTTGCATATAACACCCAGTCCTCATTACATCACATGCTCTCCTTCATGCCGGTCACCCAGTTATCCCATCCCCCCACCCACCTCCCCTCCAGGATCCTTCAGTTTGTTTCCTAGAGCTATGAGTCTCTTATGGTTTGTCTCCCTCTCTGATTTCATCTTATTTTTCCCCTCCCATTCCCTATGATTCTCTGTTTTGTTTCTTAAATTCCACATATGAGTGAGATCATATGATAGTTGTCTTTCTCTGATTGACTTATTTCACTTGGCATAATACCCTCTAGTTCCATTCATGTCGTTGCAAATGGTAAAATTTCTTTTTGATGGCTGAGTGATATTCCATTATATATATTATATGTAATATATATTACATTATATAAATTATAAATGTGTGTGTGTATATATATATATAATCTTCTTTACCCATTCATCTGTTGATGGACATCTGGGCTCTTTCCATACCTTGGCTATTGTGGACGTTGCTGTTATAAACACTGGGGTGCAGATGCCCCTTCAGATCACTATGTTTGTATCCTTTGCACATGAAGGACTTTCAATTTCATTCTATATGCAGTGGGAAAGGTAGGTGAGTATTAATTAGATTTGTGCTTGAGGGTTTTTTTCCTTCTGACACCAACCAGTTTTGACATCGACTGGGTGTTTTACAATTCAGTTCAATTCTACCTGGAGTCAGATTAAGATGTGACACTTCAGACCGCCACTCCAGTCTAAGATGGCAGATCCCACAGTTTTAAGGGCTTAGTCCCATAAGACTGTCAGCACTTCAGACACCAGTTGCAAGTATCAGGTGCCCAGTTACCCACACCTCTATTTAACTTGCTTATAAGTCAGAAGTTCCCACTCACAGAACTCAGAAAACATTTTCCTAATCATTATTTATTTTTTTACTTTACCAAATTATTATAAAGGGCAACTCAGGAACAATCAGATAAAATTGATGCATAGGTCAAGGTATGGGGTAAGAGATGGAGTCTCCATGATCTGCCTAGGCATACCATCCTCACAATACTTCCATGTGTTTACCACCCCAAAATTTCTGAACCCCTTTGTTTAGTGGTTTTTATGAAGGCTTCATTACATAAGCATGACATTAATTATTGGCTATTGACTAATCCCCAGAGGCTGGGGATGGAAGTGAAAGTTCCAACCCTCTAATCAAACCTTGGTCTTTTTGGTGACCAGCCCCATCTTGAAGCTGTCTAGGGACCCCAGCAACCAGTCATCTCACTAACATACAAAAGACAATCTTATCACTCAGAGATTTCAAGAGTTTTAGGAGCTGTGTGTGCCAAAGATGGAGAACAAAGACGAAATATGAATTTATTATATCGCAGTGCTTTAATAGATATATAAGGAAAAGATTTTTGGAAGGACAAGAGTGAAAGCAATCAGGTACAAGCTAGGCAGCTGTTGCCATAATCCAGGCAAGCAATTAACCCATAGTGGTTAGACTATAGTGGTAGCACTAAAATTGACCAATGGGCCTCCTTGTGGACACGCCTACTAATGGTGATTACTAAGAATGCAAGGACAACAGCTCCATTCCACTCTCGGGAAATCTAGATAGTTAAAAATTTCTTCTCTAAGCAGTTTAACAAGGTGTATCAAGACTGTTGGAAATATTTATGTTCCTTGGTTCAAAATTCTCACTGCAAATAATTCATCTTAAAAAATATTTTAATAAAAAAGAAAGAAGAAATGAGGGAGAGAGAGAAGGAAGGAAGGAGGGAAGGAGGAAGCGATAGAAGGAAGGAAAAAGGGAGGGATAGAAGGAAGGAAGAAGGGAAAAAAAACAAAGAAATAGATGTGTGGAGTTATTTATTGTGGCATTAATTGTGAGAAAAAAAGCTCTTAAAATCTGATCATAGAAAGATGATGAAGAAAATTATGGTACTATAACTCAGTGGATTTTTATCAACCACTAAAAATTAAAATTATTATGAAACAATTCATCATAAAAAATATTTGTGATAGAATATAAAGCAAACAGAGAAGACTGTGAAATGTATGTCAGCTTATATCCACGTTTTTACATTGGTCTATATGTGAACAAGGCTTGGGGAAAAGTTAATGTGTTAAAAGAATTGAAAGTGGATTTAAAAAAAAAACAGTTTCCATTAATTTTATAGGCTACTGGTTTTGATTTTGGCTTCTGAGATTTTGTGTTCCCTTGAGCATTATCCAGACCAAGGAAATCAAACTGCTCCCTGGTAAATAAAACATAAACTTTCCCCAATAAATTTAACCATAACCCTAAATGAATCAGAGGAAATTGCTCTCTTTTGGAATCATAAGTCTTTCTGCAGGGCCCAAGGCCAAGGATGGGAAGGTGCAAATGTAAATCTGGAGTCAAGTCTAGAAGCCTGTATGTCATTTTAATGTCTTGGAACAAAGAATATACTCTTCTAACACTTTTCTCTTCCCTTCTATAATTCCCATTTCTCTTCTTGATGGAACAAAAAAACACTTACGGGAAAAGATTAACATTCATTCTCTCAGCCTTGTTGTACACCCACCAGGGAGCAACATATCCTTGTAATAATATCAATCCACCCCCCAAGAATTCAGTTTGCTAGCATTCTTATTACTAGACATACAGTCATGTCTTATTCTTTATTGGTGTTTGACTGCCTCTAAAATGGCATACTGGAATTTAAAAGAGACACCATTATGTTCTGTTGTGTATCGTGTCCCATGAAAACCTAAGTGTAAACTCTCCTAAAGACAACGAACTCCCTAAATGATAGAAAATTAAGGATACAATGATAGAATCTTGAAATAAGAGTATGTAACACAGGCTGTTTTCAAAAGAATCAGGATGCCCTGAACATAAAATCAAGAAGAGACTTGATAAAAGTCTTACCACAGTTGTTCTCCAAGGTCCAAATGGCTTTAGCAATCATGGCCCTTCCCCCATTTAAGTCTGTGACATGAGCAAAACAAGAATGTACCAAATATATGGTGCTTATAGGAATGTAGAAGTAGAAAGCATCTTCTTTGAATTTGTGGAATTTATTATTTTGTGAGCATGAGAGATTCACACCAGCATCAATTAGAGAACAAACAAGGACATATAATGAAGTATTAAAAGCAGCGGTGAAGTTACATGGTAGAGGGGACAGAGTGTCCCTTCCAGTCACAAACGTAGTCTTACTTTCCAATTCAACCACCGATCAAGTGACTTTAAATGAGTCATATTATTTTATTTTAGCTTCTGTTTCTTTTTCTGTAAAATAGGAATAATAATAACAATAATAAGGCTTCTTATGGTATGAGAGTCGCCTAACACAGGGAGGTTCAGGTTTCAGAAAAAAGGTTAAGAAGGACTCCTGTGGTTTTGAATTTCATGCAGACAGTAGAGCCCAATTTCAAGGGTACGTGACATATCCTGAGGGTCAAATTATTTCTCTCTTAAAAACTATATATAACAATGGACGCAACTGATGATGGAGCATCCTTGGGTCCTTTTGTCACCACAAGAAGCAGGCAATGTGAAGCACTTCAGGGGAGCTTCTGAGTTGGGAATCACACTGGAGGCTGGGATCTGCTTGGAACCAATAAGACTAAAAGAATTCACTTGTCACACAATCTAGTCTCACAGAACCAGGGAACGCCCTGCTCTCCTGGGTGAATGTTAAGGCCTTTCCCTTAATAAGCCTCACGTAAAAAGTTACTCTATGAAAAACTTACCTTATTTAAAAATTGAGTATTTTCAGAAAAGAGTCACCCTTCTCAAAACACAATGTCTACTATATAAAAAAGAAGAAAGAATGGAAGTAACCTAAGTGGCAAAGCACTCACCAGGAAAATATGACCACGAAAATCTTAATGGCAAGTGAAACTGTTATCAAAATTAGCACCATAAAAATTAAACAACTTCCTCTTTAAAACAATGGGTATAAAG